>NC_081560.1:6607017-6622479 GCF_022355385.1 Mustela nigripes | reverse complement strand
CTCACAAAACAAACTGAGGGTTGCTGGGGGGAGGGGGTTAGGGAGAAGGGGGTGGGATTATGGACATTGGGGAGGGTATGTGCTTTGGTGAGTGCTGTGAAGTGTGTAAACCTGGTGATTCACAGACCTGTACCCCTGGGGATAAAAATATATGTTTATAAAAAATAAAAAATTAATTAAAAAAAAACCATCAAAAAAAGTAGAAGGAAAAAAAATAAAGATTTCCAGGATCAGCTTTTGAAGTCATGTAGTGGAAAGAGGGGAAAAAAAAAAAAAAAAAAAAACAAGAATAGCTTAGCAGGGGTGCCTGGGTGGCTCAGTGGGTTAAGCCGCTGCCTTCGGCTCAGGTCATGATCTCAGGGTCCTGAGATCAAGCCTCCCATTGGGCTCTCTGCTCAGCAGGGAGCCTGCTTCCCCCTCTTTCTCTGCCTGCCTTTCTGCCTACTTGTGATCTTTCTCTCTGTGAAATAAATAAATAAAATCTTAAAAAAAAAAAAAAGAATAGCTTAGCACATGAAAAGTATTCATCCGTATGACCAAGTGGCCCAAAGAATGGCCATTTTTCCAGGTAGGCCGAAGTCCAACTGTGAGATAGGCTAATTATGTTGTCTGTCATCCCACTTCCTCTCAGATCCCTTCCTGGCTGCCCCCAGCTCTCCCGAGCCCCCGATCCCACCCCAGAAGCTACACTCCTGGGTGCCCTTGTAGAACCTTGAGCTCAGCACCTGTTCGACTCCCATTCAAGTCCCAGCCATGTGAAGCTCACTCCACGGGTTTTGTGAAGCCCAAATATCACTCTAACGGTTATCTACACGATATTTTCTTTTCTTTTTTTTCTTAAGATTTGTTTATTTATTTGAAAGAGAGAGCAAGCAGAGGGAAGGGCAGAGAGAGAAAGAGAGAGAGTCCCAAGAAGATTGTGTACTAAGTGGGAGCTCAACCCGTGGCTCGATCTCATGACCCTGAGATCACGACCTGAAACCAAGATTCAGTCCCTTAACCAACTGAGACACCCAGGGGCCGCTCCCAATATTCTCTTTAAATAAATTATTTAACTTAGGTGCTTTTAAAAAAAAAAAAGATTTTATTTATTTATATGACAGAGAGAGAGATCACAACTAGGCAGAGAGGCAGGCAGAGAAAGAGGCACCCCACTGAGCAGAGAGCCTGATGAAGGGTTCCATCCCAGGACCCTGAGATCATGACCTGAGCCGAAGGCAGAGGCTTAACCCACTGAGCCACCCAGGTACCCCTAGGTACTTCTTTTTAATGTCTTCTCCTTATTGAGGAATAATTTATATAATAAGATGCACCCATTGTAATTGCGCAGTTCAATGACGCTTGACAAACGTATACCGACATGGAATCACAACCAAGATGCAGAATGTTTTCATCACCATGAAACAGTTCCTTCAGGGCCATTTGCGATCGTTCCCCAATAACTTTTAGAAATATATTTATTTTCTCAAGAAAACTTGATCTCTCTATGCAAATTAGAAAATCAATATTGGGGCACCTGGGTGGCTCAGTCGTTAAGAGTCTGCCTTCAGCTCAGGTCCTGGTCCCAGAGTCCTGGGATGAAACCCTGCTCAGTGGGAATCCTGCTTTTCCCTCTCCCCCTGCACTCCCCATGCCTGTGTGCTCGCTCTCTCTCTCTCTCTGTCAAATAAATTTGTAAAAATATTTTTAAAAAATCAATACCAATTACCATCAATAAAGGAAAACATAAATATGGATACTATGAAAACAAAATAATGTTCTTAAATTCTACTGAGATTCTGTTGCTGCAAAAGCTCCTCTCCCTTTGCTTAAAAAAGAAGCTGAGCAAATGGGAGGTGTTAAAGACCTATCATCGATGCAATCGGAAGGATCAAAAGGAATGACGTTCTCATTATAGGAGTCAGGGTTATTTAAGCCCATGCACAGCACAATCTAGGACTTCTCATCTCCCGATTGTGATCCAGTGAAACATATCCCATGCCTTAGTACACTCTTTCCGTAAGTTAGGAATGTGTTGAGCTGCATCTAACAGGAAAACCAAATAACAGTGCTTTGAGTCCAAGCACACTGACGGTCATCATGACCCAGGAAGTATGGAGCTAGACAGGGTCCAGGGCTGGAGCAATGCCCCAGGTGTCCTCAACGTGCCCAGATATTTTTTTTTTCCAACTCTAGGTACCAATCCCCATTCTAGGCAGGAGGAAGGAATGCAAGTGTGTCTTCTTTCTCTTCTCTTTGTCCTGTGTTTAGTATTTCACTCAGTGATAGTGGGATTCGAGAAGGAATTCAGAAAAATGCATGTGTTCAGGCTACCATGTTAAACAACATTTGATTACTTAAATTTTAATAAGAGATGTCGGAGACCAGAATGGCCTTCCATGTAAATGAACGGAACCTCTCAAATATGGGAAAGGGGAAAGTAATTTTGGGCTGGTCAGGCTTTCAGGAACCCCCAGCTAGCCTGCTTTGGCAATCGATCATAATTGCTGCATGGATTAGAAGGATGAGGAGAAAGACTATCTTCTCTCTACACTTTTCAGAAGTCTCAGCTTTTCCCTTCTCTAAGCCCCCATTCCCAGGGAACTGTCCGAATTCTCATGCCAGGTACATAGGAAACTCCCTGTTACCAGCCAGGCTCAATGCATATGAAATTGGCAAATGTTATTCCATAGAAAGTGACATTTCTTAAGCATTCAAGTTAATCATACTCTTGAACACACATTTTCTTCTGTCATTGAAAGCTTCAATTCACTTTAACATTTAATATTTTAAAATCTTTGAAACAGCAATATATGATTTGGCAGGCAAAGATAATAACTAAGGTTTCTTGATGCTTTTTCTCCTGGCTAATGTGAGATTTCTTACCTGGAATTTGGCCAGGGTGCTCACCCCTTGTCATTGAGTGGGACTCCACCAACATAACCATTTGCAAAAGGCTATTTTCAGCATTTATGGCAATCTCTGCATTGCAACAGCAGTCTTTCTGGAAATGGAAGGATACAGTCTTATTAAGCTTGGCATAACTATTCCACCAACTGTGACTATTAGAGATTATTATGAGGAAAAGAAGAAGAAGTCTAGAGAACAACAAGTGTGAACACCAAATGTGTTCTTGGCTATGAAGTGTTCTAGCCAAAGCTCACATAGAAACTGGACAGAAAGTGAATCCTCTGTGTGTTTACTGCCATCTGCTGCTGCCTTGAATCAGAAAGGCATTTTGCAGCTCATAGACAGGAGGACGATTAAAAAAAAAAAAAATGAAAGCTTATTTTGTTGACGTTATATTTTTTCCCTTTATTGCTGAAAATTTGGCACAAGTATGTTCATTACTTTTTTTCTGTGAGCCCCGCATGTCCTAAGATATTTGTGAAGGACGAGAGGCCACCACCTGGCCATTTGTTTCTATTTCCCATCATGCAACTATATTCATTTTGAATATCAGTTTGTGTTAAACTGTCCAAAACTCAAGGAAAATAACCAGGAAATACACTATTTTTTGTCACAACCAACTGTATGGTTCGTGTGACATTAAGCCTTTTTAAAAATTATTAAAACATGTCATCCTAAGTGATTTGGAGTAGCTCCTTAAGAGATTTATATAATGAAAGTGAAAGCAACTCCCTTGGCTGGTCCGATGGTAGTGGGTTATCAGAACTTATTAACATTAGTGTCACTAAAGTTGGTATACAACCCCCCACTGCTAAATTTGACTGGCTTTTTACCATTTGATTTGCTATCCAATTACAAAGATAACACGGCAAACAATTCACTTTGGGGGAAAACATTCTTAATTGAATGCAGTTGTAACAACCAGGAACAATACCATTCTTTTTCTAAATTTAATGATGACGGTATGTAATCTCCCCTCCCTCCCCTTTTTTCCTTCCAGAAATGATCTTTTTCAGGTTTGATTCTTCCATCTGTGCTTAGCCTAATGCCAGTTTCCTATGGCTTCGGGGATGGACACGCACCTGCGCTATAGCAGTCTTCTGGGAGGGAGCAGCTGCCCGGGAGGATTGGGAGAGAAGTGGAAAGAGGACTGTGCCAGGTGCCTGTGTGTTTGGGAGGGAGGAGCGGTTTTCAGGGGACCAGAGACAATCTCCCTTGGTTGTCTCTTTTGAGGATCAAGGCTCTCCTTGCTGTCATGGTGACCTATTATTTAAGCTGCAAATACTTGTCAATTATCTGTCTCTGAGAGCATCTCTCAGTAGTTCAGGCTTACCCACTTTGTTTAGAGGAGTTTAGGGACAAGAGCTAAGGTGCGGGGCAAAGAGGGAGCAAGCCACAAGTTTTTCCTCTATGCTGTTCTATTATATTTGCTTTAGTTTAAAATAGTAATGATGATTAAAAATAATAATAAAACCATAAAACCCGCATAATCCTTGCTTCCTAGAGAATAAGGTTGCTCATGAGAGCAAAGCAGAGAACGTAACCCAGGGTAAAGTCACTCCCCAAACTTTCTGATTATGGAGGAAATAATGCATAGATCTTTTTCTTTTTTCTGCAGTGGGGAAGAAGAGGAATGGTTGGGGGCTGAGTGACTAAACACACGTAGTCAGAATCCCTGGATATACCATGTTAGATGATCTCTAGTCCAAACTTCATCATCATTTCCACCTGTTACAGGAAACGAAGAACTAAAGCAAATATCTGGATAATTGAGGCAGCCTTCCCATTGCTCCCCACTTTTATATCTGAATAGCGTTTCCTCAGTTGCCTGAACCCTGAGATTGTAGCAACTCCACTGCTTTTCTCCTCATGGTCCCTAGAGGACTAATAATTGGATTGAGCCAGATATCAAATGTCTTGCTCTCCAGGAGCCAGAATGGAAATTGATCCCTTGGAGAGACTCATTGCTCCTGGGGTCCCACCTCTCTGATGCCCCACCACATCACTGAACCCACAGCCACTGCCTTTGGCAAAAAAACACCCCTCCCTCCCTCCAGGCAACGTCCCTGGTGGGGTCTTTCTCCTGCCACCTATGGCTTCAGTTTCTCATTCTCCACCCACTTTTCTGGCTCCCCAGCTCAAGAGTGAGTGTCTCCTAAGTTCTTTTCCCCAAGCTTTCCTTGTGCCAAACACCCAAACTCCCACTTCCCAGGTACTAAATAAGTGTTTCTGGAATGAATAAACAATTGAATAAATAGTTAATAAAATTCACCAAGTGTAATATGCAAATTTTTCAATGCCTAGGTCTAATAGTTTATTCCTGATGGATGGGCTGAGTCAGCAGGCCCCCTGGGAGCTGCTGCAGGTGGTGAAGGGAATTAGCATTTTATGGGGTTAAGCAGATGGGGGAGGCAAGAAGGACAGAATGGAGATGGACAAGGCTGAAGGTGGCTCTCTTGGAACACGCTGGTCATGCCTTGAGCTCTCTGCTGGCTTGGAGACATAGTGGTCAGAGGTATGCTGATAAGGCCCCCCTGAAACCACTCAACTCAGAAGAAGCTCAGAAGCACCTCCACTTCTCACCAACTTTTTTTTAAGGTTTTATTTATCTATCTGTCAGAGAGAGTAAACACAAATAAGGGGAAAAGCAGGCTCCCCATTGAGCAAGGAGCCTGATGCTGGACTCAACCACAGGACTCTTGGATCATGACCTGAGCCGAAGGCAGATGATTAAGTGACTGAGCCACCCAGGTGTCTCACTTCTTCCCAACTTCTGAAAGTGGAAGGCAGGCCCTGCTGCTGTTTCCTATCACCCAGAGCCTCCTTCAGGGTCATTCGCAGGAATCCAGCAGGTGCCTGTTTTATTTGTTGAAAGCTGCACCTTTCCACAGAAGGGTTAATGTGGTAGACTTGTGTCCCCCAGCTTTCATGTTTAGGTACAACCCTCCCTGCACTTTATCTCCAGAATAAAACCACTCACAAACAGGAAGCATGTGTGTGTGTTAGTTTCAGCTTGGCAGGTGCATGGAGGTTCCAATAAGATTCTCAGGGGAGCTCTCATCAGCACTGTTTCAGCATCAGTTCTTTTTTCTTCTTTACTTCCATCTCTGCAGAATGGAAGTGTGAGCTTCCTAATCCACCAAGGAGTTAACAACAGAGGTTGCACTGGGAAAGGGTTAAAATTGGCTACAGAAACCTGCATTCTTTGGTGGTGGCCCACCTCCTTGGTGGCTGCTAGTGATAGGGACTTCTGAAGAAAGTCTGGGTGGCTTTCTGAGCACTGCTGTGTTGTGTGGCGCACTTATCAGCTGCAGGAGCCAGAGGACACCGCCAGCTGCTTGACCATCATGGTCACTATTGTGCCTCATGTAACAGGCTCTGGGACAGCAGCTTGAAGAATATTTGCTTGTATTTATGGAGCAGCCACCAGACCATGGCCCCCTCCCCAGCAGCCTCAGAGAAGGTGGCACACATTCCTGGTGTGATATGATGGTGCCATAGTGGGCATAAGGACTGTGTCCCCCACCCCGCCCCCAAATCAAGGTTGTGTGTTTTGATCTGTGTGGTGAATCACTGAAAGACCTGCACAGATCTGGCCAGGTTTCAATTGCTCAGGCAGAAGCAGCTTCTCTCAAAAGAATTTAAAGAGATAAAGCATTTTTTTTCTTCCTTCCTTCCTTTTTTAAGATTTATCTGTTTACTTGAGAGAGAGAGAGAGAGAGAGAGACCACGCAAGCATGGGTAGGGAGAGGGGCAAAGGGAGAAAATCTTCAAGTAGACTCTCTGCTAAGTGCAGAGCCTATCACAGGGCTCAACCCATGACACATGAGATCACACCCTGAGTGGACACAGTCAACCAACTGAGCCACCCAGCTACCCCTTTCTTTTCTTATTTTGAAAAGAAAGGAGTAGCTGATTCAAGTGTTGAGATCACAGGCTATTGTGGAGATGATGGAATAGAGAAGTCAGAGACCGCACATAACAAGGAATAGAGTCAGCAAAAAAGCAGTTTGGAAAAGTCACTGAACAAACAGGTGGCTCAGTTGGTTAAGCATCTGCCTTCGGCTCAGGTCATGATCTTGGGGTCCTGGGATCGAGCCCCACATTGGGCTCCCTGCTCAGCAGGTAGTCTGCTTCTTTCTCTCCCTCTTCTCCACCAACCACCCACCACCCCTGCATTGTGCTCTCTCTCTCAAATAAATAAATATAATCCAAAAAAAAAAAGCACCAACATCAATCCCGAGGGAAGGAGAAAAATTATTTTTCCAGAGTTATCACATTACAGTATTCAAACTGCCTAGTTTTCAACCAAACATTAGGAAGAATACAAAGAAACAGGATGGCTTAGTCACAGGAAAGAAAGAAATAGTAAGAAACTATCCCTGAAGAAACCCAGACATTATACTTAAAAGACAAAGACTTTAAATGAACTGTGTTAAATATGCTCCAAAAGCTGAAGGAGCCATGGACACAGAACTCAAGGAAATCATAAGCCTGAAGTATGAAATAAAAATAGGGAATCTTCATAAAGAGAAAGGTATTATTTTTATAAAGAACCAAATAGAAATTCTGAAGCTTAATACACTAGCTGAAATGAAAAGTTCACTAGAGGGAGGTCAATATCCCAGAAGAACATTCTAGACCCAGTAAATTTTTCCCATTCCAACCATATGTTGCTTACAAGACACTCACCGTAGATCCAAAGACACAGTGGTACCTGGCTGGCTCAGCCAGTAAAGCACAGGACTCTTGATATCAGGGTTGCAAGTTTGAGCCTATTGTGGGGTATAGAGATTACTTTAAAAAGTGTCATCATAAAAAAACAAAGACACAAATAGATAGAAAGTAAAAGGATAGAAAAGTTACTCCATGCAAAGTGTAACCAAAGGAGCTGGGAAGGCTAGGTTAATGTCAGACAAAATAGATTTTAACTAAAAAATCACTACAAGAGATGAAGACTTCATGTAATGATAAAAGGATCAATTTACCAAGAAGGTATAACAGAAAGATATACACACCAAACCACAGAGGCCCAAAATATATGAGGCAACATTGATAACCAAAGGGAAAAATTGATAGTTCTATAATAATAGTTGGAGACTTTGATATCCCACTTTCAACAGTAGATGAAACATCTAGACAGAAGATCAATGTGGGAAAAGAGGATTTGAACAATACTGTAAACCAGTGGGGCCTAACAGACACACAAAGCACCCCACCATGCCAGCAGAATATATCTTCTCCTCTTGTGTACGTGGAGCACACACGAGGACAGACCTTCTAATGTTATGTTTTCAGATTATAAAACAATTCTCTTTAAATGACTGAATCATATAATATGCCTTCTCTAACAATAAAATGAAACTAGAAATCATTAACTGGAGACAAACAGCAATTCACACATAATGGAAATTAAACAACTCTTAAACAATGAGCAGGTCAAAAAAATCCCCAAGGAAGCTAGAAAATACTTAATAACAAATGGAGATGAAAACACAGCATACCAAAATGTATGCAATGCAATGAAAGCAGGGATCAGAGAGAAATGCGTGGATACATTTACATTTAGCGGTGCCTGGGTGGCTCAGTTGGTTAAGCAAACGGCCTTCATCTCAGGTCATGATCCTGGAGTTCCAGGATCAAGTCCCATGTCTGGCTCCCAGCTCTATGGGGAGTCTGCTTCTCTCTCTGACCTTCTCCCCTCTCATGTTCTCTCTTACTCACTCTCTCTCAAATAAATAAATAAAATCTTCAAAAAAATAGAAATATAATGAATACTGTTTTTCTGAAAATAAATTAATTTTTAAAAGATTAAAAAAAGAAAAATAAATGCTTATATTTATTTTATAAGTAAGCTCTACACCCAATGTGGGGCTACAACTCAACTTGGAGATCAAGAGTTGCACGCTCCACCAACTGAGCCAGCCAGGCACCCCTAAATGCTTACATTTGAAATAAACAAACAAGGGGTGTCTGTCTGGCTCAGTTGGTGAAGTGTGCAATTCTTGATCTTGGGGTTTTGAGTTTGGGTCCCACACTGGGCCTAGAGCATACTTAAAAAAATAAACAAAATTTAAAAAAATAAAACAAAACAAAAACAAAGAAATAACCTGGGTTTACATCTTAAGGAACTAGAAAAAGAGCAAACTAACCCAAAGCCAACAAAGGAGGGAAATAATAAAGATTATTGCAGAAATAAACAAAATTGAAAATCAACGGCGTGAATAGAAACAACAGGAAGAAGCTGGTCCTTTGGAAATCAATACAATTGGCACACCTTTAGCTAGACTGACTAAGAAAAAGTCAGACATAGACACCGTGGTATTATTACTGACCTGAGAGGAATAAAGAGGATTATCAGAGAATACTATGAGCAATTGGACACCAGCAAATTAGATAATCTAGATGAAATGGAGAGATTTCGAGAAACATACATGTTACCAAAACTGACTCAAGAAGAAATTAAAAACCACAACTGACTAAAGACATCAGATGGCCCACAGGCACATGAAAAGATGCTCAACATCACTCACCATCAGGGACATGCAAATCGAAACCACAGTGAGGTATCACTCACGCCTGTCAGAGTAGCTCTTAACAAAAAGACAAAAGACAAGTGTTGGCAAGGATGTGGAGAAAAGGCATGTAGGTGGGAGTGCAAACTGGTGCAGCCATTGTGGAAAACAGTATGAAGGGTCCTCAAAAAATTAGAAGTAGAACTTCCATATGACCTGGCGATCCCACTTTCAGATACTCATCTGAAGAAAATGAAATCATTATCTGTACGCCCATGTTCATTGGAGCACGATTTACAACAGCTATGATATGAAAGCAACCTAAGTGTTCATCAAGGGATGAATGTTCCTCCATGGATGAATGAATCAACATTGACATTTTTTCTTAAACATTGTATTCATTTATTTGACAGACAGAGATCACAAGTAGGCAGAGAGGCAGGAAGAGGATGGGAGGTGGGGAAGCAGGCTCCCTGCTGAGCAGAGAGCCCGATGCGGGGCTTGATCCCAGAACCCTGAGATCATGACCTGAGCCAAAGGCAGAGGCTTTAACCCACTGAGCCACCCAGGCGCCTCCATCAACATTCTTTATGTATGTAGCATCTATACTGTATATATACAATGGAACATTATTCAACCATTCACCCATTAAAATTCAACCATTTCACCATTAAAAAATGAAATCCTGGGGTGTCTGTGTGGCTCAGTTCATTACAGCCCAGTTCAGGAGCCCTAAGTTGATATAAGACGGTTCCATACTTTATGCTAACTGGGGAGTGATTTCCAAAGTGAATAACTGTATCCTTATTTCTGTCCTTCCAGGAATTTAGAAGATACCTCCCTGTTACTCCTATGTACCTCTGATCCCTGTAATTCAAGAATTCAAGGTGAAAGATGGAAGAGGGAAGATGTTAGCAGCACCAGCACGTGAACAGTTGACTTCAGGAGGGAAACCTGTTTCCAGCCAGGACCCCACGGAAAGCGGACCACACATTCTTTGCTTCTGGTTGAAACTCTGAGTTCCTTGGTTTCTCCACTGCAAGGGATAAATCACTTTACAAGGGAACACCTAAATATTCACCAACTTTGAAGGGGCCTGTTTGTTTTAAATAAAAAGATGAGCTTTTTGATTTTAGATTTACAGAATTATTCGGCAGATAATGCAGAGAGTTTCCATATGCCCGGCACCCAGTTTCCTCTATCTTACATTAGTAGGGTACAGTGGCCACAATTAGTAAACCAATGTTGATACTTTATTATTAATTAAGGTCCATCCTTTATTCAGATTTCCTGTTTTCCCCTAATATACTTTTTTCGGTCCCAGGATCCTGCCCAGGATACCACATTACATTTGAAAGTCAAATCTCTTTAGGCTTCTCTTGGCTCTAACAGTTTCTCTAGGTTTTCATGTTTTTTTGGGGGGGGTGATTTTTTTGTATTTTAAAAGCTTATTTTTAAATTTTTTAATTTATTTTCAGCATAACAATATTCATTATTTTTGCACCACACCCAGGGCTCCATGCAATCCGTGCCCTTCCCAATACCCACCAGCTGGTTCCCCGACCCCCCCCCCCCCGCCCCTTCAAACCCCTCAGATTGTTTTTCAGAGTCCACAGTCTCTCATGGTTCACCTCCCCTTCCAATTTCCCCCAACTCCCTTCTCCTCTCTAATTCCCCATGTCCTCCATGCTATTTGTTATGCTCCACAAATAAGTGAAACCATATGATACTTGACTCTCATGTTTTTGAAAACCTTGACAGCTTTGGGGATTGCTGGTCAGGTATTTTGTAGAATGTCCCCTCATTGGGATTTCTCTGACTTTTCTCACAAACAGTACCATGAGTACCATTCCCATCCTACTATATGAAGGTTACCTACTATCAATACGACTCATGACTGTGGACTTAACTTTGCCTCACTTGGTTGAGGATTTGTCAGTTTTCTCCACTGGAAAATTACTCTTTTTTTCTCTCCCTTCTAATACCATCTTCTTTGGTGGGAAGTTGAGCCGGCCAGTGTCTCAATGCTATTAACACTGTAATCTTTGCATTCCTCTGGTGGCCTGACTTCCCTTGATCATGACAACTCCAACATCCATGCACACACACTCACACTTACGATGTGAGCTGTCACAGACCCCTTTTCCAAAGCGCTCTGTCCCTTCCTTGTGCATAGCTTGCTCTCGATACAGTGAGTCTGCTCTGTATTTTGAATAAATATCCTCAAGGAGCAAGAACCGGGCAAATGGGTATCACGAGGGAGCAGGAGACAGTTTGTGTGACCTGCGGTGAAGAGGCCATGAGTGGCAAAGAAGCCTTGTTTGTTCAATGCTGTCAGCGGTGACACGCGGGCCAGCTAATCACTGCATCACTCATCGACAGCGTAATTATCGTCTCTGTTAAAACATCAGTGCCTGCTAGCAAGTATCATTAAGTTTAAATTGGATCCCTGGGCAATGTTCTAATTACAATATTTGAATTTTTAAAATGAACTCATAGAAAGATTAATTGCCTACTGTAATTAGTGATTTCCTCCTATTGGACAGAAATATGCAATCTATTTTTTGAAGTAAGTGATCATTTCATCCTTGCAACATTAAGGTGGCCTTATGTGTATGATTCATTAAACACAGCTCACTTATTAGAATACATTAATTCCAAATATTGTATTTTATATATAACATACAATATGTATTATGTTACATGCAATATCTCATATATACATAGTATATGTTTACATATTTATAACCATATGCTTGTTTACTTATGGATAAGTATAATATGAAGAATATAGAATATTATATCCCATGTCACATCATATATATTCTATATTCTATTATATGTTATGTTATGCTATATATAACAGATTTTTACATTTTATATTCTTATTAGAATACACATGCATGTTTATGAAATATCATCATGACCTGCATGGCTCAGTTGTTAAACATCTGCCTTCAGCTCAGGTCATGATCCCAGGGTCCTGGGATCAAGCCCTACATCAGTCTCCTGCTCACAGGAAGCCTGCTTCTCCCTCTCCCACTCCCCCTGCTTGTGTTCCCTCACTCGCTGTCTCTCTGTCAAATAACTAAAATCTTATAAAAAAAATCATCATTGTTAAAAATTAGACAATGGGGGGATGGAAAGATACCATTTCTTTTCTCTTTTTAAGATTTTATTTATTTGAGAAAGAGATAGAGCATGAGTGGAGGGGAGGGGAGAGGCAGAGGGAGAAGCAGGCTCCCCGATGATCAGGGAGCCCAACCCAGGGCTCAATCCCATGACCTTGAGATCACATGACCTGAGCAGAAGGCAGAAGCTTAACCAATGAAGACATTCAGGTGCCCTAGGAAGTCATGTTTTAGTTAAAATAGAAAATGTACGCCTCAGTATTGACCTTGTGCTTTTTCAGGTTCCCACAGAGCAGACATGGATACGCTGGCCCCGGTGAACAGGGAGAGCCGATTGAGAATGTCAACCTTTTGCCCCTCCCCGAAGAGGCCTTGCCCATGCAGCTGTGTTTGACCAGGCAGGCTGACCACTGCACAACTCCAGAAAGCGTTGCTCATTCTGAGTCTACAGTACTCCTGAGAGGCTCCTTGAGTTGTATCATGTGACTTTGGGTCTCCCACAAATTATGTCGGTGGCAGAGAGGCTTTCTGAACACTTCCCTCATTTTTCTCTTTGTTTTTTTAATCCCATGTGCTCCCAGGATATTACTATATAATGACTTACCCCTCTTGTATCGAATCCATTTGGATCTACCATCAATGCCTGGGAAGAGCAACCTGGCCATTTACCATCACTGGATTCTTTTTCTCCGTCTTTGTTTTCAATCACTCAATGAATAGGTATCAGCACTCCAGGATATGCCTCTTGGTAGGCTTTCCTTCTCTTGTTTTGAAGGACAGGCATGGAGAATCTTTTCTTTCCTGCAATCCCATGACCCACAGGGGTACAAAGCCTATCAAGATCTGCTGAAACAGAGAACCATTTAAAATCATAGTGGAGGGGCATCTGGGTGGCTCAGTCATTAAGTGTCTGCCTTCGGCTCAGGTCATGATCCCAGGGTTCTAGGATTGAGCCCTGCATCAGGCGTCCTGCTCAGCGGAAAGCCTCCTTCTCCCTCTCCCACTTCCCTGCTTGTGTTCCCTCTCTCTGTCAAATAAATACATAAAATCTTAAAAAAAATAAAATAAAATCATATTGGAAACTTGTACATAGATATTCATGGCAGCATTAGTCATAATATTCAAACTCACATGTCCATCCTCTGCTAAATGCATAAACAAAATGTGGTATATCCATACAGTCAAATGCTCCTCTGCCACAAACAGGAATGGATCACTGACACCTACTACAACAGGAAGAACCCTGAAAACATCCTAAGCGAAAGAGTCAGACACAAAGGGCCCCACGGTGTATGATTACATTCCAAATGTTCAGAACAGGCAAATCTAAAAAAAAAAAAAATTTTAAGATTTTATTTGTTTGTCATAGAGAGAGAGAGACTGCCCAAGCAGGGGAAGTGGCATGCAGAAGGAGAAGCAGGCTCGCTGCTGAGCAAGGACCCTATGCAGGACTCGATCTCAAGACCTCAAACCCGGAATACTGGGATCATGACCTGAGCTGAAGGCAGATGCTTAACCAACTGAGCCACATAGGCAGCCCCCACAACAGGCAAATCTAGACAGACAGTAGATTGATTAGTGGTTGCTAGTGGCAGTGGGGGGTTGGAAGTGGGGGAATGACTACTGGTGGATATGTGGTTTCTTTTCAGGGTAATGAAAATTAGTAGTAGTGATGGTTGCAGAACCCTGAACATATAGAAAACCACTGAACTATACACTTTAAAAGGATGGAATTTACGGTGTATATGTCAATAGAGTTAAAATCATTTCAGAATCATAGAACCCTAGAGATCCATTTTAGAGGTCTTTAGATATATCCCTCCTTTACATATGAGAAAAATAAGGTTCTAAACAGTTGCTTGATTTCTGCGTTCATAACAGTCTGACAATTGCAGCACTGTGATTCACTTGTTAGGGAGAATGTGTTTTTGTGAGGGTACAAGTCACACATATGGGGTTGCTGGTGTACCCAAGAGACAGTACTTTTGGAAAATTACATTTCCCAGTGCAAAGTGCTGTTTGGGTATATTCTGACACTTCTATTACACTGATGGCCACTGTATACAAACACCACCCAGGGAATTAGCATGTTAAGTTGTTAGAATGCCAGGCCTGGTTGGGCAGCCTAGTAGCTCAGGTGGTTAAGCATCCAACTCTTATCTTTGCTGAGGTCTTAATGTCATAATTGTGAGGTCAAGCCCTGTGCTGGGCCGCCATACAATGGTCATGGAGTCAATCTTTAAAAAAGAAGAAGAAGATGATGAAGAAGAAAAAGAAGCAGAAGCACATAGCAGCAGTAGCAGAAGCAGCAGGAGAAGAAGGAGGAGGAGGAGGAAGAGGAGAGAAGAAGCAGAAGAAGAAGCAGAAGATTCAGGAAAAGAAGAAACAGAAACAGAAGAAGCAGCAGAAGCACAAGCAGAAGAAGCAGCAGCACCAGAGGATGAAGAAGAAGCAGAAGAAGCAGAAGAAGCAGAAGAGCAGGAAAAGAAGCAAAAGAAGCAGAAGAATAAGCATAAGAAGGAGGATGAGGACGAGGAGGAGAAGGAGAAGAAGAAGAAAATCAGAAGAAGCAGAAGCAGCAGAGGGAGAGAAGAAGCAGGACCAGAACCAGAAGAAGAAGCAGAAGCAGAACTAGAAGCATTAAAAGAACAACAAGAAGAAGCAGGAGTAGAAGAAACAGAAGAGGATGACAACAAGGAAGACGAGGATGAAGATGAAAAAGAAGGAGAAGCAGAAGCAGAAGAAGAAGCAGAAGCAGCAACAGCAGCAGAGGACGAAGAAAAAAGAAGAAGCAGCAGAAAAAGAAGAAGAAGTAGAAGCAGCAGAAGCAGAAGCAGAAGAAAAAAACAGAGCCAGAGTAAAGGACGCAGAAGATGAAGCAGAAGCAGAAGCAGAACCAGAAGTAGCAGAAGCAGAACCAGAAGAAA
>NC_081560.1:6542724-6606517 GCF_022355385.1 Mustela nigripes | reverse complement strand
ACCAGAAGCATCAGAAGCAGAAGTAGAAGAAGCAGAAGCAGAACAAGAAACAGAAATAGGGGGGCGCCTGGGTGGCTCAGTGGGTTAAGCCGCTGCCTTCGGCTCAGGTCATGATCTCAGGGTCCTGGGATCGAGTCCCGCATCGGGCTCTCTGCTCAGCAGGGAGCCTGCTTCCCCCACCCCTCTCTGCCTGCCTCTATGCCTACTTGTGATCTCTCTCTGTCAAATAAATAAATAAAATCTTTAAAAAAAAAAAATTAAGAAACAGAAATAGGAGAAGCGGGAGTAGCAGAGGCAGAAGCAGCTGAGGCAGAACGAGAACCAGAAGAAGAAGCAGAAGCAGAAGAAGCGAAAGTAGAAAAGAAGCAGCAGCAGCAGAAGTAGAACGAGAAACAGAAGCAGCAGAAGTAGAACGAGAAACAGAAGCAGCAGAAGCAGAAGCAGTAGAGGCAGGACGACAACGAGAAGAAGAAGCAGAAGAAGAAGCAAAATAAGAAGTAGAAGCACCAGCAGAGGCAGATCGAGAAGCAAGAAGCAAAGCAGAAGCAGAAGCAGCAGAGGCAGAATGAGAACCAGAAAAGAAGCAGAAGCAGTAGAAAAAGCAAAAGCAGAAGTAGAAGAAGAAGCAACAGCAAAAGCAAAACGAGAAACAGAAGCAGCAGAAGTAGAAGCATAGGCAGCAGAGGCAGAATGAGAACCAGAAGAAGCAGAAGCAGATAAGAAGCAAAAGCAGAAGAAGAATCAGAAGCAGAACAAGAAACAGGTAGGAGAAGCAGAAGTAGCTGAGGCAGAACGAGAACCAGAAGAAGAAGCAGAAGCAGATAAGAAGCAAAAGCAGAAGTAGAAGAAGCAGCAGAAGCAGAACAAGAAACAGAAGGAGAAGCAGTAGCAGAACCAGAACCAGCAGAAGCAGCAGAAGAAGAAGATGAGGATGCAGGAGGAGGAGGAGGAAGAGCAGAAGCAGCATCTGAAGAATCAGAAGCAGAAGCCGATGAAACAGAAGCAGAAACAGAAGGAGAAGAAGCAGAAGCAGGAGAAGAAGAATCAAAAGCAAAAGAATAATCAGAAGCAGAAGGAGAAAAAGCAGAAGAAGCAGGAGAGGAAGAAGCAGCAGCAGAAGCTGAAGCAGTACCAAAAGAAGCAGCAGAAGCCGAGGAAGAACCAGAAGGAGAAGCAGAAGCAGCAGAGGCAGAACGAGAACCAGAAGATGAAGCAGAAGAACAATGAACACTTTGAAAGATACTTGCATCCTACCTCTAGGCTAGTAAGAACAGAATTACAGAAAAAAGAAAGCCGGGAGAAAGAGAAATAAGGAGACAAGGAAGAACTCCAGAGATGAGGACAAAGACCAGGGTCTCCTCCGCTCTGCCAAGGAACAACCGCTCCGAATCCCCTACAGTGACCCTCCAGCCTCCCCACCACCCTGGGAGGTCTGGCCCAAGACCACCTTGACCAAACGGCGCCCCCAGGCCCGCAGGCCAGGACCTACACCTTTGGCGACGGCTCCCCTGTTGCTGGGAGCGGGGAGGATGCTGAGCTGGAGCGCCAGGGGAATCACAGAGCCATTAACACTGGAAATGGAGATTTATTGAGACAAACGTCTTCCATTAGGCAACATTCCCTGAAGCTTCCAGAGTTCTAAAATTCCCTTCATCCGGGATCTTAAGAGTGGAAGGAAGGAGCCGACCAACACTTCCGGTCAGAGCGCTCTCTGTGAGTCAGGTAAAATTTAGACGCTCCCTAAGAGCCCTGGGGCCACGAGGGAAGACAGCAGCTTGGCGCGGGACACTGTCTCAACCTACTAGGCCACTGCCATGGCCTTTCGAGTGGCTGGACTTTGATAAAAGTCTGCTCTGCAGACCCTCCAGCGATCGCCTCCACCCGCCACCCGCAGCCCTGTCCTGCTCTGCCATTTGACCCACCTGGTCCCACAGAGAGCGGGCCTGGCCGTCCGACTGTACCTGTAAGCCTGTCCTTGGTCAGTGTTGACGGTGCTGCTTTATTAAACCAAGTTTTTCAAAGACTAAAAGTGCATTTTTCTGAAGTGGAGTTTTCTCTATTGAAAACACATCAACCACTAAACTGGGCAATTCTCCTAAATCTTCTCCCCTCAAGGACATGAAACTTGGGTCAAATAATGGAGGAATCTACATTGGGCACCTGCTGCGGGTCAAGTCCAAGTTCAGTTACCCAGACGGATTCCAAATACGTAATAAGCCAAAGGCTGCTGTAGGGGGAGGGGAACGCGTGAGAGGGTGTTGCTGTTAGGACTGTGATGAGGTTATAGCAGACACCAATGGCTCTCACCCTCCACCCCTGTCGGAACCCCGCACCCTTGCTGAGACCACTCCAATATGGTAATTCCAAGTCCCTCCTCAGGAACTGGTTCCGGATCTCAACCCAGCTGTGCATGGCCTTGACCTGGCTCTGGTATGGACTGTGAGCTGGGCACATGGTCCCATCCTATTGACAGAAAAGACTTTGTTCCACTGCTGGGGGAGGTGCCTCTCTCCTGCTGGATGTGAACAAGTGAGCTCGTTGCCCCAGCTGCTGAAGGGGGGGGCCCCCCCCCCCCCCCCCCGTGAGGCCAAGGTGGACACATGAAGCAGAACTAGGAATTCCAGGGAAACTGAGTCAGGGCCCTGCCCGGACCATACCTAGGGTCCGGTGTCCTCTAGATGTCCTGTTGTTCTGTATCATACACTTCTTTACTTCCTTTGTTGTTTTTTAAAGTCATGGTATTGTACAGATAACTTAAAATTTATCATCTTAACCATTTGAAGTGTATGGTTGAGTAGCCCTAAGTACAGTCACGCTGAGTGTTACCCGTCTTGGGAACTCTGCTCCCATTCAACACCTTCCCCTTTCCCTCTCCTCCCAGCCCTTCCCAACCACCGTTCCACTTTCTGTCTTTTTGACCAGTTTAGGTACCTCAGCTAAGTGGGATCTGATAGTGTTTGTCCTTTCGTGACTGGCTTATTTCACTCTGCATAATGTCCTCCAGGTTCATCCTTTGTTGCATGGGTCAGATTTTCCTTCCTTTTTTTTTTTTTTAATTAATTGTATTTAGTTTAGACAGAAAGAGCACGTGCACAGAGCAGGAGGGAGAGGGACAAGTGGATTCTTTGCCAAGTATGGGCCTCACCACGCGGGCTCCGTTTCACATCCCTGGGATCGTGACCTGAAATGAAACCAAGAATCGGCTGCTTAACCAACTGAGCCATCCCGGCACCCCAGACTTTCCTTCCTTTTTAAGGCTGAATAAGATTCCATTGCATAGATGTACCACATTTGCTGGACCAGTGCATCTGTTAATGGACACATGACACTGGCTGTGGGGAATAAAGTCACTGTGAACGCGGTGTTCAAATACCTGCTTAAGTGTTCCTTTTCTTGTAAGCACTGAGAGCTAGTTTGATTCTGAGGGGCTCAGCTTGCTCCTGGAGCTCAGTAGTGGATTGCTGGTTGTAGGTGTTCCACTTTTTCCTCCGCCCAACCCCATTCTCCTCTTTTCCTTTCACAGGCATTGGTCTCTAGTAAATCTCTTGCATGCCTTTTTCTTCGGAAACTCCTTGAATAA
Organism: Mustela nigripes; assembly: GCF_022355385.1. NCBI lineage: Eukaryota > Metazoa > Chordata > Mammalia > Carnivora > Mustelidae > Mustela > Mustela nigripes. Next base: position 6,602,937 of record NC_081560.1, on the reverse strand, counting down.
ACATCTCTCTGCCACTGTCCACCACCCTCCATCTCATCCTTGACCCTACTTATCTGGGCATCAGGCATATGGAACTCTCTCCAATCCTTCATCGGAAGCCTCCAGGCATCCAGACCCTCTCCAGGGACCTTCCCAAGGCCTCTGAGAAAGGAACACATTGGCCAAACCAGCCCCGCCCAGAACTTGTGTGGGCTGAATTGGCTCCCGAGGCTTTTAATGTTGGAGCCAAGGCTTGTTACGCTGTCCACGTCCAACAGATGGCGTCGGAGGTCAAGCAATCGTTCCACCTCCTTCCAGGCAACCTGGGGTCGCGGCCAGGGTGCAGTATGGAAGTCTTTTAGGAAAACTGCCTCATTTATGCAAAAGCAACGTGAGTATTGAAAGGTAAGACACGCTCAGAAAAGGGTTATGGCTAAGAGGAGAAAGAGGGAGATGATTAAAAGTAATTGACCAGCGTGGAGAAGTTGGAACCCAGGTGTGCCGGGGCTGGGAATGCAAGATGGTGCGGCCCCTGAGGGAACAGCGTGGCAGTTCCTCCAAAAATTGCATCTCGAACGACCAGATGATCCAGCCAATTCCGCCTCTGGGTATACACCCCAAGGAACTGAAAACGGGGACCCCCAACAGATAGTTGAACATCCGTGTTCAGAGCGGCATCGTTCATTACAGCCAAGAGCGGGACCACCCCCCACCTCCACGGCAGCGCCCTCCCCCGCCCCGCGCCCCTCAACAGATGAATGGATAAGCAACACGTGGTATGTTTGTTACAAACACTCTTAGAAAGGAAGGAAATCCCAACGCAGGCAACGAGGGGGACCGACCTGGAGGACGTGAACACAGGGCACTCGCAACAAGACAAATACTGTAGGACTCTGCTTATGTGAGATCCTTACTATAGTGGGTTGTGTGGAGATGCAGAGTAGGGGCAGGGGGAACCGGGGAGTACTTGTTTCATGGATCTAGAGTTCCAGTTTTACAAGATGCAAAAGGTTCTGGACATAAATGGTGGTGAGAGCCATGCAACACTCTGAATGTATTTAACGCTACCGAGCTGCGCACTTAAAAATGGTTAATATGGCGAATGGTATGTGTATATTCCTACAACAGGAAACCACTGAAGGCGGTGAGCGAATGGTGGAGTTGCCGGTGCCTGTGGGAACTGCTCTGCAGGGCGGAGGTCCAATCTTGCAACATGTTACAATTGCTGGGCCTATGGGACCAGCAGCAATTAGGACAAGGGACACAGATGGAAGAGAGATTGCTTACAAGTCACATTATTCCTATCATAGGTTTGGCTGTGAGTTGCAAACACCTGTGCATACCAGAGAAAATTTCAGACACTCCTTGGAAACAATATATTCATTTCAATATTCTAAGAGAAGGTTAGTGGTTTTCTAAGGAGACTAAAGTACCCCACATTTGGATATCAATATAATTACCACCATGGAAGTGTTAGCTTAGCCCTGGTCTCCAGACACAGATTAATTATTTATGGATGTTTCACCCACCTCAAGGTGTGTGTGCACCTATAAGGAGGGAGCCTGAGGGACTACTGATGCTCCAAAGCCTGGGCTCCATGTACAGTTGCTCAGGGTGTGCCCTGCACAAGGGCACCATATATGCATGGATGCCACCCCCACTGCAGATATCTTCATTATTTTGCAAAATATTTAAATTTTTATTATAATAGTATTGACTCCAATGGTGGGTGATATATATGTGTTTATTTTTAATAATGTTCCACCAATAATAATTTTTTGTTTTTGTTTTTACAAAATTTAAATAATTTAAATTTTAATTAATTAATTAAAAATAAAATTTTAAAAATATTTTTTTATTTATGTTTTTACAAAATTAGTGTACACACTTTCTAAGAGATGGAAGAAGTCTTATTCTAACAGGATCGATATTGGTCATTCCAACTGGAATTTCAAAGAAGGAAAAAGCTTGACAAGAGAAAAATCTTATTGATCGATATCTGAAATAACCTATGCTTCTATACAAGAAGCTCTTCTCCTGCCCTGATTGGTGACTATTTTCAAATGAAACCCTCTCTGGGCACTAACTCGCACATTGCCTAATTTGACGCTTTGCATTGTGGTTTCTTTCCAGGGTCAGAACTATATTGCTGAATTCCCAAATAACATCCTTAAGCACTCTGATTATGTAATAACTTGCATACATTCATCTCCACTCTCCAGAAAGCATGTATTACCTAGACAGAAATTAGAAACTACCTTATACTGGTTTACTATTTTAGATTATAAAAACCATTTACTTGTTGCTGAGGGAATTTTGTCAGTACAAAGATTCAGTAATGCAAATAAGTATCAAAACTGCCATATCCGTTTTACAAAAGCAAGACCTGTACACAAGACTACTGTATAGCAAATTATTGTATCAGAAGGATTTTCAGTTTCTATTTATTGTGATTTAAAATTCATGTTTCTACTAGCTTGTATTTCATATTTGGACATTTATACATGGTTTAGACATTATGTGGAATGATTTTGTATTTTTGCTAATTATTGACATATAAATGACATTCATTAAAATCCTTTTTTAAATTTAGAAAGGGGACCTTTTACCACTTAGACCTACCTAAGACTATTGATAACCCTACCTAGGGCAAATCCGTCCTCACTCTTGGGTAAGGTGGGGAGGGGAACATGAAACCCTGGTTACTGATGATGAGTGTGGAAAGAAATGCCCAACATTCCCCCCCACTACCACCACCACCAAATTCTGGACCAATTCAGGAACAAATTCCACACAGCCAGGATAGAGGAAAGAAATAAGTCCCCGGTGTAGTTTCCAGGAGAGGCTAGGATGCAGGCTGAGGAATGATGTGTGCCTCCCTAGGGGATTTGGAGGCAAGTCAGCAGATCCGCAACCTGGGAAGAGGTAGACAAGTGCAGAGTCTTGTGACTTTTAGGGAAATGCTGGGACTGGGCAGCAGAAAGGCAACAAGATAAAGTAGCTCTGCGAGCAGCCAGCCACCAGCAGAAGGGAGTGAGCCTGGGTGTGGTGGGGGGAGGAGAGGGGGGGTTGGATATGGCTGTGAGCAGAACCCTTCAGACCCAAAGCCCTCAATATGAAAAAACAACAGAGAAACAGCTTGTCCCCACCGCATGCGAATCCAAGGAGAGCATGCGCCAGAGGATGTGCCAGGGAGGCAGGCTCACGGGGAACAGGACACTGTCCAATGAGACCAAGAAACAATCATAAAGCCGATTAGAAGGTGGCCTGCTTTTTATTATCATTATACACTGGTAATTTTAAACAACGCCAGAAACAAAATTCTCCTCTCCCCAAATCTCTTGGTTGTCCGAGTTGTAAAATATTGCTGCTACTCTTGAATTTAATAAATATCTCTAAAATTGGAATTCGCCTATTTTAAATGCTCCCTTTAATACACATCCTATTCTGTATGGAAGTTAATTTGGAGAACCCTTGGGCATAGAGTCAACAAGCACCTGTGGACTCAGCTGGAGCATTTATTTGTCTGAGGAGGGAGTTCCTGTGGTTCCCCAGGACTCAACATTATGAATAGTTACCAGTGGACATCTATGGACCACATCATTCAAAAGCGGAATGTACATTCTTCTCAAGCGCGCCTGGGACATTCACCAAGACAGACCAGTTCTGGGTCATAAAACACACCTTAACAAATTTAAAAGGCTAGAAATCGTAAAATGTCTGCTCCAGACCACAAAAGAATTAAACTGCACTCCAGTAACAGAAAGATAGCTGGGGAATCCAAAATGCTTGGTGATTAAACAGCACACTTGCAAATAACCCATGAGTCTGAGAAAAAAACCCAAGAAAAATTTATTCTGCTCAATTTTGTTGTGATCCTAAAACTGCCCTAAAAGTAAAGTCTATTAACAACAACACTGAAAAATCGTAGGATAGTGATTGTTCAGACAAGAAACAGAACTTGAGAGACTTGATTTCTATCATCCTGTGTCACCACTTGGAATTGTTATTTGTGAAAGCTTAATTTAAAATTAATTTAGATGAATTTTGAAGTTTTATTTTTAAATAAATTCGTTTAAATTGGTTTTTAAATTAAAATTGATTTTTTTTCCATTTAAAATTTAAAAGAGTGTATTTTCTACAGGCAGCCACAAGGGGGAACTGCGAGTTATGATATTTTTATTTAGTAAGTGCAAATTTTAATTCATACGTGAAATAATTTACCGACTTTAGATAAAATCTTTAAAATGTACATTTCTTCCTTTTCAAATTGTCGGTCGCTTGTTTTAAAACAAACGAAGGAAAGAGCGATCAGTCCTGATGATTACAGGGGTAGGACTGAAAATATCGGTCGTACAGAAGAATGCTCCAAATGACCCCATCCGGGGTCAAGCAGGGGGTCGCGGCTGCTGGACCCGAAGATGAGAACTTCCCCCAAGCGCCGCCGCGCCCGCCTCTGGCTGTGCACCCGGGTCGGCAGGCGGTACCCCCGCTGCCCGCAAGGCTCCGGGACGCGGACGCGCGCTAAGACGGGACCGCGCGGTCCCGGCCCGGCGGGGGAAGGGCTGGGGGAGGGCCCCGGGAGACGCGCCTCCAGGTCCCGGGGGAAACCGAGGCAATTGCTCGTCCCACGGCTTCTGTCTGCGGTTACCTCGCGCGTCTTTTCGGGCCGGCAGCATCGTAAAACTGACTTCTACTAATAGGCTGTCTCAGCCTCCATGCACGTCCCCTTCTGTTTGCACAGGGGGACCCCCGGATCCTCTCCCGGGACGGGGGCTGGCAGCTCCCAGTTCTCGTAGAAACAAAATCGCTTGGTGAGAGCAGCCGACCGCTGCCATGGAGGCTGGCCGGTAAAGCACGAGCGAGGACGCCGGGCGGGTGACGAAGATCAGGCCCCAGGCGGTCGGGCTCCGGGCTGGGGGCGCAGGGCCGCCGAGCATCCCTGCACCTGCGTCCCGGGAAGGGCAGTTCGGAGAGACGGAAGAGATCCGCCCCCCCACATGCCGTCCCCACAAGCGTCCTGCCTAGGAAGACGCCCTGACAATCCAAATGCAGATTTAAGACAAATCGTGCCACTTCGGTGCACTTAACAGAACCGCCAGCACCCACCTTTTGGATTCTGGCGGATGTGGCCGCTGCTTGTTTGCATGCAAATCACCCACAATGCTCTGAGCAGCCTGGCCCGGAGCTTTCTTAAGTCCATTGAAGAGAGAAAGGCTTTTTTCTCGACAAAGTTGTCTCATGTTTTTGTCTTTAAAATACGTGGTTTATATATGAAGATTTTATTTATACGTTTAAAAGTAATTCCTACTATAATCACCCTAACTGTAGAGAAGAAAGAACTTTGGAGACTTATATAACTGGCAATGGACCCTCTCATCTCGGCTGGTCCGAGTGCAGTGGTGTTTACAATTAATTGATCACAGCCAGTTACAGATTTCTTTGTTCCTTCTCCACTCCCACTGCTTCACTTGACTAGCCTTTTGCTGCGCGTGGGGTGGGGGTAGGGGTGCTATTTTTTCCCCCTATAGGCCAGGCAACTACAAGTTCTTGACTGACGGTTTCTTAAACACACCAGTAAACGCATTGTGCGTGATGAAGACCTGCCAGGAGAGAGAACTGCTAGACAGCAGCATTTGGGGGTCTGCTTGGATCATGCTGAAAAGGAAGGTCCTCTTGTCTCCAGATTTTCTTGGAAACAGAGGGAGCCAGGGTTTAGGTGACCTAGGGAATGAACCACGCTTCATGTGCCTCCTTATCCCCAGTGTCAGGTGTGCGGGAGGGAGGGCAGGAGAGCAAGGGGGTAGCATAATACAGTGCAAAGAGCACAAGCAAGTTGCAAAGTAATTCGCATAGCATGCTTCTGTGACACTCTGTAAAGCAAAACAATGTATATATCTAGAAGTTTGTGTGCACAGAAAACACAGAGAAAGATGACAAAGGAAATCCCAAGGATGTTATGGTTTGGCAGAAGGGATGCTTTAGTCTCTTCTGAACCCTCGACAAACTGCCCGTGGACCCTTATGCATTCTGCCGACTCTGTGGTTCATGGTATTAGCTCCACGCCCTGGGTCCACCAAGCTTTCCTTTTCCAGTAAAACATCAAGATTTTGGTATTGAAAAAAATCCCCTTTCTCTTTTCAAATGCCAGGTTTTGCAAATCAAGATCATTTTGGCTTCAAACAATAGTGTATGCAAATACACTAGCAAATACATAGCAGAATATACCATGCAATATTTGGGATATACAAAAAAATCATTGTTATCTTAGCATCTTGTATTTTATTTGTCAACCCTATCTCAGTCACATGAGTCTCAGGAAAGAAGTAATGCTGTCAGCATTACTTCTTTCCCAGCTCCGGGTCAGGTTTCTCAGAGCATTTATTCCACCATCAATTACTTATATCCCCTGAACCCGATCTCATTTTATTACCAACCTATCTGGAATTGCTCTAGAATTGTGTTTCCATTGATTGGGTCACCACAGCAGTTGATTTATGGCTTTGTTGCCATTATTTGTCAGGGTGTTTTGTTTTTTTTTTTATGATTTATTTATTATTTTACAGAGATACCAAGTGTGGGAGGAAGGAGAGAATCTCAAACGGACTCCTACCCAAGCGTGGAGCCCGCTGCAGGGCTCCATCCCAGGACCCTGAGCTCATGACCTGAGCCAAAATCAAGAGTTGGGGGCTCAACAGACTGAGCCACCCAAGCATTCCACTCTGTGGGTTTTTCACTGTGGGGTAGCAGAGAGAGCTCTTGAAGAAGAAAAGTTATGTTGGTCCCACAAGTCGTGAACTCTGTGGTGGGCCGTGAGCTACCCATGTGTTCTCAGAGACTCAGTTTCTTCATTTGTGGAATGGTAATGTCTGCCACACTAACCTAACTGGGTTGTAAAGAATGTTGTGAAATGAATAATATGAACATATTTTGCATCTTATAAAATACACTTTGGCAAGTGTAGAGCATTTGGCCATGGTCAGCAGACCGGTGTTTCCTCAGAGTATCACTCATTGCTCTTCAGCCATGGTAATCCTGTGTTAATTGCTGGTGTATGGTCATAGCGTAATCAATTGGCTTGAACAAGCCACTGTAGGTAAGGTGGTCCGCCTCGTATGTGTGTATCTATTACTGAGGGAGCAGGGCAGTGTACAGGAAAGGGCATGAGATTCAGATCGAGAACACCCACCGGAGCCCTTGGTCTCTAAATCCTAGGGTGCTGCTCATAACACTGTCTTACCTCCCTATGGGGTCACCTTGAGACTCCACAAGACAGTGCTCACGGAAGCACTAGGGAAATCCAGTGTGTTCCCGGATTGCCTACACCTATGAGAACCTACGAGAACAAACCAAATAGCTTCCTTTATTAGATATACATTTGTGGCCAGCATATGGCACTACACCTTGCTTCTGACCCTGTTAGGAATTACACTTCTAGGGTGCTTGGGTGGCTCGGTCCATTAAGTGCCTGCTCTCCACGCAGGTCATGATCCCAGGGTCTGAGGATCGAGCCCACATCCTGCTCAGTGGGAAGCTTCCTTCTGGTTCTCCCTGTCCTTTTGTCTGCCTGCTTGTGCTTTATCAAATAAATACACAAAATCTTTAAAAAAAGAAAAAAAGGAATTACACTTCCATTTCGTTAAGGAGAAAGGTGAATCAGTGTCATGACTCCTGCTTACAGAGGAGGAGGCAGCTGAACGGGTGCCAAGGTTACACAAGAGTGTAAGGGCAGAACCAGGATGACAAAGGGACTCGGAGGCCCCACCTGAGTGTCCCACAATGTGCTCTCCCTTCTCTACCTTCTTGTCTGTTCCCAGACTCCCGGACTTGGTTTTTCTTCTTCCTAAATGTTTCCTCCTTGAGAATGTCCATATCTCTGTCTTCAAAACTTAATGGGATTGTCAACTTTGAAATGTCTCCTAATTTTGCCCATTAAGTGTTGTGTCATCACATTTTAGTCTCTCATTCTGCGGATACTCAACACATTTAAAAATCCTTGCACATCATCAAAGACTTTTCTTTTGGTGTTTGGTTTGGTTTGGTTTGCAAATGACATAAGGAATGCAGAAATCAAATGAAACCCCACTCTAACATAGAACCCCCCCACCCCCTGATAATCTAGCAACTGCACTACTGGGCATTCACCCAAAGGACACAAAAATACAGATTCAATGGGCACTTGCCCCGGATGTTTCCAGCGGCATCATCAGCAACACCACACTGTGGAAGCAGCCCGCATTCCTCCACTGATGAAGGGATCAAGATAGGGTGTATGTCTGTACAATGGAATGTTACTCAGCCATCAAAAAGAATGAAGTCTTGTCATTTGCAACAACACAGATGGAGCTCGTGTGTTCTAAGTGAAATAAGTCAGAGAAAAACAAATAACATATGATTTCACTCGCATGTGGAATTTAAGAAACAAAACAGATGAACACAGGGGAAGGGGAAATACCAGAAAGAGAAGGAAACAAACCATTAAAGACTCTTTATGCTAGAGAACATATTGTGGGTTGATGGAGGGAGGCGGGTGGGAGATGGACTGGAGAGGCCATGGGGATTCGGGAGGACATTTGTCGTGATGAGCACTGGGTGCTGTTCCTAAGTGATGAATCACTGAGTTCATCACTGAACAGCAGGTTAACTAACTAGAATTAAATAAACATTGGAGAAGGGGAAAAAAAGAGTTACTGGCAGGTAGCAGGTATTCAATAAAGATTTGTGGAATAAAAAAGACCACGCTATTAAAAAGTGAGAATAATAAAAGCCTTTTTATTTCCTTTCCTTGATCTCTTAAAATATATATACTACCTTCATCATCTCTATTTGATTTGGGGGGCAGGGAGGAGGGTCTGTGTTGGCTTCCCAAACTCATCATTAGGTCCTAAAGGTGAAGGGCTATATTTTAAAATATCGTTTTGTATTTCCAGCCCTTACCTCGATGATACAAACATAGCAGCACTACTTGCTAGTGTTGACTTTTTTTTTTTTTTTTTTTTTTTAGAATTTTATTTATTTATTTGACAGAGAGAGATCACAAGTAGGCAGAGAGGCAGGCAGAGAAGGGGGGAAGCAGGCTCCCCGCTGAGCAGAGAGCCCCGTCTGGGGCTTGATCGTAGGATCCTGAGATCACGACCTGAGCCCACCGCAGAGACTCAACCCGCCAAGCCACCCAATGGTCCCTTGACTTGAAATTTTTGTAAAGAAAAGGGGAGAACGAATTTAATGTGGTAGGGTTGAAATTTTTGTAAAGAAAAGGGGAGAACGAATTTAATGTGGTAGGGGGCGGGGGACTCAGCAAAAGACCAGTCAAGTGCAGTAGTGAGAAGGGGGGAAAGAGTAGAACAAGGAGTTCGATCTGTAACTGACTGTGAACAATCAATTGAGATAACTCACTACCTTCGGACCAGCCAGTTGGGCCTCTACTGCTTGAAGTATTTAAGGCTCAAAACTTTGCCCATTTCTAGCTTACAGTGATATTTTGGTCATTGTCCATAAATAACTATATTCGTAGTATCATTATATGCATCCTTTAACAGTTCCTCGGTGCATCTCGTTATAACAGCTAGATAAATGTATTTAACAACCAGACTCAGATGCACTGCCGAGCATCCTGGGAAAGAGAATATAAAATTAGCATCTCGTCACTAGGGCGTCTCTTTTCAAGTCCCGTTTGTCTGGAGTGGCTCAGCCGGCCCAGGGTTCTGGAAGAGCTGCCCAATCAGCGCTGAGCTCCTTTGGCTGTTTCCCCCATGTGACCCGTGGGACAGCCCCTTGAGGTGGAGAGAAAACCGGGAGGTGGAGGATAGAGTCTCTGCTTGCGGGGGGTCTGCAAGACCTTGCAGAGCTCCACCCCCTGGAAGCCGCCGCTCTTCCATCCTGGCAGTCGCCTCCCTCCAGAAGGGCAGGGATGCCACCCCAGAGCCCACGATCCCCAATCTCCTCCTCCTCCAAAAACCAAACTGAGAAAACGGAAACCACTACCACAACAGAAGGAGGAGGCATCTGAAACAACCCCAAACCCCTGGACGCTGCTTAGAACTCAAGAAACCAAAGGGACAAAGCACAGAAGCCCAAGGTCAGAAGCAACGATGACTATGGGAAGGCAAGTAGAACAGATTTGCGTCCAAGTGTCAGGCCAACCTCAGAAAGACCCAGTTTGACTTCAGTGCAAAGAACAGCAAGAAGGAAAGGAATCTGGAGCAAAAGGGCAGGAACATTCTGGAACTGGAGGTAGAGGGCGCAGAGTTCACAGCCCTGTTTTGCTCCCTGGGAAAAGCAGACCCAACTATAAGAGAGCATTCCAGGGCGGCAGGAGGGCAGGCAGCTCCCTGCCCAGACAACATACACCCCTGGGTGCTGATGGGAAAGCAGAATCCCTGTCTGATTCCTTTTGGTGCCTAGTGCGATGTCTGGCATACAGCAGGTGCTTAATAAAATGCTGATTGAATGAATAAATGGGATTAAAGAGAATGAACAACCCCAGGAAACTAGACACAGGGAAATACCTTAATTTTCAAGAGAAGAAAAGAGAGTAAGAGTTTCATAAATCATAGACAACCTGTAAAGTGCTGTTGCTTTCTACCAAGATTCTAGAGTGGATTACTAAGGTGGTGGATATATGTATACTGGGAGGCGAGTGGAAATTAACATGAAAAAGTCACACAGGCGAAGTTAATTTCTGTTTTACAATTGGTGTCCGACTCAGCTGCTTACATCTCTTACTGCGTCTTTGTGTGGGTTGGGTTGGGGGGTGGGGGGCTGGAAGTGATCCCACAGTCAGGCTCAGAGGCTGCTGATAGGGCTGGATGCCATCCTGGGAGAGGGGCACTGGCGCTGTGCCATGGGACTGTTCCTTGGCTGGATCCTGTCTAACCTGTTTTCATCAACCACATGAATGAAGATGGCCCTGGATTGATGGCACCGTCGACAACACACTCTGAGAATCAGGGAGACACCAGGGATTTACCCCATGGGCTCCTATCCCATCATCCTGGTCCTAGATTTGACCATCTACTAGCCACCTGTCTTTGGATGAGTCACTTACCTTGCTTGTGTCTCAGTTCCTGATACAAACTAACAATATAATGGACACAAATGAACACAGATGAAGTTCCCCTTTTCAGTTAAAAATTTAAAAAATAATAATAACCCGGCCAGATACCAGATATGAGAATGTCACAAAGTGAAAATGCAAATATTAGCATAGTTATGCAGAAGTTGGCTGTCACTGTTCCTCTGAGGTATGCTCCAGTCAGGAGGAACCCAAAGTCCAGAGGACAGTTTTTCAAAAGACAACATGGCAAACTAGAGTGTGCCCAGGGGACAGGGACTGAGGTGGTTATACACACTTCCTTGCACATTCTTGACTTCACAAAAACGCTTTCAACATAACAGGGCGATGGTTCCCAGAGAGTTAAACATGAGCTACCGCACAACCCAGAAGTCCACGTCTAGGTAGATACCCCAAACAGTTGCAGGCAGACACTCAAATACACACACATTCCCAGCCCCACTTTTCATAGGGGCAGAAACATGGAAACACTCTGAGTGTCCACCAGAGCATGAATGGATCCCACAACATGCGATGTCCCTCCAGTGGGAAATTATTCAACCATAAGGAGAAAGGACACCTGCTACCACTTGGATGAGCTGTGAAAACATCACACGGGTGGAAGGAGTCAAGCACAGAAGGTCCCACCGTGGAGGATTCGGTCATGAAAGATTTCAGAATAAGTAAATCCTTAGGGACAGAATGCAGACTGGTGCTTGGTAGGCACTGTGGGAATGACATGGTAAGGAACATGGAGCTTCCTTCCCAGGCGAATAACACGTGTTGGGACTAGATGGAGGTCATGGCTGGACAACATTGCGAGTGTGCAAAATACCATGGAATTCTACACTTTAAAAGTCAACTTTATGTTCTGTGAATTCTACCTCAATGTTAAAAGATGCTTTCAACAAACCATAGCCATTCGATTTGGTCCTCATGACAAGCCTGTGAAGGCGTAGGGTTGGCAATGTTTTTCCTAGTCTTATGGCTGAGACAAATGAGGCTGGAAGTGGTTTGGGGGTTGCCCCCATCAGTAACTAGCTGGGTAGGGGCAGGCTGGGTCTGGACCAGGGAGTCTACGATTCCTGGCCCAGCACAGCCCATCCACGGACCTCCCTGCTTCCCTGTCACCTCCCACACTGTCCTGCTGGCTGGAAACCCTCCTCTGGGGCCATTTGTAAGGTCTGTGTGAAGGACCCCAGGTCAGAATTATACTATAGCCTATAAGTTTTAACATTCTTTTTATGACCAGCTTATGCTAACTGAGAAACTGTAGCTAGCTGACGATAGATAAGGGAGTCAGCAAGCAGCATAACAGGATAACGAATAGCGAAAATCTGTGTTTAACCCAGCTGTTTCTGGCTTCTGTATAATCATGCTTCTAATGCTTTGCTAAGAAATGAAAAATTGCTTAAACCCTCAACTCTAAGGAGCAGGAGGCTGGCTGAGGACAAAGCAAAAGCTGGCGCCTTGCACCCCCCGCCTTCACCGGCTCCGCTCCAGATGTGTAGCATTATAAATAGTGAACTTGCAGAAATCACAGTCCTGCAGCGTAGGAGTCTCCCTTGGTTTGCAAATGTCCTTGAGATTTACAACAAAGAAGTTACCTTACGTTTGATAGCAGGAATGTAACATTTCACCAGGAGAGACTCCCAATTGTCTTTATGTTAGGACCTCATTAAAGGGAAAATGGCCTTGGCTTGATAGTAACCAGGCCTTCAATATCCTGATAGTGCTTTCATTCGTATGCGTGGGCTAACCGGCCAGTTCTGCTTCTGTAAGATTGCTTTGTCTGCTTTCGCACGTGGGTCCCCTGATCCACTCCACTGACGCCAAGTATGCCTGTTCAAACTATCAATCAGTCAGCTCAGCCCCTCCCGAAACTTGTTTGTCCATAAAAATCCTGCACTACCCCAGCCTGGTGTGCTCAGCTAGCAGGAGCTGCTGACCACCCGCAGGCGCCTGCGTAACAATAAAGAACCTCTTGCTGATTGCATCCAGTGGCAGTGTTGGATTCTTGGGTAAGGGGATCCGCGGGTCTTTCATGTGTTTCTTTGACCTTGAACGTGCGGCCTCATCAATCCTGCAAAGTGGGCAGGTCCTTCCTCCTTCCCTTCCTTCCCTCCTTCCCTTCCTGGAAGCCACATCCCTGAGCTGGACCAGGGGCGGGAGGGGGGGGGGCACCTGTAGGGGGCAGGTCCCTGGAGGTGATGCAGTCACTTCTTAATGTTATCTTATGTAAACAGTGGAGCTACTAGATTGCAGACCTTTCTCCACACTCCTGGGTCCCAGCTGCTCGTTGCCTCCTCGTGTGTTGCAGCCCTGGATCCCAGGGAAATGAGGAAACAACAAAAGTGGAGTGGAGGGGCACCCCACTGCCCAAAGGCCATCCTCTTGGGGCTTAGGGCTTCACCATGTGGGTTTTAGGGGGACACAAACATTCAGTCCATAGCCCTGGCTCTCACTTGGATCTGCTTTATCTGAACGGATCACTGCTTGGGCAGGAGCGGTCCCAGGAGTGAGGATGGACCCACTCAGGTGCTCCCTGCTGAGGCCCCCAGATCGCCGTTGTCAGCCCCTCAGGTGCAGACAACTGCCGCTCCCAGGCAAGCCAGGCCCGGAGCCCTGAGTCCTGGCTGTCGTGGCCTCGTGGAGGCAAACTTGGGGCCCCTCTTCCCTGAGAACTTGTGTCTGCGGCTTGGCAAGTTTCCCCTTAATCCTTCGAAACTCCAGGGGCTGCCTCCCCCGTCTCCCCACAGTCCCACACAAGGTGCTCCCACCGGCCAGCCGCTGACGTTGGCGTGTGGGGGCGATAGGACTCTTCAGTAGCTTCAAGAGGACTTTCTGGTGCTCCCCATTCCATCCGAGGCACCAAGTTCTAGCTCACACGGGAGAGTTAAAGCCTGGGGAAAAAAAATCACTCCTGACTTTTCTGGAATTTGAACGGGCCATCTCCTTTCCAGGGCCTCAACTTCGGGCTTCTCTCCCTCATGGATTCCCTCCTGCTTTTCATGAAGGGGACCCTCCCCTTGGTCCCCATATTGGTCTTCCTTACAGTCTCACAGGGCAGAGGGAAAGGCCACAGGCATCAGGCTAGGTGACTGGGTCCCCTCGAGAGGCTCCTGGAACATGCCCTCACTCCAGCTGCTGGACTCAGGAACTTTCTTCGAAGAGCCAGGCTGCCAGGCGGACGTTGTCTGACCTCCTCGGGGGACAACTGTGTATTGTAAGCAGACCCTTTCTGAAGAGAACATGGCTCCCTCCTCACTCCTTTGGTTTTCAAACCCAGAGGAAGGGGACCCGGGAAGAAAGGACAGAAGGGAGGTAGAGACACTTCAGTCTGTGACTAGAGTGACGATTGCAGGGCCACGTGAGGAAGCTGGGAGCCTGGCAGCCACAAGGTCACGGCCTCGGGAGCCAGGCTGGTGGCAGTGAAGGGGACAGCAGAGTTCGACACCCTGTGCTAAATCAGCAACGATGGAAAGCCTAGAAATACCAGGGCCTTGAAACAGAACGCACAGACGAAGCTTCTAAGCGTTTGTGGGACTGGATATTTGGAAGCCCCCTGGGCCAACTCTGTGACTTGGACAAGCCTACCTCTTCTCTAGGCCTCGGTTCCTAAAAAGGAGGGAGTGAGAAGGGTCAAGTTTTGGGCAGGAACAGTGGATGGACGTGGAGCCCCGCTAGCCAGTCCAGCCCCCAGGAAACTGTTGCTGTCTTGATGACCCAAACTAGTGTTGGGTGAGCAGAGGGCAGTGGTAACGAATGTGGTAGACCAGGTCTCCCTGTAGGGGTGGTCCACAGGGGCAGAGGAGTAACAGCAAGACTGACCAGCACGACGCCACCGGGGAGGGGTGGGGTGGACACTAGAGTGAGGGGACTCATTAAAGGGAGCGTTCCCGCCTGGCCCAGCAGCCCTCAGGTGTTCCAAGGTGAGGCATAGACCCTTCCCTGTCCCAGCAATCCACGTCCACATCCAAACTCTGCCCAAGTTCCAACGCCAGACCGAAATCTCCAGCTTTTCTGAACAAACTCGGTTTTTGTGGGTTTTTTTGTGTTGTTTTTTTTTTTTTAGATTTTATTTATTTATTTGACAGAGATCACAAGTAGGCAGAGAGGCAGGCAGAGAGAGAGGAGGAAGCAGGCTCCCTGCTGAGCAGAGAGCCTGATGTAGGGCTCCATCCCAGGACCCTGAGATCATGACCTGCGCGGAAGGCAGAGGTTTAACCCACTGAGCCACCCAGGCACCCCACAAACTCGGTTTTGAAGACTTTGTTACATGCAGGGAATCCTCTGTGCTAGTTTGTTCCTCGTGATTACAAAATAGGAAAAATGAAGAGGGGTTTTACTGAGGTCTGCAGTCTCTAACAGAATCCGGCCCTCAGAAGCCTTTCCTTTGGTTCACAATAGTCTTGCTACCACAATCAGAAGTAGATGCAACACTGGAAAACTGGGAGACTGCACATTGAAATTCTGACTTTTCTTAAAAAAAAAAAAAAAAATTATCTATATCTATCTATCTCAGGGGGTACCTGGGTGGCTCAGTGGGTTAAGCCTCTGCCTTCAGTTCACGTCATGATCTCAGGGTCTTGGGATCAAGCCCTGCAACAGACTCTGCTCAGTGGGGAGCCTGCTTCCCCCTCTCTCTCTGCCTCTCTGCCTACTTGTGATCTCTCTATGTCAAATAAAATCTTTAAAAATATATATATCTGAACAGCAACAGCAGACCCAGATTCCCACAGGCACCAAGTACCTCCTTCAAGTGGGACAGAATCACAAAGTGTACCCTGGTCATCGCTGCTCCCTATCGCCCATATGGGGAGTTAACTGACCTGTCAGGCCCCTAGGACACTGGAGCTCTTGACCTCTGACCTTGAAGCTCCTTCAAGTCTCCAGCCAACCCGTCATCTGTGATTCCGGGGCAGGACATTCTTGTAGCAGGGGGGGAAAGGCAGGATTCGTGATTCCTATACACCTGTGATCAAGGTGTGCGTTTTCAGTC
Source organism: Mustela nigripes (assembly GCF_022355385.1). Lineage (NCBI taxonomy): Eukaryota > Metazoa > Chordata > Mammalia > Carnivora > Mustelidae > Mustela > Mustela nigripes. The sequence goes on along the minus strand of NC_081560.1, from coordinate 6,586,903 downwards.
CTACCTGAGCTGAGCTCACCCTTCCTTTTTATATCTAAGAAAAGCTGGAAAGAACACAGAGGGCTCCTTTCCCACAGGATTCCTTCTGCAAGCAATAGCCGTCACTTCCTAAAAGGCCCCCTTCTCCATTTTTCAAACAAGCGGTCCTTTGTCCTGCCCCCTCTCTCTGCCAGGGCGTCTCCATAATCGAAGGTGGGAACACATTGAGTTGGGGAACTGTGCTGGCTCTGGGGCTGCACCAAGTGCAGGGTGAGCTGTGGGAGCTGAAGGGGAGGAGGGGCCCACGGAGCTGGGCCCTGCCTGGTCCTCAAGCCTGGTCAACCCAGGGATCTGGTCCTTCCTTCCTCCCATCGTTCAGTGTCTCGTTACTACGTGCACAGACCCGGTGCCCCCGGCCACCCCCCCAGCATCTCATGGTAGCAGCTTTCCCATGCTGCGTGCTTGGCACAGCTAGCTTGCCCTCATGTGGGAACCAGATGGATTCCAATGAGAGACATCTCACCTCTGTCAGGGTGCCCGAGGTGTACTGTCATGGTTATGTGCTCTCAGGGGTTAGTCCCTTCCCCCCCAACAGAAAGGCTCTTTGGAAGACCTAGGGGTACACCAGTAACCGACCATGGATGGGCTCAGGGTCACGTTTGTCCTTGTGCTCCCGGGGCACTTCCTGGCCCACCTCCTTCACCCCAGGGCCCGTCCACATTGATGGGGGTGGGTGGGGGTTAAGAGAGGTACTGATGCTTCCTCGGGGCCCCAGGAATGGGCCAGGGGAGAGGGGGTCACCACACAGCTCCGTGGGCCTGTGTGGTTCATGATAAAGAAGCCAGGTCAAGTCCACCCTCCCGCAGAGTCCCAGGAACGCTCAGGGAGGCTCAGAGAGCTCCTTCAACAAGATCCCCATTTAAGGTTTTTTTTGTTTTTTTTTTTTAAGTTCTAGTATTTCCCAAGCCAGTTACTGACAGCACGTGTCTTTAATGGAGCATTTATTAATCTCCTTCAGAAATGTTCTTCCAACACATCCTGGGAAACGCTGGGGCCCTGGAAATACTCTGGTTCTGACTTCTAGTTCTGACTTGCCAATTTGCTGACTTTGGGGAAATGACTTCATCTCCCTGACCTCCATCTGCTTCGTTATGTGACGGACGTCATGATCCCTGTCTGGCCTACATTTCAGGGGGAAATGTGACTGTATTCGGGAACTTCTGAAAACTGCTACTGGGCTCCAATCCTGCCGGACCTGATTCCGTTGGCCGGAACCAGGGTCCACAAAGAATCTGCATTTCCTACGCACCAACAGACCCAAGCCCTCCGTTTAGGGTCTACCTTGTCTGCACAACGCACGGTCAGTGGCCCCATCCTGGCCTATCAGAGCAGGCCAGAGAGATAAAGAGAAGAGCATTTCCCACAAAAATGGAAAAGGCCTCAAATTTAGCATTTCAGAGCTCTGCCCAGCTTCGCGCTCATGCCTGATGTTCTGTTCACCAAGTGCCTCTTTCATGCACCGGGAAACCCATCATTAAGTTGGCGCCCACGCGGTTGGAGACAATCATTTCTAAGAGGGGTTCGCCTTGGTGAATGGGAACTCAAGCCTCAGCAGCTCCTGCCCTACCTGCGATCAGCTTGTGCCAGAGGCAGCCAAGCCTGTGCATGTGATACCGCACCGGGCCTTTAACGCTTCTCTGCAAAGGCCGGGTCTTCATCCCCTAGACGGGAAAATCAGCCCCGACAGGATTTAGGTAACTTGGCCAGAGTCACACAACTGAAGAGTAGTGTCAGCTTGGATTAGGGCTTCAACAAGAGCACACGCCAGTCCTGGATTCCTAGCAGGCTCCCAGTCCCCGGCGTCTGGGCTCAGCCTTCAGGATTTGGAACAGTTTCCCACCGCCAGATCCCTCCAGGTCTCTAAGTACCTCCCAGATACGCCGCTGAGACAGTGAATGAGACAGTGAACATCGAACATTCCTCAAACCTGTGCATGTGATACGAACAGCTTCTGCTGCGTGCGCGCTGCAGGAAAAAGCCCACCGAGGGAGGTGGCGGGGGGCACATGAGAGACAGACCCAGAGCGCAGACCCTGCTCACTGAGGAGCCTCATAGATCGGCAGGGAAGAGCCGTTTGGGGGACAATAGGGCACATCTGATCACGGACTAGGTACGACGTGAAATCCCTTATTTCGACAGCTGCAGTAAGACACGGTGTGCTTCTACAGGGAAAGCATTCTCAGGTGGGCAGGGGTGAAAGGGCGGGCCTGGGATAGGTCATTTGAGGAAAGAAGGGGGACCCACAGGTAAAGCAGACGCAGCAAACTTTTGGTCCTTGTTCCAAGTGGGTGGGGTGCGGGAGGCTTGGGGACCCAGTTCTCGTTTTTATGCATGCTTGAGACGTTCCCTAGTTAACAAAATGTCAGCTCAGAGACCTGGATGTCACACCGGCTTCTGGGGTCCTCACCCACCCTCAACTTCCCATCTGCCCCAGGCCCAGGAGCCCCTGTCCTTAGCCTGCTAGGGCCGGTTCCCCAAACGCAGCCACGTCCCTGCAGTCCGCCCTGGCTCCCTTGCAACCAGACTGGGCTTTCTACTGGGGGAGGCCACAGCCCAGGGACTGGGGGACCTGCCCCCAAAGCCCACTCTGCACGTGCCCGGGGCTAGCCCACCCCACCTACCCTCCTTCCTTCGCTGAGAAATGAGAGCAGTGGTCCCTGCCTCACAGACCGCTGCAGCCCGCGACCTGGCAACACTTCCGAGCACGGGGTCTGGCTTTTGCCGAGTGTCCCCTGGTATCAATTGTCACTCTCATTACCTGAATTTCCATCTGATCGTACCTTATCCCTAGGTCAGCAGCGGTTCCACCGGGATGCTCGGGGAAGGTCAAACTCTGGACTTCCTGGCCTAGGCCCAGCTGCTTGATGCCTGTCCCCTCATGAACGCGATGGGAAGTTCACCTCCGCCATCTCTCACCTCTCCGGGCTCCCACCCCCCATACCCACTCCTCACCACGGCCCCGCTCACACGGACGGTTATCCCCCTCCTGCCGAGATCCTTGCTCTACAAGCTCCTGGACCCATCTGGGGTCACGTCTCCCCCAGGGGCCCGACTTTCTACAGTCAACGTAGGGCCAGACCCTTTGCTCAAGATTCTGTCTGGCAACTTGGTTTCCGGGTTTCAGAACTGAACCCATCTTAACTTCTGCCTCAGGGCCTTTGCCTGGTGTTCCTCAAACTTCAAAGTGCACGCAAACCGCCTGGGATTCTGAGGGGTACCTGGCTGACTCGGTTAATGAGTTTTTATCTCAGGGCTGTTAAGTTCAAGCCCCACATTGGGTGTAGTGATTACTTAAAAAAGAAAAATATAGATTCTGGTTTATTAGGTCTGGGGGGACCAGCCTGAGATTCTGTATCTCTGACAAACATCCTGGGAGGGCCATGATGCAGGGCCCAGGACCGCACGGAGAAGCGGGACTTACTCCTACCCTTTGCCAGGCTCAAGCTCGAGGTCTCAGCTCACACATCACTTCAGAAAAAAGGGCTTTTCTGGACACACCAATTCAGAGGCCGCCACGCCTTACTCCGAGAGCCCAGCCCTCTTCCTCGGGGCTTTGCGTGGACTGCGCAACCTCTCTCCGACTCGCCTAGAAGCCCCAGGAAGGGCACTGCTCTGTTCTGACCATGCCAGATGAAGGCCTACAAGCCCCAGACCCACCTTCCCTCCTGAGTCTTCTGACAGCAAGTCCCTGAGGGAAGGCCCGTGTGCTCCCCATGGAAGAGGACACAGAGTGGGGTACAGACCTCCTGTACACTGGCTATGCTGAGAACTTACCAGACGCAACCATCCTCCCACAGCTGGAAGGTCCAGTCTGTCTGCGCCCGACTCAACTGAAAAGCAGATCCTCCGGGAAGGCTCACCTAAGCCACCCCTCCCCAGGACCAGCTTCCTGTCCCCCAGCCAGGCCCCCACCGCATCACACACTGCTGCCCGAAGAGCTGCCGCCAGGAAAGGGGAGGCGGAGACGGCACGTGCTGGTGAGCGGAACCACTGGAAAGAAGCTCCCATCACCCCCGAGTACCCCGGGACCTCAGTGCTGGGGCTGCCCCAGCTTCCTGCCCTGCCCCCCCCCCCCCAAAAGTGTTCGGAGCAGTCTCCGCAGCCTTGGTCCCTGTCACATCCCACTGGAATGCAGACCCCTGATGCCCTCCACCCTGGTCAGGAAGACACCCCAAAGGCTGGATGGTCAGGTGTTGGAAGCAACGTACACCCGCAGGACAGCCAGCCCTCCCCACCAAGCCCAGGTCCTCAACTCAGCCAAGGCTCCAGGATAGAGATGTTCTCTAACACAGTTACGAAGCTCAATTTTCAGTAATTGTTTTATTCCGTCACGAGAGCCTACCCTCTCTCTTCCATCACCCTAACATACCACCTGTGCCCTAGGTCACCTCTCCTCAGGCTGTCCGGCTTCCAAAGAGGTGGGGCTGCCTATCCCAGGTTGGGGGTCTCTCACCCAGAGGCTGAGCCTTGCAATCAGGCTCCCGGGGCCTGGGGACCTGGGAACCCCTCCTCACCCCGTGGTCATTGGCTTGAAAGCAGAAGGCACGGCGACGCCCTGTCCTGCACAGAGGTGCCACTCTCTCAGGACCGGGTGGCGGCCCAGAGGTCGGGCTGGAATGTCATCCTTGGCAGGGTGCTTGGTGACAGTTCCTTGTGCCGTACAGTAAGAAATGAAAACTAAAGCACACGGACAGTCAAATCTTCTCCAGCGGGTAATTCCTCAGATAACCGTAAAATAAAATGCAAAAAAAAAAAAAAAAAAAAAATCAATGTGATTTGGCAAATGTTTTCTTAAATTTTAAATTAAAGAAAAAAAAACATTCACACAGAAGAGATTCAACTTATCTGCTTTGAAGAAATATATTAAAGAAAACGGAAGATTAAAAAAAAGCAATTACACCCCAAATAATGGTAAAAATAGATGTATCCTCTGTAAAAATCTGGGCTAATCTATGGAGTCATTCTTACCTATTCAGTATTCAGAGCATGAGGTGAAACCCCAGAGTATAAAAAAAAAAAAAAAAAAATTAAAAACCAAAGAGATCCTGCCCTTGTGTTAAGCCACCAGCTGCATGGCTCGCTGGGGGCTCCGGCCACCAGCCGCTGGGGGCTCCAGTGTCTGGTCCCTCCGGCCCACCAGACCCCAACTCAAGGCCTTCAAAGGTCTTCTCTGGTCCTGCTCAGTTTTGTGGCATGTTCTTCTACAAACTTGCTCAAATGTTCCAGATCTCTGTTTCCGTCCTCAAATTTAATTGGGTTCTTTTTGTCCCCACTGGGGGCGAAGTAGATGGTAGGGAACCCCTCAACTTTGTAGCGGTCGTTGGTGATGTCATTGGCAGTGGCGTCCATCTTGGCGATGACCAGGTTTTTGTGGTTCTTGTACTTCTTGCCGAGGGCGGTGTACTCGGGCTCCAGCTGCTTGCAGTGCCCGCACCAGGGCGCATAGAATTCGATGAGGACGTCCTTCTTGGGGTCCATCACAATGGAGTCGAAGGTCTTCCCCACCACAACTTTGACAGGCCCCTTGTTGTTCTTGGGCACCGGCTGGGATTTGACCACCGGCTTCAGTTTTCCTGCCGAGGAAAGCAAGCAGGGGAACGGTGAGTGCCGAGAAGGCCCTAGGCTTGGCAGCTCGGATAGGACCAGGCAACGAGGCCAGGCCTGACATGCAGGGGGACAGCGCCAGGTAGAGCCTTGCCACCTCACACTGACCCCCTGATTTCTCTAGTCTCTTCACCCCTTCTACCTTCCCAGTCCCTGCAGAGGCCAGAGGGGATGCTGATGGTCCCACCCAGGCCTGAGGGGCCACCAGGTCCCGTCCAGTGAGGCTGTCCCAGGAGAGGTGCCACCCGGCACAAAGGGGCTGCCAGGAGAGCTGGCGGTCAGGGCTGGGAAGCCTCTGCGGGCAGAAGCACAGAGAACATGGCAGATGGTAGGACAAGGTCTGCCCACGACTCGGCCCACACCAGGACACTGGGCCACTGGGCTCAACCAGATCAATAAAGATATTCTAATGCCTCAAAACAAGTGTTCCATGTATACAAAACTCATTTCTAGGTCCAAAAGACTGTTTTGCTTTAAAATATTTTTTAAAATAAGGCTCACCTTTTTTGAACGCTCTGACAAACTCCCGGAGGGTGTCAGAGTCAAAGTCGTCAGGCTCCATGGCGAACTTCCGGCCGCCCTCGTCCAGGATGGCGGCATTGACGTCCTCCCCGCTCTCACTGAGCCCCAGGTCCTTCACCTCCGTGGCGAAGTCGTCCTCATCGGCCACGGCAAAAGTGTACTCGGGGAAGTCCTTGGCCACCTCCAAGACTTTGTTCCGCCAAAACTGGGTGGCTAAAATGGGAGCGAGCACTGTGAGCTGAGCGACAGAGATCAAGGTGAAGAGTCTGCGGTTCAGGGGCGTCCGGCTGGCTCGGTGGGGTAAGCCTGTCTTCAGCTCACGTCATGGTCTCAGGGTCCTGGGATCAAGCCCCGCATCGGGCTCTCTGCTCAGTGGGGAGTCTGCTTCCTCCCCCCACCCCACCGCCTGCCTCTCTGCCTACTTGTGATCTCTGTCAAATAAATACATAAAACCTTAAAAAAAAAGAAGCCTGGGGTTCAGACTCTCTGACCAGGCTCGTGCCTAACTTGGAGAGAGGAGAAGCATTTCTGAAGAGCTCCCTTTGTAAGCAGGTGGACCCATGTCAAAAGCCCAATGACATAAGCCCCCACCTGCCTGAGGGTTAGTGACTGGCCTAGTCCCATCTGTGCAGCCTCTGAAAAGCCTCGGGCTTTGGTGGCCTCCTCTCTCAGAGGGTTCTGGACTCTGCACCACGTTCCCCACAGGCTAGAAAAGGGCTAGTGGCACCACAGAAGTAAAACTATCTTGAAGCCATCAATTAAAACTCCACCCTAGCCACCAACCTGCAAGGGCCTGGGGGCAGGATTCTTAAATGCAAGAGCCCCGCAGGCAGGATGGGGGGGGGGGGAGTCCGCGTGGGGGCCTCACCAGCTCTGTAATCGAAGCTGAAGTCCACGCTGTAGTACACGACCACCAGGGGGCGCCGCGTGTACCGCTTGGCGTCGTTGGAGGTCTTGCGGTGCCCCACCAGCGGCAAGGTGTGCTTCAGCACGTGGTCCTTGATGGCTGACCCCTCCGTGGAGCTCTGCAAAAAAGCGGGGACAGATGAGAAGCAGAATTGGCGTTCCTGTCACCCCACCTTCTGCTGCCACGGCTGAGCAGGAGGCTATCTGCTCTCAAGGGCCAGGGTGGGGGAGGAGCTGTCTGAAGGTCCCTTGGGGCCCCTTTCCTCCAGTGACCCCTAAGTGAGCTTCTCAGGCCACTGCGGACACCACGTGCCCTTCTCCCTGGGCCTGTAGGTATGGGAAACCGCTGGGGGAAGGCGGGCTTCCCGAGGGCAGCAGTTCCCGGGGCTGAGCTGAGCGGAAGGATCCATCTCCCCGGAGCCGATCCTCCCAGCAGCCCCCCAGGGCCATTTCACAGACGAGGCCAACACGGCACCTGCGGTAAAGGGAGGGAGGCCAGGTGCACCCTGCTGGAGGGCAGCCACGCTGGGCTCGTGGTTCTACTGTGGAGGCCACACCACGACCACCCGTTACACAGCCCAGCTGGGTGCTGGGTAAGAACGGGGAGCCAGACAGGGCTGCAGGGCCTGGAGGCTGCTCCACCAGGGGCAGCCCTGCTGGCAGGAGGCCCGGAGGCCCGGAGGCCCGGCCTGCAGGGCTCAGCCGTCTAGCACCAGGCGGCCATCCTTGGCTCTTAAGCTTGGCTTCTAAGGCTCTCCAGGTGTTTTCCAGAGACGAACCCGACAAGGACATGTATGCAGCACCCGTGACCAGCTGGGCACAGTGGCCTGGGGACATGGAGCTGGTGACTGCCCCCAAGGCTGTGCAGGGCCCTCAGCTCATGCTGAGGCAGATACTAAGCCAGATCCTCCAGACCCCAGCCTCAAAGTGCCCAAGGGTGGGTACTACCATCTCATGTTACACGGGAAGAAACGGAAGCATGGTCAGGAGGAGCAGCAGAGCTCGAAGTGGCTGGTGAACACGTACTCTCCACCCAGGGCACAAGGCCCCCCAGGATGGGACAGGACTGCATAACTTGCCAGGTGGGAGGGGGAAGGTGCCTAAGGGGAGGAAACAGCAGGAATCACGCAGGGAACAAAGCACAGAGGATGTGGACCGGAGTATAAGGAAGGTGGAGAGAAAGTGCTGGAAAAGCAGGCGAAGAAGACGGCAGGGCTGTGGGGTATCTTTAGTCAGGCCAGCCTCCAGACTGAGTGCCCTCTGAAGGTGAAGTCAAGGGTAAAGCAGAGTGAGCCCAGGGCAAACCCGCTCTGCCACCAAGCATTCAACCAGCCACAAGCCCGACCTTGAACTCGGGCAGAGCCAGCCTCACAGCCGCGAAGACCTGCTTCTCACCGCAGCGCCCCCCAACTTCCTCCTACGTGCCCTGCCTCGGTCTTCCTTCTGCTCTGAATTCCAAATCCACTTTTTTTTAATAGTTTATTTTTAAGTATCTCTATGCCAGTGTAGGGCTTGAACTCAGGACCCGAGATCAAGAGTCACACGCACCTCCAACTGAGCCAGCCAGGCACCCCTCCATGTCCACTTTTTTAAAAAAACTGCAGTTTACTCTGTGGTATAATGCTGACAAAGCAACATTAAATAAATTTTGCAAGAAGGGTGGTACGTAAGTAACACCAATCCATTTAAAGTAAAGAGTAAAAAGGCAGTGATATGTGTAACAGACTAGGCCGAGCAGTCCTTAACCCTTCTGGGGTCAATGACCTCTTCAAGAACCTACTGAAAGCTACAGACCCCTTTCCTGGGAACGCACACACCACCCAGAATGGTGCTGACCGCTGGGGTCTGGGGCGCCCATCTCTGCACCCGGCTCAGCACCCATGGATGAAAGGAGAGGAGCTGGACAGGACAGGAGACAGGGCAGCCGCCGGACATCCAAGGCAGAGGGGCCCCGAGCCTGAGCGGCGGCAGACGACCAGACGCGCATGAAACTCTGAGAAGGGGCGATGGGGCTGCGGACCCACCGGAGTCAGAAAGATCCAGGGCAGCCTCTGCAACGCCCCAAGGGTTCCAGTTCACAAAAATGGATCAGAAGGGGTGGTGGCTCCCTGTGGCACACGCAGGGCTCACCCCACCTTCCCGCCACCTCCTCCAGGTCCCATGAGAGCCCTCTGCCCAATCGGCAGCGGGGGGGGGGGGGGGGGGGGGGGGTCAGAGCCCAGCCCCTCCCCTCCACTGCTCCTGACTGGCTATGGGAACAGGGGAGACGGCTCACGGCTCTGCATCCCAGGATCTCTATCAAAGGAAAGCTCTGGCTTTGAGAGCCTTGGTTTCCTCCAAATCTGAAAATCTGCTCACGGCAGCGCTGGGCCCCCGTGCAGCACTGAGGACATGGAGCTGCATTGAGGCACGGCCTGGGCCAAAAACTCCCTCCACCCGTCTCAAAGTGAGTCCGTCCCTCGGAAGATGAAGGCTGGACAGGCCTGGAGGAGAAAAAAGGAGGCCGAACCCATGCGCCACTCTCCACATCCCGGGAAGAGAGGCCTGCCTCACTCTGCAGCTCAGCACCTGAGCCGCCTGGCTAAGGAGCCCTGGCTCAGACCCGGGAGCATGTCCTGCCAGGGAGGACGGCAGACACGCAGGCCAGAGCCACAGGGGCTGGGCACCTGAGGAGGCTGGCGCTGGCCCGCAGGGGGGCAGGGGGGCAGGGGAGAGGGGAGGGAGCCGCTCTGGCCTCCCAGGTCACTGACCGCCTGCTGGCTGCTCCTGCTCGGAGCCTCCAGGAAACACACCCTGACCGCACCGCAAGGGCCCAGGGAAAGGCACTCCAGACTCTACTTGTGTGAAGCAAAGAGCAAATTCTCTGGGCTTCAGATCCCCAGATCCCCTGGCCACGGCTCAACCAGCAGCCTCATGCCCATCAGAAGCCAGAACCCTGGGGCGCCTGGGTGGCTCAGTGGGTTAAACCTCTGCCTTACGCTCAGGTCATGATCTCAGGATCCTCAGATCAAGCCCTGAATCTCCAGCTCTCTGCTCAGCGGGGAGTCTGCTTCCCCGCCACCACCTGCCTCTCTGCCTACTTGTGATCTCTCTCTCTCTCTCTCTCTCAAATAAATAAATAAATAAAACCTTTAAAATTAAAAAAAAAAAAAAAAAAAAAAAAAAGCAGCAGCCTGAACCCACCTGAATCAGCAGGAACTGATACTACGCTATGTGTTAACTGACTACAATTTAAAAACAAACAAACAAACAAAGCAGCCTGGGGCTGCTGTGTCCCCGAGCCAACACATGCACGCCCCCCTCCTCACCCCCACTCACCAGGATGTCCATCACGTGGCTCCGGGGCTCGTACTTGGACTGGAATTTCTCAGGCTGCATTATGACCAACTTCCCCGAGGAGACTTTCAGGAACTTTGCTATTTCAGTGCTGAAAGTGTGGTGGAATTTGTAATCTTCTCGCAGGTTATTCGCTGAGAAATTAACAGAACGATAAATACAGTTTATTAAGCTGCATTACCGACCTAGACTAAACTCCCAGCCGATGCCCTGCAAAGACCGGAATTAGCCCCGTGAATCCCTCAAGGATGACACCCGGAGCTGGGGTAGGTAGAACACCTTAGAGCCTCTATCTCACAAATTGTGTTTTTAAAAAACCAAAATAATAAGCAAACCAAATGTTCACGGAACAACTCAGAGCTAATCTGTCAGGACCACTGTTTCCAGTGCTAAGAAGCACATGAAGCCACAGATGGCCCGTGAGAACAGGTGAGCACCACGAGCCACATGGTGGGTGTTCCCAACCGGCCTCTCCTCTGGTGAGAGGAGAGGTGGCTGGCCTAACTTGTGGGCTGCAGTTCTTTTGCTAAATACACCTGAATTTAAATCCTGTACAACTCTCAAGATGAAACCCCACTGTCCGAGGACACTCGAGAACGGGGTTGGCAAACTTTCTGGAAAAGCCAGATAAGATCTCCGGCTCTGCGGGCCACAGCATCCCCACCACTCAGCTTCGCACTGGGGGGTAAAAGCAGCCGGACAGCATGTGACCCGGTGCACAAGCCGCGCTCCTGTCAGCCTACTAGACCCCGGCCAGCCACCCACCCCTGCCGGACATCCCCAGGCTCGCCCCACAGTCTCCGCTCTGCTGGAGAGTCCTGTGATCCGAACACCAGGTAAGGTGTCAGAGGTGTCCCCTGCACTGAAGGGCGGGCCTCCCAACTGGTTACAGGAAACTCCACGTGTTCCGGGGGAGGTGGGAGGCTGCGGTCAAAAGCGCCAGACGGAGGCTCCAGTCACAATTCGAGACCCCCTCGTCACAGGACTGCAGGCCTGTGAGGACTCCCCTCCCCGCGCCGCAGTCCCTCCTCTGCAGAAACACGGGGTCCCCCTCGCAGCCCCGGGGGAGGCTGGGCTCTCCTGCAGCAAGATTCTTGCGGACCACATCCAAGGAGATGCTAAGGCCACCGCATCCATAAAGACGGACGAGGCACCTGCGCTCCGGCACCAGACGTGGAAATGGAAATCCCCTCGACTGCTGTCTTACCGCGTGAACCTGCACTTGACCTGCACACAGTGGTTACCGCAAGGCACTGAAACAAGCACTAGGTGGCCATCAGGGCAGTTACAAGACTCCTCTGAAGCAAAAAATGGAGCTGGCTGTGGTATGCAGGGGGGCGGAGGTGGAGGGCACTCAGGAGGAACTTGACAAGGACAGAGAGGATCCTCAGCCTTCCCGAAAGAAAACCTCTTTCCCAGGGCCACCCGGGACAGCAAAGACACCTGCTACTAGGCAGAAGCAGATTACAGATTTCGGGATGGGCGAGTGCCACCTGCCCCTACAGGACATGCCTGTGACAGCTGTCCACCATACCGCCACCTCTCAGGACCAGCACTCCCCGGACGCTAGCCCTACTAGGCGCTTCACCTGCTCAATCTCAACCTCTTAAAGTAGAGGAGATTGCCAAAGTAGATAAAAGATCAAGTCCCCACCTGAGCTCATAGGCTAGTAACTGGCAGAGGCAAGACTTGAACCCAAGCCCGATTCAGAAACCCATGCTTTGGGGCACCTGGGTGGCTCAGTCATTAAGCATCTAACCTTCAGCTCAGGTAAAGATCCCAGGGTCCTGGGACACCTGGGTGGCTCAGTGGTTAAGCCTCTGCCTTCGGCTCAGGTCATGATCTCAGGGTCTTGGGATCGAGCCCTACATCGGGCTCTCTGCTCAGCAGGGAGCCTGCTTCCCCCCTCTCTCGCTCTGCCTGCCTCTCTGACTACTTGTGATCTCTGTAAAATAAATAAATAAAAATTAAAAAAAAAAAATTTAAAAAAAAGATCCCAGGGTCCTGGGATCAAGCCCCACATCGGGCTCCCTGTTCAGTGGGAAGCTTGCTTCTCCCTCTCCCACTCCCCCTGCTTGTGTTCTCTCTCTCGCTGTCTCTCTTGTTGAAAAATAAAATCTTAAAACAACAACTACAAAAAAATACCCCTTGTTTTCTGGTCGAGACCCTACCCCTTGCAGAGGGGCTGGGAAGGGGCTCCTGGAAAGACAAGGAGGGAGATGAACTCGGAGGACTCTGACACACCCCGCCCTCCCCTCAGAGGTCAGGAGGACGCCGGCACAGCCGTGTGCTCAGGACGAGATCCTATCCCCCACGTGTAATCAAGGCAACGGGGAACTAACCTCCACTCTAACTCCAATCCCAGAAAGGAAAGCCTGCTCCCACAAATGCTACTCAATTCTTCCTCAGGCTGTCCTCTAAGCTGACGCCCCAGGAGTTTTCCACAGAATCGGCAGGCTCCCCAGCAACCGGCCACAGCCTGGGTACGTCCAGCCCCCAGGGCCACTCCTCACCAGCATCCTGGTACTGCTGGTAGGCTGGGTCACTCTCCGCTTTAAAGACCCCAATGATGATGACGTCATCCCCATCCTTCAGGAACTCCTGGACCTGCTTCAGGGACATGATCTCCTTGGAGGGTGGCCCGGACTGCTCGATCATGTAGTCGACGATACCTGGGGGCAAAGCACTTGCCTGAGGAGGGGCTCGGGGCTCCACAGCTCTCCCTGCCCTCCACCTTCCTAGGCAAGCTCCCCCGCACCGCCCCACCGAGGTAGGACTAGGAGGCGGCCTACCGTATTTTTCCCGTGGGCCGTTGTAATCAAAAGGCTTTCCCTTGCGGAAGATTTTCAGGGTGGGATAGCCAGAGACCTCGAACCTCTTGGCCAGGTCTGTCTCCGCAGTGGCATCGACCTTGGCCAGCGGGATTGGGGGGGAGCGCTTGCTCAGCTCCTTGGCGGCCTTCTCGTACTCGGGGGCCAGCTTCTTGCAGTGTCCACACCTACGAGAAGCAGTGAGTCCGTGAGGAAACTGTTCCAGTGTGGACACAGCCTCTCTTCTGAGGGAGGCACCGAAACCCGGCCCGCGTTCCCGAGCAACTCGGGTCGATGCAGCAGCCTCCGAAGATCTCCCAGGTAGGGGCGGGGAGCCAGGCCCCTCTGGAGGCCGGCATGACATCACCAGCACTGGTACTCCCACGGCGAGAGGATGCACACCACACATACACACACACGCATAACATAGGCGTGTGACACAGGCACGAGTGGGACTGGGGCACAGGGGCGACCTATGGAAAAGGCTACGAGACAAGGGCCCTAGAAGGGAGATCCCCTCAGTTGGAGAGCTGGGACAGACGAAGACACCGAGTCCGGGGTGGCTTTGTACAGGATGTGACACTGATCTGGGACAGGAAAGACCAGGAGGAGGTAGACCTGAGCCCGCCAAGGGTGGGTGAGGAGAGTGTAACGACAGCACGTGGCCAGGATAGGAGAACACCCACCGACCAGGGCAGGCGGAGGTGGGCCTGAGCCACGGGAACTGGGAACGGAGACAAGTTAACAGAGCCTGTGTGCCTGGCGCAATCGGGCCGCTCCCACGTGGGCGAGGGCCTGGCAAACCCCGGGCCCTGCGGACCATGCTGAAGGTCCTTGGGGCACCTCGCGGCTGCGCCCTGCGGTATGTAAAACCGTCTGCATGGAGAGGGTAACTGTTCTCTGTAGCGGCAGCAACACGTGTCTTTGCTGTCTAAGCACGTCCTGAGGAAGCGATGCGAACAAGTACTCACTGACCCCGGCTCCGGGCAACTCCGATTTAGGACCGTCATGGGCCATGAGACATCCTCCAACACCTTCACCACCTGACGGCCCCCCTGCTCTCCACACGCAGCAGGCGCTCCTCCCGCCGCTGCCCACCTGTCCCCTCCGTGCACGCATGCCCTACAGTGACCAAGGACAGTGCCTTGCCCCAGGGAGGCCCCGAGCCTTGGGTCACTGTTGCTCGTGCCCTGGTCAAATTCCGGACTCTGGTCTACGCCACGCACCCTGACAAGCAGGAAGCCTGCACAAGAATCAGAAGCGCTGGCTGACCTGGGTTGAAGTCCCCAAAGGAGGTCGACAGCCGTCCCAGAGCGCTGGCCGCTACACTCCCATCCCCCTGGAGGGCGGCCTGCCTTGCTCTCTCCTCCAGCGGCCCACACCTCCCTCTTCTCATGAAGCACGGGAGCCACGGCGCCTCGGCTCCCCAAACTGCCACCTCGATCAGCCGCTCTCCCCAGCTCCCCAGCTGCCTTTCTGGCATCTTCTCTCCCATGTCCAGGTCCCCTGCCCCACCTGATTCCTGCCCCTGCATGTTTCCCCTAATCGTCTCTGCGCTCCTCTGCCCGATCAGATGTCATCACCTACTGTCTGGGGCCAGAACTAGCTGTTTCTTGCACGTGGTGGAGACACGTAGGCCACGTCCCTGCTAAGCTCTAAGGGACTGGCCTGATTCCTCTGCAGAGCTGGGCCTTCCTGTTTACTGACAGGCACGGGCTTCCATCGAAACCGTGTTCTAGGGCTGCTGCCCCCAAACAGAGCTCGTCAGGCCCCCGCAGCCTGGCTCTGCTGTTTCTCTCCAAAAGGGGCCCGGCTGTAATGGAGGATTTGGGGGCGAGAGAGGCAGGAGGCCACAAGGTGAGTGGAGGTGACAGAAGGCAGGACAGCTGGGGGAACCCGGAGTCCCAAATACGAGAAGGGGACACGTCTAAAGCATGAAGCAAGGCTGAGGGTCATCTTCCAAGATTCACTCTGGAACGTCTCTGCCACAAGCAGGGACAGAACCACTGGTGGTCCTCCTCCGGACCACCGGAGGAGGTCACCTGAGGCCACCAGTTACCACCGCCCTGCCCACTGTGGTGGCAGCTCTGCTCTGTCCTCGTCACAGCTCATGAACTTCCATGAGCAGCACTTCCATTCACCCCACACACGTGTCCCCTCAGGCGGCCACAGAGCCACCGCTGTCCGAGGGCTCTCGCGCGTTCTCAGCACAGGTATGTGATGACAAACATGGGACTCAGCAGGCCTGGGGCAAAGCTGGGTCCTCCAGCCACGGGGGAACCCGGGCCACCTGGTGCCCCCTGGCGCGGGTTTCACTCTCCTCTGCGCCACAGGCCCATGTCCACCTCGGCCCATCCTCTGGGAAAACCCCACTCGTCTCTGGAACTCTCCGCCCCATCAGCCTGTGCCTGGTGGGGACTGGGCAGCCCCCGTGCTTGGCTCTGCCTCCCGCACAGGGGCCTCTGACACCCCCACCTTGTGGCCAGGGGCATTCAGGATGCAGGACGGGGCCCCTCAATGTCTGGGCAGCACAGGGCGGAGTCTTACCATGGGGCGTAGAACTCCACCAGAATGATGTCTGCCCCGTCCACCACTTCATCGAAGTTCTCTTTGGTCAGCACCAGTGTGACTTCCGGAGGAGGCGTCCAGTTGGGCTGGGAGACCTCTTTGACCTTGGCAACAATTTCTGAAAGAAACCGAACAAGCCTGAGCCCGGGCAGACTCTTCTCACAGGAGTAGGCAGCAAGGAGCGGACAGAGAAGCGGGGGCCATGGAGAACAGGAAACGAAAGTTCGAGTCCCTGAAAGCCAGCCGCATCTCTGGCCAGTGCACTCCGCAGTCTGAGGCCACAGCTCAGGGGGTCCAACTCCTCCTTGTCCTTCTTCAGCTGCCCGGCAACTTCTCTGACAGCCCAAGACCCAGGTGACAAGAGGGACCCTGCTCCTGCCAGACGTGGGGCAAACCGCGGGCTCCTCCCCTATATCAGACCACGCGTACCTGAGGTCTCAAGGGCGTCCCCCCCTCAGGTACAAAGACCCTTGCGTTTAGTCAAGCAGTGCAGTACCAGCACGTCACATGTCACGACAGGTGACAAGAATCAAGAACGAAGAGGGACAGCACCTCCCCTGCTGCTCAGGCTGCATCAGCATCACGGGAAAGGTGGCGGCCTCAACCCGGAGATGGACCCACTGACAGGAGTGGGACACAGAACACACACTCACAAGGCACCTGCCAAGTGGTTCTTTGGAACAGCGATGGCAAACTTTACATTTTTCTTTTTTCTTCTTTTCTGTTCTGCGCAGTCACCAAGAAGCTAGATCGGAGATCCAGACGGACATGTGCAGAGCAGCGACCCCGCGTCGTGACCCCCTTGCCCCTCTGGCCCACAGCCCTGAGCCCATCTCCGTCAGGGAGGCCCATGTACCCAGCGGCCCAGGGAGCCCCCTTGGGCAAACACTGCTCTCGAGATTCCAAGCCACCACCACTCTGGTGGTCCGACTCGGACCTCCAAACGCTCGCACCTGTCCACTTGCAAACAATAAGGACGTGGCTTTCGACCCGCTCTTAGATTACGTTCCTTTACATGCTGATACAGCAAAGACACTATTCGTTAAGTGAAACAGGAAGGTACAAATGGCGATTAAGATATGCTAACAACTGGGACGCCTGGGTGGCTCAGCCGTGAAGCTTTGGGCCTTCAGCTCGGGTCATGATGCCAGGGTCGGGTCCTGGAATCGAGCCCCGCATTGGGCACCTTGGTCAGCAGCGAGCCTGCTTCTCCCTCTCCCACTCCCCCTGCTTGTGTTCCCTCTCTTGCTGTGTCTCTGTCAAATAAATAAATAAAATCTTGGCGGAGGGGGGGGGGATGTTAACAATTGTGACAAATGATATACATATACATACGTTTGCTCTCATGTGTCCAGAGTATCTCTGAAGGACACAGGAGACACCTAGTACATGAACTGCCTTCCCGGAAGGGAGCTGGACAGCCAGAGTCAGGTTATAAAGACTCCTATCTACTTCTTTGGGTTTTTTTTAAGATTTTATTTATTTGACAAACAGAAACACAGTGAGAGAAAAGAACACAGCAGGGGGAGTGGGAGAGGGAGAAGCAGGCTCGCTGCTGACCAAGGTGCCAAAGGCAGGGCTTGATCCCAGGACCCTGGCATCACAACCTAAGCTGAAGACAAATGCTTAACCAACTGAGCAACCCAGGCACCCCTCTTATCTACCTCTTTGAGTTGTGAACCCCGTAAACGTATGATCTAATCAGCAGATAGACAAACAAGGTGGAAGCAAGTGTTAACAACTATGACCTTTCCTTGTGCATCTGCGCCAGGTAGAATCCTTAGGGGGTCACAGGAGAGGCCCTCCGCCAACTCTGAGATCAGATCCAAGTGACCCCCATTCCTCAGATGTCTAGGACATGCTATGTCCACTATGCCACAATGGGAATGGAAACTGATGGGTTTTTTCTAGTGATTAAGATATATGGTAAAGATACCACAATTTTGTTTGTTCATTTAAAAAAAAAGTATTTTGTGCCTAGTCTAAGTCAGGCAGGGATCCATCAGGCCTGGTTTTGGAGAACCGCCTGGCTCCCCACATCAGTGGTTCTCAACACGGCGCCCTAGGCCCACAGCTCCAGGTAAGCTCTGGGAGCCTGTACAAAATACAAATCATCGAGCCTGACCTGAAACTTAGGGACCTGGGATGCTTAGCACACGGCTTCAGGACCCCACGAAGTGACCGTGACCAAGGTCAACACGGAGAAGCACTGCTCTAGGGCACCGCCAAGAACTGTGGCCTCGTGTGTCATATAACACACAGGCTCCACATTTGTTTCATGGTCTGAAATGAGAAGACACCCCTCCTATCCTAAAACAACTTTATTCTGATCTCAGTTACCTGGAACATTCCGGCAGGGAGCACTCCTAGAAGCTGGTGCTCCTGGGGCCACGCCCGGCCCACTCACCTTGTCCTTGTCTCTATCATCCAACCCACCCCCAACCTTCCAGTGGGGGGACAGTCCCAGCCCCGCCTCCTCCAGGAGCACAGGCTCTGCTCACCTTCCTGAGTCCTGGAGCCCTCGTAGTCCACAGCCTGGCCCTTCTTAAGGATCTTGATGGTGGGGTAGCCGCTCACCCCAAACCTGCCGGCCAGCGCCGACTCTGAGGTCGCATCGATCTTGGCCACAGGAATGGGAGGGTCGTGCTCCTTCAAGGCACTGGCGATTTTCTCATACTCCGGAGCAAACTGCTTGCAATGTCCACACCTGAGAAGATTTAGGGAAGGTGGTGGTTAACTGTACCCACGGAGACTTAACACGCAGCAACGTACAGAGGGACGGGGCTGCCAGGACCAGAATGACTGCAGTTAAGAGGCGCCATGCAGGGAACACAAGGAGGAGGCCAACGCGGCTGGAGTCGGGCAGGTGGCGGCGGAACTCCAGCTCTGGCCTGGGCTCGTGCCTCCAACACCTCCAAACCCCCACGCTTTCTTCCGTAAGCTTCTCAAAGTTTGTCCAGGGAACCCCTCCCATGGGGTCTGTGAGGTAAAAACTGCTTTACAAAAGATCTTCCTGGTCTTCCTCACTCCCCCTCTCAGAGCATACAGTGGAGTTTCGCAGAGGCTGCCCGGCTGGCCACGGGGCGGCACACTGATGTTACCGTGGAAGGGTCAGAAATGGATTCATACGGAAATTTCTGTTTTAATGTCTACTGTGGTGACGACGGACAGCCAGGACCCACGTGAACTGTTTGAACTCACAAGACCAAAGAGTTTGAGAAGTACTGATCTGCGATCTACTGATCTACGAAACACTAGCCTCACGGAGCTGCTTGTATTTTACACAAAACGCCTCATGCCTGAGCATCAGGCACTAGACCAAAAACTAAGTGTGTCTTAACTATCCCGTCTCAAAAGTGAACCAAGGAGGGCAGGGGAAAGAGGACAGACAAGGAGGGATTCTGAGATCAAGAGCAGCCGCGGAGGGGACAAGGAAGGGCACACAGGATGAAGGACAGCACGAGCGGGGTGGCCGCTGCCCACCGGGGACGCTGTGCCTTCCCACAACCCACACTGCGCCTTCCCGCAGGCCCCGCCTGGCAGGAGAGGGAGGCGGGGTGGCCTGGAGACGGGTCAGGGCAGAACCTGCAGCCAGGGACGGGTCTGTCACCCACACTGGTCTCCATGTCATCACAGGCCCACGCCCCTGCCGCAACCACCAGGGGACACGTTCCTGCTTCACCCCGCGGGCTCACCAGAGGCTGGGCTCCTGGCGTTCCTGCTCCCACACCGCCCCCCCACGGGTCTGGAGGACTGTGAGGCGAACTCATGGGAACACAGAGGGACCCCCTCGTCCAGGCTGGTGGGATGAGGACGAGGGTCTTTACCACGGAGCGTAGAACTCCAGCAGCACCGTGTCTTTGTCAGCCACAAAGTTATCGAAGTTCACGTCATTCAGGACCAGGACCCCATTTTCTTCCTTGACTTCCAAGTCATCGTCCTCCTCTTCCTCGTCGTCCTCCTCCTCCTCCTCTTCGTCCTCAATGGCGTCCTCCTTATTAGAAGAATCTGAGCGGAAAACACCCAGACTCGTTAGTAAATTGGTGACTCTCCTCCTTAAAAACTTTCCTAGAACCCCAAACCCTCCAAATGTGTCGTGAGTCCCGAGTGGCCCCTGAGGGCCACCACGAGCCGGGGTGGGGACATCAGGCCTCCCCCACCCCAGAAATTCTGCTCTGAAGTTTGCATACTGGGTAGCCACTTAGGAGCTCACTTAAAGAGAGGTCCTGGTTACAAAAACGTTTGCAAAGCACCGGTCTAGAAGTTAGTCTCAATGCCCCAGCGGGACTTGAGGGCTGGCGAGGCGCCTCTGTGCACGTGGCCCTGCAGCCTGGCCCCACATGCCTCCTGTCCAGGCTGGGAGAATCCCAACCGTCGGCCCCTCGTGCCCGTGCTGGGGTCTGATCCCTTCCCCAGCACCACTCCGCTGCTGCTCCCCTAGAGCAAGGCTCCTTTATCCACATCCCGGGGCTCTGTGCTCTAGGGCACAGTTGCTTTGCAGGTTACCCTGTTTGTGCTCCAGGACGAGGCTAACTTTCCCCGACACCTTCCTCTTGCTCACACACCACGCTTTCCACAGGCCAGGCCGCATTCAGTCCCCCGTGAGCAAATGGCTGCCCGGCCCCCAAAACAACACCCACAGGAAATAGGGACTCGCACTTGACGTTTCCTTCTGGAGGATGGACTGCTACTTCCATTTCTGAAAGGGGGTGGCATTCTACCTTATCTGTACACACACAGCCCCGCAGGCTCCAGTCCTTCACAGAGACTGGAGTGGGCAGAGAAGCGGGCAGGGAATTTTACTGACTTAGGGAGTCACCCCAGAGTAATCCCCAGGGCAGGAGTTATCCCACAAAGATGTTTTTTTACAGATTTACAGGGTCAACGTGCATCAAAAATATACAATAGGGGGAAGCCTAGGTGGTTCGGTTGGTTAAGCCTCTGCCTTTGGCTCCCTGCTCAGTGGGGAGCCTGCTTCTCCCTCTCTCTCTGCCTGCCTCTCTGCCTACTTGTGATCTCTCTGTCAAATAAATAAATAAAATCTTAAAAAAAAAAAAAATACACAGGGACGCCTGGGTGGCTCAGTTGGTTAAGCAGCTGCCTTCGGCTCAGGTCATGATCCCAGCGTCCTGGGATCGAGTCCCACATCTGGGCTCCTTGCTCCGCAGGGAGTCTGCTTCTCCCTCTCTGACTCTGCCTTCCACTCTGTCTGCCTGTGCTCGCTCTTGCTCTCTCTCTGACAAATAAATAAATAAAATCTTTAAAAAAAAAAAAAAATACACAATAGGGGTGCCTGAGTGGCTCAGTCGTGAAGTATCCACCTTTGGCTCAGGTCATGATCCCAGGGTCATGGGATCCAGCCCTCCATTCCGCTCCCTGCTTCTCTGTCTGCCTCTCCCCTGCCTGTCTTTCTTCTATCACTGTCTCTGTCAAATAAGTAAATAAAGTCCTTAAAAACAAACAACAACAACAACAACAAAAAACAGTCACACAACAAATCGGACCTCGGCAGGATGCCTTGCCTGGAAACAAAGCTCTCTTCCCCAAGCACCAGAATCTGAGTTCATCTCACTACTGGCTTTCAGGGAATCTTTCGTCCAACTTCGGACACAAGCAACCGTGGGACGGCGGTTCCTGCCACCCAGCTTCTCCCACTGTGGCCACAGCAGCCAAGTGCAGCCGCAGCCGGACAGTGTCAAGGGGCCAGTTACTCTTTCCCGAGAAGCTTCCCGGGAGATAAAGCGAGTCTGCTGGTTCTGTGCTGGGGGCAGAGGATGAAGTCAGCCTCAGGATCCGGGAGCCTCAGGGACCCGCCCCACCTTCGCCCTGCCCCTAACCAACCCACGGCTGGCTCCACAGCTACTGGGACAAGCCAGGGAACTGGTCTGGGTGGCGTGGCAGCTTTGTCCCTTTTTGTGAAAATCTACCAAGCTGCAAAATAATTACAAAAAAAAACCAAAAACCCACCAGGGGCCACACTTCGCTCAACCACGCTCCTTGACACTCCCCGCTTAACACTCTCCCTGACTTCCACGTTTCTCTCTCCAGCTTAAGGTAAAATTCTCCTCCTTTGTGGGGGGAGGAAGCAAGGCCTCTGAAATCCCAAAAGAAAAGCCACCCGTTTGAGAAGTACAAACCAAGCCGACTCCCTGCTTCCCAGGGCCACGGCTCTCCGACACCCGCTCGCCCCTGCCTCCCTCCTCCACAGCACAACTGTAGAGAGGACCGGCCTGCAGAGGCCCCGGCCCACAGCACTGTCATCGGGCCTCCTGGAAAAGCAGGAGGGCAGGACCTAGGGGAAGATGAGGGGGGCTCGAGCCCCATCTCCCCCTCTGAGGCTGAGGGCCTAAACCAAGTCCCCTTCACCTGGTGACGGGCAGCCAACACTCCACACCCAGATCTTGGAGAATTTGAGCACACAGGGCTCTTGGGAACCTGCGTTTAACACTGGCTGGCTAGGGCTTCCAGGTGCTTCTGGAAATACTGCCTACAGCCACCCCGCAAGGCAAGAACTGAGTACTGAGCTTTCCTGTGGTGGCCTGTGCGACAGCAGTCACACTGGCTTTCCAAGAGGCCATTCTGACCACCCATCACTTGAAAGTCCTACCCAGAATGACCTTGTGACAGCTGCAAATCCGAGGACTTGATGCAGGGACACTGCAGGTCAGGGGCCTAGAGGGCACTGCACACATGGCCTCCGATCTGGAGGCTTCCCTCAGACCGGACGGCCTGCTGAGGGCGGCTGGCCAGGGCTCAAGGGCCACACAGATGCACTCTCACTGCCTGACTGCTCCAGCCAATGCTGGAACCAGATGAACTTGCAGGCGCATGGGAAGACAGCGCGGAAGGAAAGAACGATCGCGGGAACTTAATCCGCACTTGAAGCAGCGGACCTGACGATCCGCTCAAAGCACAGGGACAGGTGAATTTTACAAAAAAAAAGGACAAGCAAAGATGCCTTCTTTCCTACGCTCAGCCTGCTGTGGTCTGTGAGCACCACAAGTGACAGAGCTCTCGCGATAACACTGGGTGTCCCTGAACTACCAGGGGACAGAACTCCTAAGAATGAACTAATTTCTTGGTCCTGGTGCCGGGGTGGGGGGGGGGGAACCAAGGAACTTTTTCCTTTTTAAAGGATAATAAACAAAACGACAGAACCTTGCCCACCTAATCAAAGGCTCTCAGACGCGCCAGGACAAGCCGCTACCTTCCCAGTCCTTCTGAGCCTGCACATAACCCCAGGACTGGACCCTCCGCCACCTGAAAGGGCGCTGGCTCTCTATTCCTACCTCTTAGAAATCCCACATCTCCACAAGGAAAACATCCCACATCCTAACAGGGAAACCATTTTTTTCACTGGGCTTTACTTTTAGGGCTGGACCTTCTAAGAAAATTTATCTACAGCCTTCTAGCATCTTCTGGGTGGGTGCCATTCTCCTCAGTATGAGGCCGATGAAGCCTCCCACACCACCTCCACAGTGCTCAGCCCACCTGGAAAGGCCATTCCGAAGTGGTGGCCCCAGACCCCTGCAATCCTGTCCACTCTCAACAGGACCCCTGATGGCAGCACCGGAGCCCTGCCCAGCCTGGTCGTAGGCAGCTCCCTCCGCCATGTCCTCGCTCTGCTCCCTCCGCTGCTCATTCTTCAGTCCCCACTGGCACCTCCAAGAGCTGGATAAACTCTACCATTAAGTCAACACTTTAGTTGATATTAAACATGGAGAAAGAGAAATCTGTTATCAGACGGATCACTACAGCTGGCCTGGGTTACGTGCCAGGCACCACGCTGAGCCCTCAAACACAGTCTCTCACCCCTTCAGGGAAACATGACATGCACTTTACAAATGAGGAAACTGAGGCACAGACAGGGTGAGTCACCTCCCCAAGGGTCACCAAGCTACTTAGTGGAGGGTCCTGACCACTCAGGTGCTGTCTGTTGTCGCCTCAGATCGTTTCCTAACATGCCCAAAGCTTTAGGTGGAATCACTGGATAATTACTTCTCAGGAATGAAGAGAGGAGCTGAACACTTCTCCAGCAACACACACACGTGGATTTCCACTTAACTCTTAAATCTAAACCTATCCCAAATAAAAACAGCCAACAACCAGCATCAAAGTGTTTTTCCTTTGCTATTTTAGCTGGAAAGATGTGAAAAGCACAGCTGATTTCTCATCTAAGACACAAAAAGACCCACGACCTAAGGCTTGCACTACCAGAGTTCAATCTAGTAAACATATTCTTGGGGTGGGGGGGTGTTGTCTTTTGTGACACCACTGCGCTGTTTGAATCTGAAACATAAGAGACGCAAAACAAAAAACCTAAAGACTTAGAACATCTGCAGTGGGAGAGAAATGTGGCCCCAAAATTAATCTGCAGGACAAGTTACTTCAGAAAGTGAAGGACCAGGGATGCCCTCACCTGGAAAGGGTCCAGGTAGGGACTAGACCTCTCCACCCTACCCCTCTCACCCCAGAGGACACTGCCCTGGAAGACCTGCCACGACCATGACAACTCCAGAGGAACCTGCTCCCCAGGGCCTTCCCAGCATTATCGACCTGTCTCCCAAACAATAAACCTGCTGGTCCTAATAACCCTTGACATGTACCTCAAGTTTGCCAGTCTCGGGCCTCTTAAGAAACCCCTCAGAACAGAATCACTAGATCAAAATCAAGACAAAACTGGGGCGCCTGGGTGGCTCAGTGGGTTAAGCCGCTGCCTTCGGCTCGGGTCATGATCTCAGGGTCCTGGGATCGAGTCCCGCATCGGGCTCTCTGCTCAGCAGGGAGCCTGCTTCCTCCTCTCTCTCTCTCTCTGCCTGCCTCTCTGCCTACTTGTGATCTCTCTCTGTCAAATAAATAAATAAAATCTTAAAAAAAAAAAAAAAAAAAAAAAAAAAAAATCAAGACAAAACTATTACGCTTTTTAGCTATACTCCAAGAATGACCCTCCATCCTCACTGCTCCTCAAACTTTAAGGTGCCCCTGCCAAAGTTTAACTTGCATGTGAATCAATGAATAACGTGCTTAAAATGCAGATTTCAGGGCTCACCACTGCAATCTGCTTTGGCATATTTTGGGACTCTTTATTTATTTATTTT
The DNA here is from genome assembly GCF_022355385.1 of Mustela nigripes. Classification (NCBI taxonomy): domain Eukaryota; kingdom Metazoa; phylum Chordata; class Mammalia; order Carnivora; family Mustelidae; genus Mustela; species Mustela nigripes. The sequence continues at coordinate 6,562,020 of NC_081560.1, read as the reverse complement.
AGGATTTTATTTGACGCAAAGAGTTCGCACAAGTAGGCAGAGCAGTGGGCAGAGGAAGAGGGAGAAGCAGGCTCCCCTCTGAGCAGAGAGGATCCTGGGGTCATGACCTGAGGTCAAGGCAGATGATTGAGCCACCCAGGCACCCCTGGGACTCTGTATTTTAAAAAGCATCAAGTGATTTGGATAAAGGTCCCAAAACTCACATGAAAGCCGCGGTCTACTTCCTCTCGGCAGGTGTCTTTATCACCAAGTGCTGATTCTTACTTCCCTTTCTATTTGGGTTTAAACTTGAATCAGTGGCCCACACAGAAGTTACTCAATCTGTCTGAAAGGGTATAAAGTTCACACCTCCCCTACAGACGAAAAGGAGGTTTATTTATATTGGCCCAAACTGGCTGGGAGGATCCATCATCAGGAGAAAGGCCAGAGAGGAAGAAAGTTGATGCCTGTTCTCTAGGAACAGCATTCTTTTCTCGACTGGTATGTTCTGGTTATCGAAGGTCTCTTATGCCATTTGTTTTCAGCTAGCTGGTTTCCAAGAAAAATGCGGGAACCAGGACTAGTAGCAGTCTAATGTTCCTACTAGAGCCGGAGCTTTACGGGAGGTCAGATCCCTGGCACATAGTAGGTGTTGAATAAAATGATCGCAGAGGGGAATGGAACCTTTGGCTTCTAAGAAACGCAAACCAAGCCGTCGTCCCTTTCTTCCTCAAACACACCCCCGTGAGTTATTTATTTCCAAATCTGCAAACCACGTTTTTTAAAAGACGCTTGCTGCCCGAGGCTGCCATGGAGAGCTCCTACCGGGCCTTCTCGCCCTTTCTCTAAGACCTGTCTGTTTTGAAAACAGTGGCCCCCTCTTCCTGCACGCTCCCTGGGCGTGCTCGCCTGGAAATTTTAACCAGCTCCCGAGCTCCCCCGGCCCGAAGCGAGCAGTCAACCTGAACCCAAGTACAATCTGAGCGCAGTCGGGGCGAAGGAGCCAGTCGCAAAAAAGGCACTTGGCACCCTCTCCGCGTCCTAAGCCTCGGCGGCAGGGGCTTCCGAGGAGGCCGCCGCCGCCCTCCTCTCCCGAGCTCGCCGCCACTGCCCTTCAACTCCGGCAAGTTGGCGCCAGGCGCCAGCTTCGGAAGGGCTCCGCATGAAACCCACCGGCCCTCGGTCGCGGCCACCCCGGTCCCCACGCGCGGGCCCCTGGGGCCCACGAGGCCCGGCCCGCCGCCGGCCGCTCACCTTCATCCGGCCCCCCGGCGCTCGCGGCGACCAGCAGCTGCGCCAGCGCCAGGAGCAGCACCAGCAGACACGCCTTCCGGAGCCTCATCGCGGCGGTGCGCAGCGCGGCCTCCCTGCGCCGACAGCCCCCGGGCGCTCCCGGACCTCGGGCCCTCGCCTCTGGAGCGAAACCGGAGGGCAGGCAAGAAACCCCCCAGGAAGTCCTGGCCAGCGACCGGCTGGGGGCGGGGAAGCCGCCGGCGGGCCAATCCCAGCCGCACTGGGGGCGCGGGTCGCGTGCGCCTCGCTGCGCGTCGGGGCCCGGCGGCGCCGCCCTCCGTCCCGGCCCTCCTCCCCGGCCTCCTCCGCGCGCCCCGCGGCTCGCGCGTTTAAAGCTCCGAGCCCTAACGTGAGGTGCCCCCTTCTGATTGGCTGCGCCGCGGCCACCAATCAGCGGCTGCCACTCGGTTTGCCGGGAGCGCACAGGCTGAGAGAAGGAGTGAAGGAGAACAAAGGCGGCGGGCATGGGCCGGAGGGGCGGGGCGGGGCTGCGCATTGGGGCGCGATTGGCCGGCGGCGCGGGGGGGCGGGGCGGCACCTGGGAAGGCGGGGCGGGACGGAGCTCCGGGTCGCGCCGCCGAGCCTGGCTGGAAGAACACGTGTCCTTACCGGAGCTGTGGGCAGAAGGATGTTCTCGCCACTAGCGGGGCCTGGGGAGGCTTGAGGTCGAAGCGGCAGAAGGGCCTGAGCAGGTTATACTCATGGGAAAAGAGAACGTGGCTCTTCAGTCTGTTTTGCGTTCGTGGGCTTCCTAGGTTTTTTGTGTGCTTTTGAGCAAATAAAAGTTTGTATTTTTTTCCTGGGTTAAAACACCTGTTGGCCTTGGGGGCTGGGATGAGTACGCGGTAAGATGAATCCAGACCAGAGTTCTGGAAGCTGCTCTCCATGGCTTCATCCAGGAACAGACCATCAGTTGCTTGTCCAAACCTTGTCTTACATTGTTTGTTCCTCTAGTGATGTTCCCCCAAAGTGCAAGACCAGAGGGGCAATCTAGTGGCCTACGTATATCTAAATACAGTCCAGCTTTTCCCTCTTTACAACGTAAAAGAAGAAAAGTAGGTTAAAATAATTTTTGTATGGTAAACCTGTGGTGTGTATTAGTGTTTGAGACTTCTTCCACACGAGGGGGTTAACATGCCTGAAGAGTTGAAGACAAGTAGGAGGAAAAATCTCTAGTCCAGGAGTATTTTTCTGTGTATACGGACTGGGCCAGGAAGGAAGAAAGCTGGCTACTCACAGGCTTCAGCAATGAGAACATTTTTAATTTAATAAATCTTTTTAATGAATTCCTATGAACCTGATGGTTCTCTCCTCAATTTGTAGGGCAGAAAGACATTCTGCAACTAACACCACCAAAGTTTACACTAAGTGACTTATTTGAATGCTAGGAATGTAGAATATCACACAGTTCAATATCATTTTATATTCATCTGTTTTTAAATTTCAGTATAGTTAACATCCGGTGTTAACTTGTTTCAGCTGTATTTTTCAAAATGTAGTCGATCCATAAGAAAAAACAATTTAAAGAAAATTTTTTAAAATCGTCCTTTTAAAGGTAAAGCTTACTCAGAGATGAGATGCATTACCTTATCCCCAGCTGACCTAACTAGTCACTAAGAGGGGGAAAAAACCAATATGAGGATATGATAATTTTCCAGGAGGGGAAGACTTTGGGCCATTGGCAAAGCTAGAGTTGAAGCATTTGAACCCCTTTCCTGGATGGGTGCAGTAAATGAGCTGACTATTCATTATAGTGTCAAGGCCACATAATTTCGTGACTTACAAAAGTATGGGGAGAAGCACACTAAGACAAGGGTTTGTGGAATGCTAACTGTGGGGTAGGCATCAAGTGAGGTCCAGTGACGATAATTACTGTCACTTCCCTTATGAAATTTATAAACTTGGGAAATTAGTGATCTCTGAGCACTACCTGACAATTCTGCTGAGGCAATTCTGCTGAGCATTTCTGCGTGCATGCCCTCCTCCCCACCCCCACCTGCCCTCCCCCCTTAAATCCTACAATAATCCTACGGCCTGAGCATTGCTTTATCCTCATCTTACAGAGATTGAACTGAGACTTGAACAGCCTGCTCATCTAGTCCCAGGTCGCACTGCTATTGACTGTCAGAACATATGACAAGTAATGTAGGATATGAACCTTCGGACTCCAGCATTCCTGGTTTTAACAGCCCCTCTGTGATCTCTGACATTTTATTTATTTTTTTTAATTTATTAAAGATTCTATTTATTTATTTGTTTGTTTATTGGAGAGAGGGAGAGCATGGGGGAGGGGCAGAGGGGAAGGGAGAGGAACAAGCAGTCTCTGTCCTGAGCTCAGAGCCCCACGCAGAGCTTGATCTCAGTGATGAGGGAGCAGGAGGCTGGCTGAGGACAAAGCAAAAGCTGGCACCTTGCACCCCCTCTCCACCCACTCCCCTTGGTAATATATGTGACATTCCTCAGGCACCCCTGACTGCCCTAAAAGAAAAACAAATAGTTAACTTGCAGAGATCACAGTTCTGCAAGGCAGGAGTCTCCCTTGGTTTACAAATGTCCTTGAGATTTACAACAAAGAAGTTACCTTATCAATAGCCCAATTTCCAAAGGCACATAACTCAATTCCTTAAGCCCTAATGTCACCCTCTCCTCCATAAAAACTGAAGGAGGCTGAGGTAGAAGGAAAAGTAAATAAAGTTAAGTTTCTTCCAAACCTAAATCTCACTAACAAGGACGCTTGATAGCAGGAATGTGACATTCCACCAGGAGACCCCCTATTGTCTTTATGTTAGTGCCTCATTAGAGGGAAAGTGGCCTTGGCTTGATAGTAACCAGGTCTTCAATATCCTGACAGTCTTGGGGCGCCTGGGTGTCTCAGTGGTTAAAGCCTCTGCCTTTGGCTCAGGTCATGATCCCAGGGTCCTGGGATCAAGCCCCAAGTCGGGCTCTCTGCTCCGCGGGGAGCCTGCTTCCTCCTCTCTCTCTGCCTGCCTCTCTGCCTACTTGTGATTTCTCTCTCTCTGTCAAATAAATAAAATCGTTAAAAAAAAAAAAAAAAACTTAAAAAAAAATATCCTGGGGTGGCTCAGTGGGCTAAAGCCTCTGCCTTCGGCTCAGGTCATGATCCCAGGGTCCTGGGATCGAGCCCCAAGTTGGGCTCTCTGCTCGGCAGGGAGCCTTCTTCCCTTCCTCTCTCTCTGCCTGCCTCTCTGCCTACTTGTGATCTCTGTCTGTCAAATAAATAAATAAAATCTTAAAAAAAAAAAAATCCTGACAGTCTTCTTTACCCCAATAGCCCTTCTAAACACCCCTTTGTCCTCACCTACCCAACTCCTGTGTATATAACCAGCCACTCCTCACATGCCCAGCGCAGCAGCATCTCCGTCTGCCCACGGGTCCTGTCCCCGTGCTCTAATAAACCACCTTTTTGCACCAAAGACGTCTTAAGAATTCTTTCTTAACCCTCGGCTCCGAACCTCACCCCACCGAACCTCACCTAGGTTCAAGAACTTCATCATCAGGCTTTGAGATCATGACCCCATCCAAAAGGAGAGTCAGCTGCTTAACCAACTGCGCCCCCCAGGTGCCCCTCTGACATTTCATAAATGAGTAGGCCTTATCATCTACTCTTCTTGCACATTTGTCAAGACGTCATGGAGAAACCTCTCATGCCACAGAGATACAATGTGAATGGGGCCCTTTCTTGGTCCCTCTGGGCCGCTCTCACAGGAGTCCACAGACTGGGTGGCTTATGAACACTGGAAGCTTATTTCCCACAGTACAGAGGCTGCAAGGCCAAGGCCAACACTCCGGCAGATTCCAGGTCTGGGAGGACCACTTCCGGGTTCATAGATGCCATCTTCTCACTGTGTCCTTGAGTGTCATGTTGGAAGGGGCCAGGGCGCTCTCTGGGGTCTCTTTTATATGGACACTAATCCTGTTCCTGAGGGCTCCCCTCCCTCATTACCTAATCACCTCCTAAAGACTGAAATGGTGGGGGGAGGTGCCCATCCACAGTCAGTAACAGATTCCTTTGAGTCAGGCAATCCCTGGCCATCTCTCCTGAAGGGAGAAAAGCAAGGTTCCCTGTGAAAAGAACAGATTTTTCAGTCTTGCCATCTCATGGCCAAAGCTAATATATACTCTGAAGATGGTATTTTTACATAATCTCTAAAGAATTCTGTTGAAGAAATAACTCTATAGTCATAGGCTTGACGCAGTGAATCTGCCCATTTGGGGATCTGACCCATCACTTTATTCTCACTACTCTGGTGAGTAGTGCGCTTGAGCTGATTAGCTACCGATACCCAATAAAGAAACCCCATCTGAGTTTACAGTCATTTCCAATGAGAGAAGTCTTTGGCCACTGGTAAATGAGAAAGTTAATTTCACAAGCTTGATGCTCCTTGGTATTTTAATACAGAATGATCTATTGTGGCTTTTTTTTTTTTTTTCCACAAAAGTAGGGGCACCTGGTGGCCCTGTGGGGTAAGCAGCTGACTCTTGACTTCAGCTCAGGTCTCAATCTCAGGAACATGGGATTGAACCCTGCCATGGGCTCTGTACTCAGCTCAGAGTCTGCTTGAGATTCTCTCTCTTCCTCTGGCCCCGCCCTGCTTTCTCTCTCTCTCTCTCTCATAAGTAAAATAAAATAAAATAAATCTTTTTATTTTTATTTTTTATTTTTTTTTAAAGATTTTATTTATATATTTGACAGAGAGAGATCACAAGTAGGCAGAGAGGCAGGCAGAGAGAGAGAGAGGAGGAAGCAGGCTCCCCGCTGAGCAGAGAGCCCGATGCGGGACTCAATCCCAGGACCCTGAGATCATGACCTGAGCCGAAGGCAGCGGCTTAACCCACTGAGCCACCCAGGCACCCCTAAAATAAATCTTTTTAAAAAATAAAACTGCAGAAGCTTGTGCACCTGAAACAAATGTAACATAGTGTGTCAAATGTATTTTAATATCAAAAAACTCACAGACACAAAAATATTATGAAGATTTAGGGCAATGCTCTCGGGTCCCCTCCCTCTTCAGGAGCTTTGTATTATCACTTTACTATCACTCAATAAACCTTGCCTTCCTGCCCACCAAAAAAAAAAAAATGATAATAATAATAATAACAACAATAATGGTGGTTTAAGCCCTACAGATATTTCACTTACATGGTTTTAAGCAGTATGAAATAGTTGGTAATTTTTAAAAATCAGCATCATGTTTTGATCTTTTAAAAAACTGCAGAACCATTGAGCTGAATTACATTAAATTGTTACAAAAGCTGATTTTTGTTGTCATAGTATGAAAAGCTCTAAAGAGAAACATATTCTGTAGGCGTTCAGTTCTCAAATGAGCTATGGTTTCTCCAGTTGGTCAATCAAAATATTCTGAAATTCCTTGAAAAATTTTGGGATACGCCCTATTTTTTCTGCTGTATAACTATGCACGGATCATATAACAATAAGCTCTCTTCCATTTTCACAGCACTGGGATATAGCCATGGAAGTAACTTTGTTTGTAGAAAAATGAGATTTAAATTTTAAATTTGACACTTGTACGTAAGGAAATTATTGTCAACCTTGTTAAAGCTGAAACATGGACAGGTGAAGGTTATCAAACATCTGGTTTTTTTTTTTTTAATTTAATTTATTTATTTGACAAGAGCGAAAGCAAGCACAAGCAAGAGGAGCAGCACAGGGAAAGGGAGAAGCAGACTCCCCACTGAGCAAGGAGCGCGATGCAGGACTCCATCCCAGGACACGACTGTGGCCCTAGGGAGCTGTGGGTTTTGTGTGCCAGGTCTCTGGGTAGAATCCTTGTGGAATTCTGGAGATAGATCTGTGCGTATCCTCCTATGCTTAAGAAACCTGACTGGTGGAGCGCCTGGGTGGCTCAGTGGGTTAAGCCGCTGCCTTCGGCTCAGGTCATGATCTCAGGGTCCTGGGATTGAGTCCCGCATCGGACTCTCTGCTCAGCAGGGAGCCTGCTTCCTCCTCTCTCTCTCTCTGCCTGCCTCTCTGCCTACTTGTGATCTCTCTCTGTCAAATAAATAAATAAAATCTTTAAAAAAAGAAAAAAAAAAAAAAGAAACCTGACTGGTTGTTCAGTCAGCCTTTGTACAGAACTCTTCCCTTGCCTTTGAACTCTGACTTTGAAAGTCTGCGCCCTCTGTGCTATGCATACCTGATCTTCTCTGAAGCACCTTGTGGGGGACAAGTTGCCTTCTCCATTCTAGAACCTATGTAAGTTACAGCACCAAGGATTCAGTGCCCTGAACCTCAGGGAGGTTGTTAACTTCGTCCCCAGATTATTACTGGCATTGATCCTGGAGACATACTTGATATACCAAGGTGGAGGGCAGTAAGAATAAGGACACCAGGAAGTCCACGGTCAGTTACGCAGCCCGTGACTTGGTGGATACCCTCTAAATAACGGAGAGCAGATGGAACCAGACACGTCGGGTCCTCTCGGCTGTGTTACTGTCACATCCTCAACCTGTGTGTGGTGCCAAAGGGAGACTTTGGGATAAAGCTCATTCTACTTTCATAAGTAAAGGCAAGAACATTTATTTAAAAAGAGGACAGAATTAAGAGAGGAGTCTAGGAAAAGGATAAAAGAGCTTCCCGAATGAAGAGAATTCACTGAGAAACAGGTCCATTTTCCAAGGAAACCTGTATTGGTCGAGGCACATGATGCCTGGGTATGGCTAGCGATGTTCTCGAACGAGTGGATGTCAAGGGACCGAACTGAGTTAGGTGTTAAGGCAGGAAGTAGTCTGTGCTATTGTCATGGCTTTTCCGGAGCTGATTTAACTTTTATTACAGAAAGTCTTAAAGGCTGAAATCAGAGAATTCTATATACTGTCAAGTTCAGGAGAGAACGACACTGGACCATGAGAAAGGGATCACATCAGGATCCAAACTGGTCCAGTATCCGATTAGATAATCTAATGGGACAATTTAAGTCCCCCCTCTGGATTCATTGCTTTATTTAGGTACCTACAGAAACATCTCCATGACTCAGACCAACGTCAACTAAAATAAAATATCCCAAATTCCCGTCTTACTAATTACTTTAAAAATCATCTATTTAACAGGGACACCTGGGTGGCTCAGTCGGTTTAAATCATACCCTGGGGGAGCCTGGGTGGCTCAGTGTGTTAAGCCGCTGCCTTCAGCTCAGGTCACGATCTCAGGGTCCTGGGATCGAGTCCCGCATCAGGCTCTCTGTTCAGCAGGGAGCCTGCTTCCCTTCCTCTCTCTCTGCCTGCCTCTCTGCCTACTTGTGACCTCTCTCTGTCAAATAAATAAATAAAATCTTAAAAAAAAAAATCATACCCTGATTTCAGCTCAGACCCTGATCTCAGGGTGGTGATACTGGGGTTGTGAACTCCAGTCCCGCATTGGGCTCCACACTCAGTTTGGAGTCTGCTGGTCCCTCTCCCTCGGCTCCTCTCCCCTGCTCTAAAACAAACAAACAAAATCTTTTAAAAAATCTATTTGACAGTCTAGAACTCTCATTAAATCGGTGAATAACCAACCCAATGTCTTTCACTCTTAGACTAAGGGAGAGAACTGTGTACGCTCACAGGTAGTCCTTTCCCAACCTACAGCTAGAAACCTAGTGACCTTTTTGAAAGTCTTGGTTTATTTGCGCCTGTGAAATAAAGCCAGAAATAAAACCAATATAATGCCTTTCAGAGTCTTCTCTTAGGATGTGACATATATGACTTCAACACTTTACTGAACATCTTAACTTCTCAGAAATCAGTTGTAGCTACCCCAAACATTAAAAAACAAACGCAAAGCAAACCAAAAAGTATGGTCCATGCTTCTAAATGGAAATAACAATTTTTTTTATCAACTTTGAAGTTTTATATTTTAATATTCATTATCAACAAGGCCAATAGTGTGTAAATACCATTGGCTAAACAGAAGAGAAACAGAGTCTGAAGGCAGTTGTAAAATTAATAAAATAAAATAGTCAAATATAACATAACATAATTTTAACAGAAGTTTATAACTTAATAACTTAATTTCCATTCCTGGATTTTTATTGGTGGTTGAATGTATAAGAGGCTTGTCAATATCAAATAAGGAAAAAATGATGATAAGGAATAAATGATGACTCTAATATATCAATTTCAAAATACAAAGACTAAAAGACAATGCCTCTTAACCAGCCTTTGTTTTAGAGTTATCTTGGGGGTTTTGAAAAATACAGAAGGCAAGTTGCACCTTAACCTAATAAATTAGGTTATCCAAGGTGGTAACTCCCATTTTTTAAAAAATTTATTTTATTTTCTTTATTTTTATTTTTTATTTTTTATAAACATATAATGTATTTTTATCCCCAGGGGTACAGGTCTGTGAATTGCCAGGTTTACACACTTCATAGTACTCACCATAGCACATACCTGAGCCAGCCAGCCAGGGGCCCCTCGTGTGAAGGTCTTAACTTCCTCCTTCTGAAACTGCCTTCTTTCATAGACCACATGGACCTCTTTGTGGAAAGATACATTCCTTTCCTCCTTGGCTCTGTGAGCCCAGCTGACCTGCATTTTTATCAGCTTCTAGTCTGCTTGGGCAGCGGCCATCCCCTTGTCATGGGGTCGAGACTCAGCTGAGGTGCCAGTTTCTCTGCGGCAGTCTCCCTGGCCCCTCCAGTTCTGGTCCAGTGTCCTTCCAGTGCACTGCCCTCCCCCTGGTGCTCTCCCCCTGGCCTGGCACTCATTCCACTGGACTGAGTATCTGCCCCTGTATTCCTCTTTCTGCCCACGAGACTGTGAGCTCGTGAGGACAGAGACGGTGCCTGGCCATATCAGTGCCTGTCGGATGCACAGGGCTGCTTTCCTTCCTGCTGATGTGCTTTGACCTGGTACTTTGCAAACATCCACTTGTGGTTGTCACGCTGTGCTGTGATTGTTTATGATCCCAGTGAAATATTCTAAATTTTTTTTTAAAAGATCTATTTATTTATTTGAGACAGAGAGAGCACTAGTGTGAGCAGGGGGAGGGGCAGAGGGAGAGAGAGAAAGAGAGAGAGAATCTCAAGCAGACTCCCTGCTGAGAACAGAGCCCAGTGAGGTGGGGCCTGATCTCACGACCCTGAGATCATGACTTGAGCTCAGATCAAGAGTCAGATGCTCAACTGACTGAGCCACCCAGACGCCCCTACCTACTTCTCATTTTATAGCAATAGAATCACCCTTATTGAAATGATTACCAAATCTATAACTCTAGATTCACTGTTGGGGTTAATTTCAGTCATGTTACATTACCTCTTATGTTTTTTTCCACTTCCACATTGATTTGTCTTGTCAACTAACCCATGTCCATGAACGGTGTCTCTGCCTTTTCCTTGCCCTCGTCTTTCTCTTCCCTTCCTTTCTTGAACCACTCCTTTCCAAAATCACTACATGGAGCCCAGTGAGGTAAGCATCCCCACCAGTGGGAGGATAGGGGGGATTGGGGCAGCCCAGAGCAGAGCATCAGAGCAGCAGGGATGATCAGGGCAGGGAGCAGTGGCCACGTGGGATGGCTTACATACAGGGGGCTGGCCAGATAAGTAAATATATTAAGAATAGTGAGCGCAAAGCTTCTTCTTCTTCTTTTTTTTTAAGATTTTATTTATTTATTTGACAGACAGAGGTCACATGTAGGCAGAGAGGCAGGCAGAGGGGGAGGGGGAAGCAGGCCCCTGCTGAGCAGAGAGCCCGATGTGGGGCTCCATCCCAGGACCCTGAGATCATGACCTGAGCCGAAGGCAGAGGCTTAACTCACTGAGCCACCCAGGTGCCCCTACTTTTTTTTTTTTTTAAGAGTTTATTTATTTGAGAGAGAGAGAGAGAGAGAGAGAGCACGAGAGAGAAGAAGAAGGTCAGAGGGAGAAGCAGACTCGCTGTGGAGCTGCGGGACTCAATCCTGGGACTCCAGGGTCATGGCCTGGGCCATCATTTTAAAAAAAAAAAAGGGAAAGGAGTGTACGTGTAAACATGTGTCTGCTATACGTATGCATGTCCTTGCTCAAGCCACTAAGACAGCCTGGGAGTAGCAACCCTTGAGTGGCAATGAGCACAGCTAACACCAGACCTTGGCTTCTAATCCACTGCCCGCCACAAGGAACCAGGGCTCCTCATGGAAATGTTGGGCTCCAATGCTCAGTCAGGGAATCTAGGAGATGTGCCTGGAAGGGCTTGTGCCAGAGAACAAAGGAAGTTGCTCGAGAATGATGGGAAGGGGTCAAAAGGACACAGAAACCCTGTGTAAGGGGAGCCCCCACAGGCCAAACTTGGGATAATTAGAGCATTGCAATAAATACAGATAGGAAAGGATTGTAAACCATTGGATAAAATAAGAATAAAATAGGAAACTGTGAGTCCACGCAGATAAAAAATATATAGCTAAATTGGGGCGCCTGGGGGGCTCAGTTGGTTAACACTCTGCCTTCAGCCACTTGTGATCTCAGGGTCCTGGGATTGAGCCCTGCATTGGGCTCTCTGCTCAACAGGGAGTCAGCTTCTCCCTCTCACTCTCCCTCTGTGCTCTCTCTTCCAATAAATAAAATCTTTTAAAATATATATATATAGCTAAATAAATGAAAAATTTGATGAGGAATGGGATATTTGCATGGTTTCAAAGTACAGCCCCACAAAAGCACCACATGTTTAATAATAACAAAGAAGAAAAAAAGTAACTTCACAGAGGAGAAATCTGGCAGATACTACCTTAACTAAGTGATCAAGGTGAACATCATCAGTAACGGAATGAATCAAAATCACGTGCAGCGAGAACACAGCACAGCTCCCTGCCGTGGGCAAATAACCCAAACCACATCCCAAAGACACAGCAGACACACCCAATCTGAGGGGCATTCTACAAACAACTATCCTGTATGCTTGAAAAGTAGGAAGGTCCTGACGGCTTAACGTTGTCTCTCTCTCTCTCTCTTTTTTTTTTTTAAGATTTTATTTATTTATTTGACAGACAGAGATGACAAGTAGGCAGAGAGGCAGGCAGAGAGAGGAAGGGAAGCAGGCTCCCTGCTGAGCAGAGAGCCTGATGTGGGGCTTGATCCCAGGACCCTGGGATCACGACCTGAGCCGAAGGCAGAGGCTTTAACCCACTGAGCCACCAGGTGCCCCATCTTTTTTTTTTTTTTTCTAGAAACTTCCTGGGGGCCGAACAAGCAAGCTGCAACACCTGAATGTTCTTTCTACTGCCCACGTTCCCAGGCTACATGCTAGTAGGTACCTGCTCTGAGCCACAGGACTCAACAGGTGACCGTGACTACCTAGTGAAGACGGTCAACTTCTCAGACCAGGACACTCATTACGTCCCTCCCTTCCACGTTTTCATCTTTACTACTTACAAACCCCCCTTCTCTCAACAATTTCCTTGTCTCTTGGGACCCTATTTGGTAAGAGGAAACTCAACTCCAGACACCTTAAATAAGAGGGAGATGTCTCTGGTTCGCATAACTGGAGAGCCAGGGTTGGTAGGAGTTCAGGCACAGTTTACTCCAGGGCCCAACAGGAAGAACAGGAAGAGGTTTCCCGGTCTCTCAGTTCTGCTTCCATATGTTGGTTGAGCAGTTCTTAGGGCCACATCCTTCCTCATTCCTACCCAGCAGAAAAGAGGGTGTTTCCCCCCATGTAAGTCACCCTCACTGAATAAAAAAGTTATGACATGATTTTCAAATAGTAAAATTGCAGGCATTTTCTCTTCTCCCTGCAGGAAAACCCTAAGGGGCTGCAGAAAGGGGATAACTTTCCGTGCAGTTACACTCTTTCACGTCTTCCTAAACCACTGCTGAATCTTCAACAGCAAGTGACTCAAAAATAAATGTACATGACTTTAAAAGTCATTGGAGGGGGTGGGTCAGAGAATCCTACCTGGACGTCAGAGTAGAGTCTGGCCAAGCAGCAAACAGAATTACTGAAACCTGGTTGGTCTTTGACTGATGAATTACTCTTAAATGTTCAACAAAAACACATCACGCCTAGAGAGATCAGTCTCATAGATATTCCTCATAACATGTGTGAAAATTTCCTTCTTGGGGTGCCTGGGGGGCCCAGCTGGTTAAGTGTCTGCCTTTGGCTTGGGTCATGATCTCAGGGTCCTGGGACTGAGTCCCGAGTCGGGCTCCCTACTCTGCAGGGATCCTGCTTCTCCCACTCCCACTGTTTGTACTCTCTCCCTCTGTGTCAAAAAAATAAGCGAAACCTTTTTTTAAAAAGTTCCTTTTTTTTCCTTGAGAGAAAAAGAGAGCACTCATGGGGAGATGGAGGGTGGGCAGAGAGAGAGAGAGAACCCCAAGCAGGCTCCACGCAAAACATAGAACCCAATGTAGGACCAAGCTCACAACCCTGAGATCATGACCCAAACCAAAATCAATAGATGGACGCTTAACCGACTGAGCCAACCAGGTGCCCCGTGAAAAGTTCCTTCTTCCGCTCATCCAGATTCTCCTCCTTCGGTGCTTAGAAACAGATGGCTACATCATCAAAAGGATACTGCCCCCTGGCGCCACAAACACACCTGCTTTAGTCTCAGGACGGCTCCACACCTGTCCACATCAGAAATGTTTAGAAACCTTCTACTGTTCCTATCATTAAGGGTTCTGACACGGATCTTGAGAAGCCAGACTTTTCAATGTGTAAGACAGGCGAGGCTTTGATGACATAATTCCAGGAAGAACTTTTGACTCTCCTGGCCCTCCTTCTACAAGTTAACAGACACTTCACACAAACAAGACACTCACCCTGGCAGAGGTGGAATGTTGAATACGTAGGTTCTCATTTCATAAGAAGAATATGTGTGTCTTGGAGGGACTCATAAGGGAGTCAGGCAGTGGAACTGCCACAGACACTAGTTTCTAACTGGAGGAACACAACCTGAAATGGATAGTTTGATTCAATTAAATAAGCATTTGAGTACATACCATAGGACACCATCACATCCTATAGGATGTAGTCATGTCAACAAGGTGCAGTATTGAGGGATAAAGGATGCATAGAATTGTCTTCAACACTTTCCAGGAGATATCTTTAAAACACCTGTGTTTACGAGAAAGAAATACAGAAAGTTATGTCTACAGAGACTTCTACATTTGTACTGTTTCATTCCACTAAAAATGAAATTTAAATTGAAAACTGATCATTTGTCCCAAGAACACATTACAATTGTCAGAAAGAAATGACAGAATGTCAATTATCTTCGGCACCAGAAAATCAAAATATCACTTTCCCTAGCAGGTGACGGAGAGGAATAAGGAAAATTTCCTATAGCGCCCCAGTTACTTGAAAAATGTGGAACAGGAGCTTGATAAGACAGGCGCAACCCAAGAGAAGCAATATTACGAATATTATTTATATTTGTGAAAGGAATGGGGTCCAAACAGATATTTGTTGAAGGAGAGGAAGGAAAGCATAGAACTGGAATTCAAGGAACCCAAGTTGTATTATAAGACACGTGGAGCAAGTCACTTCAACCTCTCTGCAAGTCACTTTCCTCACCCATAAGAGGAGGGCGGTAGATTGTGATAACGGTCACCAAGGGCAGTAGATTGTGATAACGGTCACCAAGGTAGATTGTGTGTGTGTGTGTGTTAGTGAAAAAGGCAGTAAGAAATTGTCATGTTTTTGGAAACGTTGTTTCAAATTAGTCTAAGTATCAGGAAAGTGAATCACTGTCACCCTAGGGGTGGGGACGGGGGTTCTTTCAAAAACTTCAAACTAAAGAGTTGCGACCGTCATTAGCATTTCCTAAAGAATTGTTAAAAGTGACAGGGCCTAAGCCTGCAATTTAGAATTGTCCTATCGTATGTCCCTCTACGGGGCTGAGCCCTCATCTCCTCTGCTACCCTCCTTCTCCCGCTCTGCACCTCACCAAATGCAAGCTGAGCTTCAGGGAAACTGCAACACTCAGGGGCCCCGGGGCTGACTGTGTGCAGGACTCTCTCATTCATTAACTCACTGAATCATCCAAGCGACCCCACACTCGATGGGTAAAAAATCAGTCTCTGCTTTATGGAACTCGGTCTGGGCTGAGCGCACGGATGTGCCTGCACCGCCCTCTCCCGACCCCAGGACGCGAGCTCGGGCTGGACTGCGGGACCATGCCTGCAGATGTCACCGTCCGAGCGACCCGGACGGCGCCTCCTACCGGCCGGGACCCCCCGTCCGCCGCCCTCCTGCGACCGCGGGCCGCCGCCTCTGCCCCGCGGAGAAGTCACCGCTCACACCCGACGGCTCCTGCAGCGCCTGCGTGGTCCGAGACCCCGGGCTGAGCCGCCGGTGCCACCCCCGGGATGGTCTCCAGCCGGAGTCCCGGCTTCAGTCGGGCGCGGGTGGCCGGGCCCTCGGGCCGAACCGCCGCGGCTGTCCCCGCCCTGCAGGATGTGGCCCGGGAGGTCCAGGCGGGGGAGGGGCCGCTCCGGGGGCGGGGCCTGCGCCCGTCAGCTCCGCCCCGTGGCGGCCGTCGCCCTGGAGATACGCAGGGGGTCCTGGGAACGTTACCTTCCCTGCGCGGGAACTGGGATCCCACAGCGCCGCCTGCCGGTAGGAGGAGTAGATTGCTCCGGCGACCTCGGGCCGCTCTGTGCATCCTTGAACGGCAGCATCTGAATCTCCCAGCTCTCTGGACTGGGAGAACTGGAATTGCCCCATTTTCTCCACAGTTATGACCTTTCCTCCTTTGAGGGCTACACAAGGTTACATCTGAAATCGATCACATATAAGTCAGGGAATTAGATCCTGTACAACGTTCCGTTTTCTGCTTCCACTGTTGCCGCCCAGATTGCTGCTCGAAATCAGCTTGTCCAGCTCTCTGCCGCTCACCTGTCCGCCATGGTGGGTTCAATGTTCCGTCGTTTCGGGATGGGTTTGGGCTGCCTTGGGCTCAGACAACCCCTACAGCTTCTATGAGGACCCGGGGGGGGGGGGGGTGATAAAGGAAGGCAAACTGGGGAAGGTGCACTATGGTCAAAGGTGGGGGGTGGATTCCAGGACTCTGAGATCATGGCCTGAGAGGAAGGTAGATGCTTACCCGACGGAGGCACCCAGATGCCCCAGGAAACGATTACTTTAAAAGAAAATTGTAATATCCTAGCTCTCTATTGGTTACAGTAAAGAAATCTTGTGATAAAGGTAGGGGGGTGGAGAGCAGGAGAGACTTAAACCATATACTACCCAGCTTATAGACAACAGGCTAAGGGGCGCCTGAGTGGTTCAGTGGGTTGAGGGCCTCTGCCTTCGGCTCAGGTCATGATTCCAGAGTCCTGGGATCGAGCCGCGCGTTGGGCTCTCTGCTCGGCGGGGAGCCTGCTTCCTCCTCTCTTTCTGCCTGCCTCTCTGCCTACTTGTGATCTCCGTCTGTCAAATAAATAAATAAATAAGAAAACAGGCCAAAAAGAGTTTTCTGGGAAATGCTAAGGCAACAGGAAGCAACAGAAAGCGCTCATTCAAGGAATACCTTACATAACTTGTCACGGACTTTGCAGGTTAGAGATAGTCTAGTTTCCCTTAGAAATTTTCTACTGTGACCTTCACGAATTCAGCCAAGTAAATTTCCATCTCTATTTTTTTGCTTATGCCTCTAAAATAAAATCTTTTGTAGAAAGTGCTTCCTATTGTCCTAAAATTCTCACTGAATGTTTCCAATGTCCCCTTTCTCTCATAAATTTTGGGGATTTGCTGTGCAAATTCCTCTTCAAATTTCTCCACCGGTCAGAAATGTCTATTCCTTGAGATACTCAGCACGGCTTACTGAGTTTGTTCTATGTAAGACATCCTACCAGGTGCTACTGGTGATAATTTACTCCCAACAGATCAGTTTTGCAAGGATTCAGGTGACTCATATTTTCATGTTTCTCCTCTAATTTCACCTATTCTCTCTTAGCTAATGAAAAAGCCATCAGATGTGAACCCCCAACTCTAAACCAAATTCCATTTGTAGTAGCAACCTCTCTTCCTCTCCTCCAGTTACTAGGGGAAAGGGTCCCTCTCCCACGGAAGGCCCATTCCTCCACCTGCTGGTCTGTCCCTGCTCTCCTACATCTTCACTCTCCTCCTTTTTCAGAATCCTTCCCCATTAGCAGGCAGATTTGCTCTAGTATCAGTAACTTTTCCAGCTACTGTCAATCTCTCTGCTCCACTTTAAACTGAACTTCTGGAAAGAGTTCTCTAAACAGTCTATCTCCAATTCCTTATTCACAACATGCACCAGTCAGCCAAGGTCTGCCTTTCTGCTCCAACACAAAGGAAAGTGTTCTTGTCTAGGTCATTATCTACCTTGATGTTGCCAAATCATCTGCCCATTTCTTTCCTCTCACTGCACCAAACTTCTTAGCAGCACTCATCTTTGTTGTCCTGCTTCTTGGAATATTCTCCTTGCTTGGTTGATGAGGCACCACTCCCTCTTAGGATCCTCCCATCTCACAGGTCCCTCCTTTTTGCTCTCTTTCCCTACTTCTCCAAATCTGTTGGCTCTCAAATTATTAGGGTTACTGAGGTTCTAGTCCTCCGTTCTCCTTTATCTACCCTTGAGCTCTAGGTGATCTCAGTGCCAGGGAGTTTAAGTATTTAATGCTGATGACCAAGTTTCTCTCTCTAGTCCAGACATCTGCTCTGAGCTCCAGACTCAGAAATCTGTTAAGCAACTCCTCTTGCATCTTTCCCTTTGCCTTCCTGGTGCTGCTGCTGGTGGTAGTGGATGGAGGGCCTGACCAGTCACTGATAGACTTTCAGTTAATTGGCCTGGTCTTGCCCTCCATCCTGCCTGGCTCCTGGGCTGAGCATCTGCTCAACCAATCACACTCCTCCAAGACTCAGTCCCCTTTCTGCCTCTTACTGCTTGTGGCAACTCCTCTTTCCTTTACTAGATACCATTCTGCCAATAATTTTCTGGAATCTGTTGAGCTTTCTCGTCCACTAATGGTTTCCTCTGAGTTCTCTTCATGGTTGTGGATTTATTAAAAAAAAAAAAAAAAATTCCTGGGTGCTTGGGTGGCTCAGTGGGTTAAAGCCTTTGCCTTCAGCTCAGGTCATGATCATTTGGAGGTGATAGGATTATTTTTTTGGATACTTGTAGGCATCTTTCCTTATTCTTAAAATTCAGGGATTTCTGCAGGATATCTCAGCATGGGTTTTTCTTTTTGGGTATTTTGGGCAGGATAGAAAAGGAAGAATGTGAACCTGTCCTTATGATACCTTCTTTTCCAGAATCTCTCTTTTCTTTAAGTCCCACTATGGGACCTGTTTTCCATGTTGAGAGTGAGCAGCCTAGAGTTCTTGGGTTTAGTTGTATCTTACCCTTTTTCTCGACATCTTCCAAAACACCTTCAGTTTTTACAAACACTTTAAACTTTGGATCTTTTACCATCTCTGAGATCCTGCAATTGAGGCTCTGGTCTTCAGTCTCCCTTGAACCCCCTGCTGGGATCATGATCACATCCTGCTCTCTGGGTCCCCTCTATAGGCATTCACCTGCAGCATGATTTCCATTCCTTCTTTGCTTATTTTGAGTCTAACTCCACAATTTTAGGTGACTGTCCCATGAACACAATAGACATTGCCGGGTTCTGAGTGATTATAAACCTCTAATGTTATCAGTCACTTTGTTAGTGTCCCACCATTCATTGGAGGAAAGACAGTTTTCTAAAACCAAGTAAGGATTTATTGGCACTTACTGGTCTGTTTTCTTTTGCCCCAAAAATTGAAGACCTCATTTCCTTGGATTCCCATTCTTCTTAATGGGCAAAGGGCTGCTTTGTTGGAGCCAAGCGTGCTTGCCCTTCAGTAATGTTTTCCAAAATGAATCCTGTGGAACTCAATGTCTACAAGATCATAGTAAATGTTTTTGGAAAAAAAACAAAAGAAAGAATTTGGGAGAAATTCCCACATCTTTGGAAATGCTCACATCTTTGGAAGAAAGAATCCCAAGATCAAATATATTCAAATTTAAGAGAATAATACATATTAGGTCTTCTGCTGGGAGAGCCATAGACTGTGTGTGTGTTGGGGGGGGGGGGG
>NC_081560.1:6503655-6542624 GCF_022355385.1 Mustela nigripes | reverse complement strand
TTTTTTTTTTTTTTTTTTTTTTTTTTTTTGAAGAGGGAGAGTTCAAGTTGAGGCAGAGGGGCAGAGGGAGAGGAAAAATAGAGCACCCAGCACGAAGCCTGACATGGGGCTTGATCTCACAACCCTGAGAGCATGACCTGAGCCAAAATCAAGTCAGATTAACTGAGCTACCAAGACTCCCCTCTTTCTTTTTGAAAAAAAAAAAAAAAAAAAAAAAAAAAAAAATCTTTGGAGCTAGTGTTCCAGAGAACATAATGTGTGAAACATTGTTTTCTAGTAACATGTTATAATTTAGTGATAATCTCATTTTCTGTCATCCCTCAGAATTTCAGGCCTCTTTTTTTTTTTTTTTTTTTTTTAGACTATTTATTTGAGGGAGGGGGCAAGGGATAAGCAGACTCCCTGCTGAGCAGACAGCCTGATGTAGGGCCCGATCCCAGGACTCCAAGATCATGACTCAAGTGAAAGGCAGATTCTTCGCCAACTGAGCTACCCAGATGCCCCAGAATTTCAGGTGTTCTACACGAAACATGAACCCTCTGAAAGTCAGGATTTCTTTGAATGGAGTGCAGGTGTTTCCCTGAAGTACAAACATTCTGTGCTCACACAACCTTCACCTCATGTAGCAAATGGGGTAGTTTCCTAGACTTCTACTTGTATTATGTTTATTTGTAACATTTGGTTGAAAATTCTCTGTGCAGAACTGTTGTTGCCTGTAGTGCTCCATGACAGAGCTGTTTGGTTTTGCTCCTTTTTTTCCCCAAAATTTTATTTTTAAGTAATCTCTACACCCAGCATGGGCCTTGAACTCACAAACCCCAAGATCAAGAGTCGTACGCTCCACCAACTGAGCCAGCCAGGGGCCCCTTCCTTGGCTGTTATTCTGTCTTTACTCAGATTTAGGCACCGCTTAGACAGTCACTCTTGGGAATCTCATTCACTGTCTTGGCTTCAAACACCATCTCTGTTCTGCAGCTCCCAAACCCATACCTCCTGTCCCAATCCATCTCGTATCTATATTCTAGCCCCATATATCTTAGCATCCCTGCTTTTAGGTTTCTTCAATTCAGATGAGCCAAACTTTGCTGAAATTATCAACTTTTCCTTAGGAAAAGCTACGCACAATCACTGTGGAAGCCGCTGTGAGGCCTCAGCATTCACAGAAACAGACAGGGATTCAGAGAACTTGTTTTATTGCTGTTGGTTTCAAAATAAATGACTCAAAAACAAATCCAACATCATAACAGGCTTGCAAACAAAATCCACTGGATTTAAACCCCCCAGTTTAGGATCACACCGTGCAGAAGAGTCAAGTGGACATTTAAGAGCCACCCCACATCCTCAGCTTGCAGAATAGTACGGGAGGGGCTATCCTAGTTCCAGCAGGGATTTCAGAGCTAGCTTAGCATTTGCGGGGAAGTTACCACTTACGGATGGCAGGGAAAACAGATATCTCTTTTATCAATAGATAGGAAATATGACAGGTGGTGCGCTAAATGAGAAAATCCTGGGTGGTTTCTCAACTTCCTAGCCGGAGTTACATTCTTGCTCAAAACGGGGGCCCTGTTCCTAAAATCTGTCTTCCAGTGGGTTTGGCTCTGGCTGCTGTGAATTTACAGGCCACATCAACTCCCCCATGGCTCTGGATACCCTCCAGGGACCTCAACTCCAGTCGGCCTCGATCATCGCAAACAGCTGGCTGAGCCTCTTCTTGATGTCCGGCTCATTTGGAGCACTGTAGGATTTCGTGTGCACCCTGATGTGCTCCGCTAGTTTCGACTTATAAATGAAGCCCTTCCCGCAGTCGCCACAGGCAAAGGGCCTCTCGGGCCTGTGTATGCGCTGGTGCCGAAGCATGTGTCCCTTTTCCCGGAAGTTCTTGTCACACTCGGGACAGCGGAAAGGTCTCTCCCCTGTGTGCAGGCCTTGGTGGCTGAGCAGCTGCGCCTTCAAGCGGAAACTCTTGTCACATTTGGGACACTGGAAAGGCTTCTCCCCCGTGTGGGTCCTGATGTGCTCGATGAGTTTGGACTGCTTGGCAAAGCCCTTGCCACACTCGCAGGAGAAGGGCATCTCGCCGCTGTGCAGCAGCTGGTGGGCCTTCATGTCGGCCTTCACGCGGTAGCTCTTGCCGCACTCGGGGCACTGGAAGGGTCTCTCCCCCGTGTGCAGGCGCTGGTGACTCAGCAGCTGCCCCTTGAGGCGGAAACTCCGGTCGCAGGTGGGGCACTGGAAGGGCCTCTCCCCGCTGTGCACGCGGAAGTGCTCGGTGAGCTTGGACTGCCGAGTGAAGCCCTTGCCACACTCCCCGCACGAAAAGGGCCTCTCCTTGCTGTGCGTGCGCTGGTGCGCCTTCAGGATGCCCTTGAGGCGGAAGCTCTTGGCACACTCGGGGCACTGGAAGGGCCTCTCCCCGCTGTGCACTCTCAGGTGCTCGCGGAGCTTGCACTGATGCGCGAAGGCCCGGCCGCACTCGCCGCAGGAGAAGGGCCGCTCTCCGCCGTGGCGGAGCCGGTGTGCCCGCAGCATGCTCTGCAGGCGGAAGCTCAGAGGGCACTCGGGGCACTGGAAGGGCCTCTCGTCGCTGTGCAGCCGCTCGTGCCTCAGCAGCTGTCCCCGCTGGCGGAAGCTCCTGCCGCACTGGGCGCACCAGAAGGGCTTCTCCCCGCTGTGGACGCGGCCGTGCTCCGTGAGCTTACACTGCTTGGCGAAGGCCTTGCCGCACTTCCGGCAGGGGAAGGGCCGCTCGCCGCGGTGCACGCGCTGGTGGCCCCTGAGCAGGCCGCGCAGGCGGAAGCTCTTGCCACACTCCGGGCACCGGAAGGGCTTCTCTCCCGTGTGCACACGGAGGTGGCCGGCGAGCTTGGACCTGGCAGCGAAGAGCTTACCGCACTCGGCGCAGGAGAACGGCCTCTCCCCGGCTCCCATGCGGGCGCAGCGCTCCTCACGCGGGCTCGGCCTCCCTCCCGAGGGCACAGCGGCCGACTCAGGCCTGACCGGGAAGGCGCCATCGCCTTCTCCCCAGGAGCCTAGCCTCTCCCGGCCAGGAGGGCCCTGGCGAGCCTGCACGCCGCTCCCGGACCGCAAGCTCCCGTCACATCTGGGGCACCGGGACGGCCTCTCCCCCTCGTGCGGGAGGCGGTGGCCCAGAAGGGGCTGCTTGGGCGGGAAGCACGTCCGACACTCGGGGTCCCGCAGGGCGCTCTCGTCCGCATGCACAGCCAGATGCGCGAGCAAAGGCCGCTTCCGGCGGAAGCTCCTCCCACAGTCCGGACACCGGAAGCGCTTGGGAGCCTGAGCGCGGCTCCGCTGTGGCTGCGGATCAGCTTGGCGGCTGCGCTTCTTCCACGACCTCCATGGCTGGTCCTTCAAGTGGCTTCTCTGGTGCTTCTCCAAGTGGTCCTTCGTCCGAAAGCTCTCCCCACAGACAGCGCAAGGGTGCTGGGTGCTCCCACAGGAGGAGGCCTCCTGCCGGCCAGGGAGACCCAGCGTTCTGGGGGCTGCTGGACGTGGAGCCTGAGCGTCACGGCTGGGTGGGTTCTGGAGGGCGATGCTTTGGTCAAGCCTGAAGGAAACATCTTCTCCTCCTCCTCGGGAGGGTTCGGAGGGGCACTGGCCCGCTCCGCGATCTACTTGGAAACGGCACTCAGCTTCTCCTGAATGCACAGCTTGTGGACATCCTGAAATAGAAACAAACATTCAGTCAGTATTCCTACCTGTGGCATGACTAAAGGCTTATGTCTCTCCTGGTGACAAGACCTTAGGGAACGGTGCCGTCTGGAGGCCTGGGAACCCAGCTCCCACGGGTCTCCACCACCGGGGACACTTCACTGTGGTTCTGTTATGGCTGAATCTGTCTGGTGAGAGTCTGCTGAAAACTCAACTGAGAAACATATCTTAAAAGAGGAAAATACAGGGGTGCCTGGCTAGCTCAGTTGGTCAAAAGAGCATGTGGCTTTTTCACGGGGTCGTGAATTCAAGCCTCTCTTAAGTAAGAATACTCTTACTTAAGTATAGATATAGGAAAGTATAGGTCTCAAACACCCGGCCTAAGCTTTGGAATTTGGGTTCAAATCCTGTCTCTCCACTGTGTAGCCTTTGTCAAGCTAATCTCTCTTTCTTGGCTTCATTCAGTTCCTTCTGTAGACACAGGGAAGCAACCGGACATTTCATTGTCATGAACTTTAGGTGAGTTCCTGCATGTAAGGCGCTGAGCATGTGACTGGCATACTGAACACACCTGTAAATGCTCACCACCATCAACCACAGGACTATCACACTGCCATTTTGATGTGCAGACATTCCTGAAATCACCAAGTGATGACCGCACTGTCACTCACGGACCCCAACACCACAGTCACGACCCAGGGGAAGTCCCTAAGCCCAAGCAGCAGGGCCTGGGCTCTTCTCTCCCCTCCGCACCCCTACCCCACAAACCTTTTAAAAAGGCTTTTGGAAGAATTGATAACAGGTGGCAAAAAGTCAAATAATTTGTGGAGCAAAACTCCTTTCTTTACTGTCCAGAAAGAGGCAGCCGAAAACTATTGACAAGATTTCTTGAGATGATGCTCCCATTGGTTTTCTCATTCCATACTTTAATGCTGACTTTTAAGAATCCAAAAATCTCAGGGGCACCTGAGTGGCTCAGTCGGTTGAGCATCTAACTCTTGTTTTCGGCTCAGGTCATGATCTTGGGGTCATGAGACTGAGTTCCAAGTTGGGCTCCACACTCAGCAGGCAATCTGCTTAAAACTCTCTCCCTCTGCCCTGACGTCCACTCATTCTCATTCTAATAAATAAATATTTCTTAAAAAAATTCCAAGAGGGTGCCTGTGTGGCTGAATGGGTTAAAGCCTCTGCCTTCAGCTCAGGTCATGATCCCAGGGTCCTGGGATCGAGCCCCACATCGGGCACTCTGCTCAGCAGGGAGTCTGCTTCCTCCTCTGTCTCCCTGCCTGTCTGCCTCCTCTGTCAAATAAATAAATAAAATTTTAAAAAAATTCTAAGAATCTCAGACTCTTCCATCATAATAAGAAAACACAGGAGAGCTGAGTTTTAGGTAATCAAGGAAATTCAACAGTCCCCATACAGGAAGGAAGCAATTTTGGTCACTAGTATGTGGATAACCAGTCTCTGAGTCCTGCCATCATCCACCTCGCCTTACCTACCACTAACAACAGCTCACATTTACTGAGCTCCTACTGTGTGCCAGGTATCACTTTAACACTTCACATATGTTAACCTATATAGTTCTATCTAGGTACTTTCATTGTCTTCATTTTCTAGGTCAGGAAATTGAAATACTGAGAGGCTGAACAACTTGCCCAAGGTGTCACCAGAAAAGACAAGATCCAGACTCAGACTCTTGAACCCACACTCCCAACCACTGTACTTAACTACGCTTCTCTAGAATATACCAGTTGTCCAGCTTCAGCCCAGCCAAACAAGAAGACATGATCAGAAAATTGGAACAAACTGAGTGTACTGTCTTGAGGACAGGGCCCTGGTTTCTTAATACTCACCCCCAAACTGATGGCCCTCGATAACTGGATCAAATTGCAAATGAGCAGAAGAACAAATTATGGTTCCTGATTTCTGTGCTTCTCGCCAGTTCTGGAAGAACTCTTTCTCCTGTTCAATCCAGGATATTAGTTCTGGTTTGGGGAGTCCATTATCTGTGCAAAAATGTCAGACAGGGTAGTTTGGTTTCTTTAGCACTAAATTTAAGCACACTGACATGCTTTAAAGTTTTCACAATGTACTCCTGGGAAGACGCATGAGACAAGAAGTAAAAAAAATAGATTATAGGGTTATGCAAGGAGGAGCAAAACTGTCCACATTTCCTAACAGTACTTCCTAATCTATCTGGACCAGTTAAAGCAGTTTAGTGTTTAAAACCCGTCTTTTGGGGGTAGGGGCTGGGTGGCTCAGTTGTTGAGGAGAGTCTTTCTTCAGCTCAGGTCGTGATCCCAGGGTCCTGGGATTAAGCTCCGCATCAGGGTCCCTGCTTGATGGGAAGCCTGCTTCTCCCTCTCTCACTCCCCCTGCTATGTTGCCTCTCTGGCTGTGTCTCTGTCAAATAAATAAATAAAACCTTTAAAAAATAAAATAAAATAAATAAAATAAATCCTGCCTCAGTCCCCATATATCTAGCAATGTGCATTTTATCATGGTTTTCATAAAACTCACTAGTAATGTGCTTTGAGAATGGTGGAACAGCCCCACAGACAACTGGAGATACCATGGGAAGAGGGGGGTATGCAAAATAAGAACTGGAATGCCGATCCTAGGAAATTTCAAAATACGTAAATATTCTCAGAAGTCCGCTGGTGACAGTGCTAATCACAACCCAAAACATGGCCGAGTTCAGCTAGAATTAAAGGGTTGCAAGCAATGAAATAAGCAAATGAAAACAGTTACAAGATTGTCTAATACATGACCCCATTCCCCTAATAAAATGTTCATGAATCTTCAAGTAAAACTTTCTTTCAATAATATCTCTGTTACAGAACCTAAATTATGCTTCATAGATTGCTAAAGGGAGATCAGTGTATAGTTCAGATCAGAGAAAGAGAGTAACCAGGTAATGCCTTAGGGATAAAATGTCAGAGTGGTGTAGGACGTGTGGAGACTGGTCACTCTGCTCCAGATCCCTCCTTGCCCCCTGAAATCTGACTTCAATCCCAAAAGAATTCTAAGTTTGCCCTTAGAAGAAAGGGACTCACTATCTTTTATTTAAATCCATACACCTATTTTCAATCTTCATCTGTTGAAACCCCAGCATCTTTTAATTTTAAAAAATTTTTAATTTAAAAAAATAATTAAAAAAATTTTTTTAAATTTTTTAAATTTTAAATAAATTTAAAATATATCAATTTAAATAAAATAAAATAAATTTTAAATAAAAATTTTATTTATTTATTTATTTATTTGACAGAGAGAGAGAGAGAGAGAGAGAGAGATCACAAATAGGTGGGGGGGGGGCGCCGGAGAGCAGGCTCCCCGCTGAGCAGAGAGCCTGATGCGGGGCTCGATCCCAGGACCCTGAGATCATGACCCGAGGTGAAGGCAGAGGCTTAACTCGCTGAGCCTCCCACATGCCTCCCAGCATCTTCTAAAAGTATTTTTTCAAAAACAAAACCAAGAAAACAATTCTATTTATAATAACACCAAAAAGAATACCACACTTAGAAATAAACTTACTAAGAAATATTAAAAGTCATAAATAAACAGAAAGATATCTCATGTTAATGAATAGGAAGTCCTAATATTGTTAAGATGACAATATTCCCAAGGGGAGAGGCGTGAGACGATGGGGTAACTCGGTGATGGACATTAAGGACAGCACATGATGTAACAAGCACTGGGTATTATATAACACTCATGAATCACTGACCTCTACCTCTGAAACTCATAATACATTATATGTTAATTAACTGAATTTAAGTTTTTAAAAATGAGTAAAAAGACTGAAAAAAAAAAAGAAACCCTTGCTGCTTTTCTGATATAAACATTTAAACCTATACATTTCCCTCTAAGTGCTGCTTTGGTGCATCTCACAAATTTTGCCGCTTTATATTTTCATTATCATCCAGCTTTAAATATTTTCTAATTTCTCTTGTGATTTCTTCTTTGGTTTATAATTTACTTAGAATCATCTCATTTGAAAACAAATGAGTAAAGAAACACAAAGCAAAATCAGACATACGAACAGAACAAACTGACGGCTGCAAGAGCGAAGGGGAAGGAGAAGGGCAAATGGGTGACAGGGAGTGGGAGACACGGGCCTCGGTCATGGCAGGAACGAGTCCCGGGAATGAAAGGCATAGCACAGGGAACACAGTCAATGATGCCATCAATGATACTGTACTAGCATTCTGTGGGGACAGATGTAGCTACGCTTGTGGTGAGCACAGCACACAGAGATGGTGAATCACTATGATATATACCCGGAACTAATGTAATATTGTAGATCTATTACAATTTTTTAAAAAAATTAAAGAACATATAGCTATAATTAAACAATGTGAATGTAAAAAATAAAAATAAAATAAATTTAAAAAAGAAAGATGACAATACCCAAATCCAATCTGTTTTTTGTTGTTATGGTGGTTTTTTTTTTTTTTGCAAAAATTGACAAACTGATCCTAAAAGTAATGGCAATCAAAACAGCATGGTGTTGGCATGAAGATAAACATACAAATCAATGAAACGGAATTGAGAATCCAGAAATAAACTTCTACATTTATGGCCAATTGATTCTCCAAAAGGGTGCAATGGGGGAAAGAATACTCTTACCAAAAAATAGTGTTGGGACAACTGGATGTCCATATGCAAAAGCAGCTGGATCCCTACCCCATACCATATAAAAACCTTAACTCAAAATGGATCAAAGACCTAAATGTAAGTACTGAGGGAGGCCTGGGTGGCATAAGGAGTTAATGCCGCCTACACTCGATAAATCAAGTAATAGAGATCAAAGCATGGATAATTAGATTGGAGGAAAGTCCAGTAAGAACTAAAACAGAAACGGTTAACAGTGGTTGCCTTGGAGAATTATCTGAGTACAGGAGTGACGACATCATTCATTTGATAAATTTAAAAAAATTTTAAAAAGACCAACTAAACAAAACGACTAAAAAGAACATCCATTACCATAACCATGAAGAGACTGCTGCTATTATAGTTATACAGACCCCACAGTAAAAACCGACAGGTAGCGACATCCTAGGGTGAAGATATACATTATGGACATGAGCTAGGATTTCCGTGCTCCATATGGAAACCACAGCAATCTGTGAGCGTGTGGTGACTACAAGCCCGAAGTCACCACTGACCACCACACATCAAAGTCTTAAATATTTTCCTTTCTCAATGTCCACCCTTGAGTAAGGATTAGCAATGCTTACAGAAGTACTAACGAAGAGGACTCGGGGCTAAAAAATACCGTTCTGAGTTAGTTCCTGAGAAATCTGACCTAACAAACAGGACCTCTTCTAGACCCAGTTCCATGACTTCCCCACAAAACTGAGTACTTCTTACCCAGAGAAACCAGAATCTCGTAATTGGTTCTCATAACATGCTTGTAAAGCTCCTTCTGCCGCGCCTCGAGGTTTTGCCATTCTTGCTCAGAGAAATAAATGGCCACGTCATCAAAAGTCAGAGGCAACTGAAACGATAGACATAATACATACACAGGCATTAGTGCTTCAAAAAGATTTCAGCCCCTTCTCATCAATTCTTTTTTTTTTTTTTTTAAGTAAACTTTATCCCCAAGGTGGGGCTCAAACTTACAACCCTAAGATCCAGAGTCGCATGATCTCCCCACTGGGCCAGCCAGGTGCCCCTCCTTGTCATCAGATTAAAAAATTTTTGTAGTGGAGACTGCTTTTGCCTATTCAGCAGCTTCCTCCTTGGGAAATACTCCTTCCCCTACTCCAGTCATGTGCTTCTGCTGTTACCCACTATACCGTCCACAGTTCTTTATGCTTGTTCAAACTCCATATGCATACGGATAGTAAGGAATTTTTTTTCTTTTGAAACAGTGGAAATAGGGCGCCTAGGTGGCTAAGTGGGTTGAGCCTCTGCCTTTGGCTAAGGTCATGATCTCAGCGTCCTGGATTGAGGCCCATGTCCGGCTCTCTGCTCAGTGGGGAGCCTACTCCCCAGGCCCCTCTGCCTGCCTCTGCCTATTTATGATCTCTCTCTCTGTCAAATAAATAAATAAAATCTTAAAAAAAAATAAAACAGTGAAAATAAATCACTGGGTAACTTCATTTACTTAATATATTAAAGATCCCTTTCCAGGTCAATGTGTAGAGGCAAAACCAGGTTTTTGTAAATTGTAGTGTATTTCATGCCACGGGTACATAAACCCAACTGATGGGACATACACTGTCTCCATTTCCTTTATAAACAATGCTCTGATATGCTTCCCAATATATTAGCACTTTTACCTCTGTAAGATAAAGCCTAAAAAGGAAAACTACTAAATCAAAAGTTATAAACATGTTCAGTTTAACAAATACCATTACACTGCCTTCCCAAAAGAATCAGCCTTTGCTAATAAGACTTCTTTCTCATTTTTTTTTTAAAGATTTTTATTTATTTGACACAGAAATCACAAGTAGGCAGAGCAACAGGCAGAGAGAGAAAGGGAATCAGGCTCCCCCCTGAGCAGAGCCCGATGCGGGACCTGGGATCAAGACCTGACCAGAAGGCAGAGGCTTAACCTACTGAGCCACCCATATGCCCCGTACTTCTATACACCTTTGCCAGCATAGGTTGTTCTTAAACCTTCTTATTTATTCTGCCACTGTAATGGGTAAAAAAAAAAAATGTTATTTCATTGTTTTAATTTGCATTAATTTGTGAAGCTTAGCATCCTTTTCATACTTTCCTGGGGAGGGGAACATTCCACATAACTTTGTGCAGGTCTGTTCACATCCTTTGCTCAACATTCTTGTGGGCTCTATTAATTTCTCATATTAGGGTTAATAATCCTTTGACTGACTAGCAAATACTTTTTTAAAAAGATTTTATTTATTTCAGAGAGAGAAAGTGAATGTGAGCATGAGCAGGAGAGAGGAAGAGGGAGAAGCAGGCTACCCACTGAGAAGACAGCCCGATGTGAGATGTGAGATGTGGGACCTGATCCCAGGATGTCTGTTCATGTCCTCTGCCCATTTCTTGATTGGATTATTTGTTCTTTGGGTTAATTCTTAGTTTTATCAGGTATTTTGCTATTTAAGAGGACATGGTCATCCACTACCACCTCCATCATTTTCCACAGGAAATTATCTTCATTTTTCTTATCTGTTTTCTCATCTACATACATAGGAAAGATACTTCGGTAAATTTATACAAATTCTATTGGGATTCTGATAGGAATATACTAATTTTGAGAGAAATGGATCTCTAAAACATGGGATCTTTCCTTCCAGAAACATCTCTCTCATTTATCTAGACATTTCTGTGTGTTTTAGTAAAATTTAGTTTCCTTCATATAGACCTTATATAATTTTTTTTTAAGATTTTATTTATTTATTTGACAGAGAGAGAGAGAGATCACAAGTAGGCAGAGAGAGAGTGGGGGAAGCAGACTCACCGCTCAGCAGAGAGCCCAATGCGGGGTTTGATCCCAGGACCCTGAGATCATGACCCAAGCTGAAGGCAGAGCTTAACCCACTGAACCACCCAGGTGCCCCAGACCTTATACAATTCTTGATAGGTTCATTCCTACAAACTGTAGAGTTTTTATTGCTACCATGTTTGAGGGGTTTGTCCCATTAAATTTTCTTCTTTTTTTAAAAAAAAATATTTTATTTACTTATTTGACATGGAACAAGAGAGAAAGAGAGAGGGGGGGCGCACAAGCTCCGGGAACAGCAGGCAAAGGGAGTAGCAGACTCCCGGCCGAGCAGGGAACCCAATGTGGGGCTCGATCCCAGGATTCCAGGATCATGACCTAACAGAAGGCAGCCGCCCAACAGACTGAGCCACTCAGGCGCCTCCCCCCATTAAATTTCCTAATTATGAAAGCTTGGGAAGCTCATTTTTATTTTTATTTTGGAAACAAATTTCCTTGTTGACTAACACTGTCAGTTGATGGCCTTGGAGTGTCTACACAGAGAATGAGATCTGCAAATGAACATTTCTTTTAATCATTTAAGCCTGTAATTTTTTTTTTTTTAAGAAAATTATTTGAGAGAGAGAAAGAATGAGAGGAAGTATGACGGGGGGAGAGAGTCAGAGGGAGAAGCAGGCTCCCCATTGAGCAGGGAGCCCAATGCGGGGCTCAATCCCAGGCCCCTGGGATCATGACCTAAGCCAAAGGCAGCCACTCAGCCAAGCCACCCAGGCACCCCTCTTTTTTTTTTTTTAATTTTTTATTTTTTATAAACATATATTTTTATCCCCAGGGGTACAGGTCTGTGAATCGCCAGGTTTACATACTTCACAGCACTCACCAAAGCGCATACCCTCCCCAATGTCCATAACCCCACTCCCCTTCTCCCAATTTTTTTTTTTAAGCAAAAGATAACTTGTTTATTTTAAACTACTAGGTTTTCCACAGAACTCTATAAATTACACATCTATGGTCTCCTGCATACAAGACTAAGCCTATTATTTCTTATTTTCATCTTACTGTACTGGCTGGAATGATGTTGAGTAATAGTGATGATAGCATGCAACTGTTTTATTTTTTAATGTTTCTAATGCTTCTCAATATTTGTTGGTTTCCTTTAAGTTATTAACCAAGATGCCGCCTGTTCCTAGAATACTAAGAGTTTATCCAGAACTGGTTTTCAATTTCAGTTCTTTTTAAAACAATGTATTAGAAAAAATAACATATGCAAATGTGTTTAAAACATTTTTTATTGTGATCACCTTGGATAAATCAAACACTTTCTAAGATGTATAACTAGAAGCATGTAAGTTATATATTTGTTAAAGTACTCTAATTTCATTAAGTATACATTCTTTTAGGGGCGCCTGGGTGGCTTGGTCAGTTAAGCATCCACCTTTGGCTCAGGTCATTATCTTGGAGTCCTGGGATCCAGTCCTGCATCAGGCCCCCTGCTCAGTGGGAAGCCTGGCCCTCTCCCACTCCCCCTGCTTGTGTTCCCTCTCTTGCGGTCTCTCTCGCTGTCAAATAAATAAATAAACTCTTTAAAAAAAAAAAAAAAAACTTTCTCCTCGAGTATGTCTTATCTTTTAATTTTATTTATGCTTATATTGTATATATATTTTCAGTTTCAATGCAAATGTATCAGTCTTAGGTCATTTTGCTTTCTCTGTTTTTAAAAAAATTTCTATATGGAGGTTGGAAAGATACACTAAATTTTCATCCAGATGGCTTAAGTTTTACTTTTCATATTTAGATTTTAAATTTATCTGGAACGTAATTTTTAAAATTTATTTTATGTATTATATAGAGTGGTGATTTACCTCAATGTATATTTTATATATTATATACAGTCGTGATTTACCTCAATGTTATTTTCCAACTGGAAAAGGCAACTGTCCCAATACTGCTTTTGAAGGTCTCTGTATTACTTTCCTAAAACTGCTATAATGAAGTACCCTAACTGGGTGCTTTAAAACAATAAAAGTGTATTCTCTTATAGTTCCAGTGGCTAGAAGTCTGGTATCAAGTGTCAGCAGGGCCATGCTATCTCTGAAGTCTCCAGGGGAGAATCCTTTCCATGCCTTTCCCTTAGCTTCTGGCAGTGGCTGGCGATCCCTGGTACTTCTTAAGGGTGAATAACTCCAATCTCTGTCTCCACTGTAACAGGGTGTTCCCCCTTTCTGTGTCTGGGTCTCTGTACCTCTTCTTATAAAGATACCAGTCATGGTGGATTAAGAACCTACCCTATTCCCTTGTGATCTCATTTTAACCAATTAAATCTGCATCAACTTACTTCTAAGTAAGGTCACACAATCTTGAGGTTCCAGAAAGGACATGAATTTGGGGGAGACACTATTCAACACAGCACAGTCTGCATCTGGGTTTTCTTTCCATTTCCACTGCTCTGTCTGTCCCTACAAAAAACAGCACGGTAGTAATTTGATGGGCTTGTAGTAACTTTTGTCCGCTAGTGCAATTCCCCTTTCGTTGTTCTTTTTTCAGAATGATATTTTGACCTTTATTTTTTCAAATGAAATTTAGAATCTGTTTGTCTAAATTCACAAAAATCTTACTACCATTTTAATACAACCGCAGTAAATGTATATATGAGGTTGGAAGAAAAGTATCATTTTTGCTGTATTTAGTCTTCCATTTATAGGCCTGGTTATCTCTCATTTATTTATAGTTTCTCCATAAAGGTGTTGCCTATCTTTTAAATATTTAATCCTAGAAATTACATTTTTCTTAGCGGAGGCTGTTAACGTTATTTGGAAATCAATAACCTCATGAACTCATTTAGTCATCAGGAAAAATGGTCAGAATGAAAATTTATACGCTATTTTGAAAAAAATAATGGCCATTCCCTCTAAATCTCGATTACAACAAAACATTAAATAATTAAATAATGTATATTCTGTTTAAGTTTTTATATCCTATTCTATTCCTTCCAACTGGTCTTCCTTCCTTCCTTACACTCAACACAAACTCCAACGCCCTAACGGCTAAATTACCTTATTCAAGCCGCTGCCAGACAATCGCTTCAACCCTCAAAATCTGGTCTTTTAAAACTCTTGTTCTGAACTCAGTAACGGATGTAACACCGGCTGAGCTCGAACACGCACCGCCGGCACCAGACCATTCCTCTGCTTTCCCTTGCCCGCCTCCGCCACTCCCGGGCGCCCGGCCCAGGCTGGGCCCGCTGCTGAGGAGGCCTGGTCCACGCTCGGTCTGTTCGCGAGGGCGGCCACGGACGAGTCCCAGAAGTGGCGGTCGCCGGCCACTCCGAGCCTCGAGCGACCCCCGGACTCCGCTCCACCCGTCCTCTGCAGCCGCCCGGAATGAAACCCGGATGGGCACCCGCCAAGCCGCAGCCCGGAGCCCGCCCCGAGCCCCGCCCCCGGACGTCCGCGCGGAGAGCCTTTCTTACCGGAGCCGGTTCGGCCATGGCCCTCGCGCTCCCGCGGCCCGGGAGACGTCGAGTTCTGGGGGGGCCGGCGGAACCTACCTCGGCTCGCGGCTTCCCGCCCCGCCCAGCCCTGCAGGCCCAGCCCCCGCGCGGTGCACGCTGGGACTCGAGCCCGATTTCCCCCCATCCTCTCCACAGCGCCCCCTGCGGCCCGGAGGAGACAGCGTCGGCCGCAGGAGTCGTCCTCGCAGAACTGGGCGCACTGGCCGCCGCGGTGTCGGTAGCGGGTCATCTCGCTCTGCCGGGGTGGGGGGTGGGGGGGGGGGGGGGGGTGTAGGGGGGGTGTCACGGGACTCCAAACGGAGAGGGCGAGACAGATGGTGGGAATTCATATGGCATCGCTGACCCCATGGACTTAAATTAGGAACATGACTTACAGTCTACAAAATAAAAAAAACTGTCTTATAACCTAAATATGAAATGGACCTTAAATTTAAGAGTCTCTCAGTCTTAACCACCCAGCGTGGGTGAAGTGTTGAGATACATGTAATCGCTATCCCCACCTTAAAGGTTTTCTTAAAAAAAAAAAAATTAAAAATATATGAAATTTAACAATAAACAAACTTAAGTAAAAGTTGTTTATAATTCTGATGGTCTCATGAAATGCTCTATTTCTTCATATAAATTTCCAGTCTCTGTCCACAGACATGTACTTTTTTTTTTTTTTTAAGATTTTATTTATATATTTGACAGAGATCACAAGTAGGCAGAGAGGCAGGCAGAGAGAGAGAGAGGAGGAAGCAGGCTCCCTGCCGAGCAGAGAGCCCGACGCGGAACTCGATCCCAGGACCCTGAGATCATGACCCGAGCCGAAGGCAGCGGCTTAACCCACTGAGCCACCCAGGCGCCCAGACATGTACTTTTTATATGGTTCTGAGACACGTATCATTTTTTCAGTTACCACATCGAAGTTTTTCCATGTTCCTCATAATCTTATTAATTATACTCTTAAATGGATGTAATTCAAGGCAATATATTAATTTGCTAGCGTTGCCATAACAAAGTACCACAGACTGGGCAGTTTAAAGAAAACTGTTCTCACAGTTTGGGAAGCCAGAGTCTGAGATCAAGGTGTCAGCAGGGTTGCTTTCCTCTCAACACTCCTTGGTTTGCAGATGGGCATGTCCTTGCTGTGTCCTGCCAAGGTTGTTCCTCAGTGGGTTTCCTAATCTCTCCATATTGGACTAGGGCCCACCCACAATGACCTCATTCTACCTTAATTGCCTCTTTAAAGGCCCTGTGTCCAAATACAGATCTGTTCTGACGTACTGGGGATTAGAACTTCAACACAGGGATTTTCGGAGAATACAATTCAGCCCACAGAAGGTAGGGTAGTATTAAATATTTAGGGGCAGTTAAAAAAAATGTGGCCACAAATAATGCTGCTTGAGTATTTTCATATACACAGTCTTAAAATACAGAAAGTACAAAGTGCAAAGGATAGAACAATACATTAAATTAGATTAAGATTTAAAACTTTTTTTTACATCAAAAAACACAATAGCACAGCCAAAATTAGGTCAGACTGGGAAAAGATATTTACAACAAGGAAAAGCATCCAGAGAATAGAAATAACTTCTAAAAATCAAAAGACTGCCTGGAGGAAAATGTGCAAAATTATGAACAGTGAATTCACAGAAAGGCAAAAAAAAAAAAAAGAAATGGCAATAAAAACACAAAAATGTTCCATCTTGTTAGTTAGCAAAATGCAGTATCTGCTTATGAATATGTGCATATCCTATGCCCAGCAAGTCTCACCTTGGTGCTATTTTTGGCCATTTACATAGGAGCTATATTTAAGAATCTCTAGCAGCATTGTTTTAAGAGCAAAAACAGGTAAGCAATTTAAATGTCTAGCAACAAAAACTAATGAACTATAGCTAAAAACAGCATACATGCATAGAATTAACATAATGTTGAGTGAAAAGGCATGCTACAGATTACATACAATATGGTACTTAAAGAAACTTTAGAACATATAAAATAGCACTATATATGATTTAGGAGTAATACACATGTAGGAAAAGCATACAGACATGTACATGAATACTCAGTGGGATAGTAGCTACCTCTGGGAGCTGGGATGAGAAAGAGGTGGTGAGGAGAGAAGGAAAACCAAGGTTACACAGGTGCTCCATCAGTACAGATGGTCCCCTGATTTGTGATGGTACCACTTACAATTTCTCAGCTTTACAATGGTGTGAAAGCAATATGAATTCAGTAGAAACTATATTTTGAATTTTGATCTTTTCCTGGCTAGTGAGTGCTGGAGGATCCTCTCTCGTGATCGTGGGCAGCTGCAGCTCCCAATCAGCCATGCGATCACAAGGAGCGAAATCCTATAAGCTTACAACCATCAGTACCTACACAGCCATTGTCTGTCACTTTTAATACACTATTCAGTACATTACATGAGCTAGTTGACACTATTATAAAATAGACTTTGTGTCCTGTGGTTTACACTGTAGGTTAATGTGCTCTGAGCACATTCAAGGTAGGCTGGGTTAAGCTATGATGCTCAGTAGGTTCAGGTGTTTTAAACAGTATTTTCAACTTATGACGGGTTTACTGTGACACAACCCCATTGTAAGTCACAGATCTGTACTGCTAAGGACTTATTACTCAAGCTGAGCCAATGGCTCACAAGTGAACATTCTTTATACCATCTGAATCATCTGAATATCTTTTTATAAAAAAAGATCTTATATATTTATTAGAGAGAGAGAGAGAGAGGCAGCACAAGCAGAAAGATGAGACAGAGGGAGAAGAAGCTCGCTGCTGAGCAGGGATCCCAACAGTGGGGCTCGATCCCAGGATCAAGACCTGAGCTGAAGGCGGACACTTAACCGACTGAGCCACCCAGATGCCTTCGAAATATCTTTAACATTGCAAGGTACATGTAAATAATCAAGTCATCACTGAGTTTTGCCATCTCATCTCAGGCTTGTGAAAAAACAATGTCAAAACAATATTCAGTAATACTATTAACAGAGGGAAGTATGAAGTGCTATGGGAACATTAAAGAAGGGATTAAAGAAGGAATCTCCAGAGGAAAGTTCATTGAAAACTCCCTTTGTCCTGCCTTTTTTTTTTTTTTTTTTAAGATTTTATTTAATTGGGCTCTCTGCTCGGCAGGGAGCCTGCTTCCTCCTCTCTCTCTCTCTGCTTGCCTCTCTACCTACTTGTGATCTCTATCTGTCAAATAAATAAATAAAATCTTTAAAAAAAAAAGATTTTATTTATTTATTTGTCAGAGAGAGAGCGAGCGAGAGCGAGCACAGGCAGACAGAGTGGAAGGCAGAGTCAGAGGGAGAAGCGGGCTCCCTGCGGAGCAAGGAGCCTGATGTGGGACTCGATTCCAGGACGCTGGGATCATGACTTGAGCCGAAGGCAGCGGCTTAACCAACTGAGCCACCCAGGCGTCCCCCTTTGTCCTGCTTTTTGACTATGAAACTTTTTTCACAAAATTTTACAATACATATGTGCACAAATCACAATTTATCTATCATTCTAACTTCAGTTCACAAATACGGTAATATATAACTTCTAACATTTTTTTTTTAAAGATTTTATTTATTTACTTGAGAGAGAGACACTGAGAGAGAGCATTAACGAGGAGAAGGTCAGAGAGAGAAGCAGACTCCCCATGGAGCTGGGAGCCTGATGCGGGACTCGATCCCCGGACTCCAGGATCATGACCTGAGCTGAAGGCAGTCGTCCAACCAACTGAGCCACCCAGGCGTCCCATAACTTCTAACATTTATTCTAAAATTGCATTGTGATTTCCTCTTTAACCTATTAGTTCCTTAGGAGGGGTATTTTTAAAGTTTCTAAGCCTAGCAAGTTTTGTTTTTAGTTTAAAGTTTTTGTTCTTACTCCTAAATTAACACTTCATGGTAGGAGAAATTTGATCTCCATGAAATGGTCTTTTAAAAATATGTGGATACTTCACTGTAACCTACTACATAGTTCATTTTCATAAGTCCTCTGTATGTGTTTAAAACCGATGTTATTTCCTATACAGGGTTTTCAGTTGGGCAAAACTAGTAAATTTTTTGCTGTTCATATCAGATTAATTCTTCTTAAGTTTATTGTCTGATGCACACATTTATGAAAGCTATGCTAACTATCCAACTAAAATTATAGTACGTTTATTTTGGTCATTTTGTTAACTTTAGGGTTTTTTTTTAAAGATATTAAGTATTTGAGAGTGAGTGAAAGAGAGAGAACTCACAGAGGAAGAGAGAGAAGCAGATTTAGCTCTGAGTGGAGAGCAGACACCTAACTGACTAAGCCAAACGGGCACCCCATAACTTTTGCTTTTCATATTACAAATCCACATTGTTAGGTGTTTACAGTTCATGATTCTTTTTTTTTTTTTTTTCCCCAAACAAGTTCATGATTCTTAGATCTTCTTAGTGGATTTTTACGGATTTTGCCATGAATTCTAACTTGTTCTCATACATTTTTACTGGACTTCATTCAGTAAATCTTTTTCTATTATTTTATTTTCATTCTTTACTGTCTGTAGTCATCGTTCTTGTAAGCTTTGTATAGTAAGTATGAAGTTTTAAAATATATGAGTCTTCTGTGTACTTAACTCATTACTTTATTATTTTCAACACGCTGGAAGTTATTTTCTTCTTTTCCTGCCTTCAGGTGGACTGAAACTTCTCTGTATTCCTTTTTTCTTCAGCTGTTTCAAAAACTATATATATATATATATATATATATTTTTTAAGATTTTATTTATTTACTTGACAGACAGAGATCATAAGTAGGCAGAGAGGCAGGCAGAGAGAGAGGAGGAAGCACGCTCCCTGCTGAGCAGAGAACCTTATGTGGGGCTCAATCCCAGGACCCTGAGATCATGACCTGAGCCGAAGGCAGAGGCTTTAACCCACTGAGCTACCCAGGTGCCCCTCAGAAACTATATATTAACATATTAGTGATCAATCTTGATTTTTTTAACAGCTTCATTGAGGTACAATTGATATACCACCAACTGTATATATTTAAAACTTGTAATTTGCTGTTTTGCCATATGTGTAAGTTCACGAAACATCCTTAGAATCACGATAATAAACATACCTATAATCCCCTAAATTCTCCATGCCCTTCATGTTTTTCTTTATTCTTTTCAAATATTTATTTATTTGAGAGAGAGCAAGAGAGTGAGCATGAACAGGGGGAAGGAGCAGACTCCCTGCTGAGCAGGGAGCCTGACTTGGGGCTTGATCCCAGGATCCTGAGATCATGACCTCAGCTGAAGACAGATGCCTAACTCACTGAGCCACCCAAATGCCCCAATTTTTCTCCGTATTCCTGAAGCTAGTTTCACCATCACTGTGGGTATGGATTAATTTTTGCCATCCTCCTATGAAAGGGAAGTACACTTCTCAGTTGAGAACTTTGGAAACCTCTCTGCCATTTTCAAGTATTGCTACTCAGCCACTCCCACCCCACCCCCCCGCCTTTTTTTTTTTTCCTTCTGGAGCTGTTAGTTATATATTGGAAGCTCTCAATTTTCTGTGTATCTTCACTGCTTTCATACTTTTTCATATTTCTTCTCTCTCTTCTTCATTCTGGGTAGATTCCTAAAGTTTGCTCTATTCTGGGTCTCAGGTGAGTCAGTAACTTTACCTTCTCGTTTCCAAGGCTCTTTTTCATACCCTTTTTTGTATATCACTTCTTCACTTTTTATTTACTAGTATTTTTAAATGTTAGAATCCATTTATATTTTGGTGAATGAAGTGTACTGATTTTAAGGTATCTTCCAGAATTCTCTATTACTTAAATTTATATGGAGTGAATTCATCTTCTGATTTTGTCTTGTTGGGCCACTTAAACTTAGATCTCTTTATAGGTTCTGAAATTAGTCTATAGATCAGAAGGTGGTTGGTAGAGTTTCTGTGTATATGTGAGAACATGCGCACATCCAACTATTCCTGCTAGCTGCTTTGTAGTTGTGTCTACCTGATTCCCTACCTAGAGCCCTCAAGTCCATAATCAAGTCCTATGTGGTTCGGTGCTCTTTCACCCCACCCCACCCAGTGTTAGTGGGTGTAGCATAGATCCAAGTATTAAGCCACAGAACAGCTTGATCTGGATGGAGAAAATGCAAAAGCGAGATCAAATTCCAGCCCTGGCAGGGGTTCAGTGTATGAGGGAAGCA
Source organism: Mustela nigripes (assembly GCF_022355385.1). Classification (NCBI taxonomy): domain Eukaryota; kingdom Metazoa; phylum Chordata; class Mammalia; order Carnivora; family Mustelidae; genus Mustela; species Mustela nigripes. The sequence continues at coordinate 6,521,852 of NC_081560.1, read as the reverse complement.
GGCAGGTTTCAGGTGGATGCGAAGAGTGCTATTAGAGAAAGAAGTTTAGAGGATGTGCTGACACTGATATGTGCACATATCCCAAATGTTCCTGGTGTTGAGACTGAATGCTGGAGCAAGGAGTTAGGAAGATGAAGGAGCAGTTAAGAGGACAGGATGCACTTGGGAAAGAGAGCAGTCGTTTGGTAAGAGTGAAGTTCATAAGGTAAAGAGGTAACAAGCTTCAGCTGAAAAGGCAGGTCTGGGTCAGCTTGGAGGTTTTTTCCTAAATGTCATGTTAGAGTTTGCATTTATAATAAAATCACAAACTTCTAAAAATATTATTTGGAGAATAACATTTAAGTTGCATTTTAGGAAAACCAATCTGTTACTAGGGGGATGAACGCACTGCCCGAAAAAACTGTTAATATAAACACTAAACAATTTTTTTTTAACACTAAACAATTTTTAAAAGTTGGCTTCAGTTAGGGGTGATGGTAGAGATAAAGGAGGGTGTTTGGGAGGAATTTAGGAGACAGGAATTTAGGAGACAGGAAAACCTAGATCATTAACAGATCTGGGAACTAGTTAGTGTGACTTTGGAAGCGGAAAACACAAGAGTATATGAGGAGGTGCAGAGTGAGGGCTGATATGGATGAGGAGTCCTATCCTGGGCATTTTGTGTGTGAGATGCCTATGGAAGTCAGAAATACTCCGGAGGAAGGTCAACTATGGATATGGATCTATAGACTTGAAAGTCATCCACACCTAAGAGAGAACACATCACATCACTACCCAAGCTGTGGCTCAGAAGAGAGATGGGCAGACACAAAGAGCTAGTTATTAGTTTGAGGGTTTTTTTTGGGGGGAGGGGGTGCTTCTTCACCATTCTTGGTATTTTTTTCCCATTTAGGAAAGCACAGCACTCCTAATCTCTGTGCCTCCTCATTCACTTTGTTCAGGTCTAGTGCACATCATTAGGTTTTCCAATATCAATTAGCTAAGGCTAAGAGGCCCTAATCCAATAGGATTGGTGTCCTCCTAATAAGAGAAAGGAACACCTGAGATTCGCCCGTACCCAAAGAAAAAGCCATATGAGGACCTGGGAAGCCAGTTCTCATCAGAACCCTGCTGGCACCTTGATCTTGGACCTCTAGCCTTCAGAACTGAGATAATTCTCTGTGGTTTAAGCCCCCCAGTCTGTAGCATTTTGTTATAGCCTGAGCTAATACATCCATAATGTAAGAAACCTTCATCATGAGCAGCTTTATTACAAAACAGAGGAGAGAAAAGGCTTAAAGGAAAAGACCTAACCTTAACTTCACAGGATGACTAAAATGCTTTCAAACAGAACTTTCCCTCTTCTGGTTTCGCCACTCGCTACATCATATGTTCTGAAACTTTTCAAACAACCTCACTTGAAAAGACTGTCTCTCAGTACATCTGGGGAGGGTCCGCAGGGCCTGTATTTTCAACATGTCTCCCAGGCAGGCACAGAGTTGTCCTGAGGAACGCTGGTGAAGAGGCCAGCAGGGTGGACATCCAGCCCACACGTGCTCTGGCATGGGTTAGGGAAAATGTCTTTTTCTTCGCACAAAGACACCATTGATTCACAGATGCTTGCACCTACAGGGATGGACCAACCGGAGGTGGCATCTCTCCTTTTCGTACAAACGCTGATTTGTGGGGTGCCCTTGGTTCCGGCCGATTCAGGTAATCTGCAACCACCACATATTACAAAAATGGAAAATTTACATAGGCTCCAAGGATTCCCTAAGGAAGCTAATCTATACATTTTTGTAGGAATGATATTAAAAGACAGTCCAAAAGACAGACAAAGGTTTGCTAGAACTGCTGGAAAATCACCTTATGATGATAGATTAAGCCACAGAACAAAAAAATGGAGAGATGTCCTGGACTGGCAGTATCTTTCCCTTTGGTATTTACCTAAGAGACCCCAATATTAAGGCAAGTCTGTTTCTTGGTGAATTGACATACACTGTTGAAAATGCAGAGGGGTTAGATATAAGACTTTGTGATTTGCAATCGTGGACTTTTAGGTGATTTAAATTAATCCAGAGGGGAAATGACACATATGTGCGCCACTGTTAACGAAGGAGATGGGAGATGACATTTATTTTTGGCAATAGAGAGAAATCCTGCCTAAACACAGATGCTCTCTCAGCACGCGGGAGAAAAAACACTGAAAATCTCAACACAAATTTAAGTAAGGAGGCCTGGGAACAGAAAGTGGAGAGAAAATGCTCCTTCCCTGACTGGCAGGCCTGGCCCATGGGGATTGCGGAGCGGGGATGTCTGGCCCATCGGAGTCTCCGTCAAGCAGCCATCACGCCCTCCCTGCTGCGCAGCTGGCCAGCGTATCTGAGGCCCACATGCTGTGAATTCCTCATCCAGCTGATACTGTGGATCCACGAGCTGCTAGTTCCGCCTGAAAGCTGTCGCCTTTCTGCACCGCCTGACCTAGACACCGCAGGGCTCCTCCTTGGCATGCACTCCAACATGAGTGTTCAGGGCCCCCATGTACGTAAAGCTCCTTCCACATTCATCACAAGAAAAAGGCCTCTCCCCTCTGTGATGGTGCAGATGGGTCTTCAGACTTCTCTTCTGGAGGAACCCCTTGCCACATTCCGAGCACCTGAAGGGCTTCTCTCCACTATGCGTATGCAAATGGACCTTCAAGCTTCCCCTTATGCAGTAGCTCTTGTCACACTCGGGACACTGGAAGGGCTTCTCCCCACTATGGACTCGAATGTGTTCGGTGAGCCTGTACTGCTGAGTGAAACTTTTGCCACATTTAACGCAGGAGAATGGCTTTTTGTCACTGTGCTGGAGCAGGTGGCTTTTCAGATTTCCTTTGAGACGGAAACTTTTGTGGCACTCAGGACACTGGAAGGGTTTCTCTCCACTGTGGATTCTCTTGTGTTCCGTGAGCTGAGACTGTTGAGTGTAGGTCTTACCACACTCACCGCAAGCAAAGGGCTTCTCACCCCTGTGTATCCGCTGGTGGAATTTCATGGAGGCCTTCCAGAAGAAGCTCTTGTCACACTCGGGACACTGGAAAGGAATCTCCCCACTGTGAAGTCTCATGTGCTCAGTGAGGTGCGAGTGTCGGCTAAAGCTCCGAGGGCACTCAGAACAGGAGAAGGGCTTTTCTCTGGTGTGGACTTTGAGGTGCTCCGTGAGTCTCGACTGCCGAGGAAAGGTCTTTTTGCACTCACCACAGGAGAATTCCTTTTGCCTGCTGTGGACTCTGCCGTGGCGAGTGAGCTTAGAGGGCCGGGTGAACCTCTTGCCACACTCACCACAGGAGAACGGCTTCTCCTCACTATGTAAACGCTGATGGGCCTTCATGGCATTCTTCCAAGAGAAGCTCCGGTCACACTCGGGACACTGGAAGGGCTTCTTCCCACTGTGCTGAAACAGATGGGCTTTTAGGCTTCTCTTCAGGCGGAAACTTTTCTTACACTCAGGACACTGGAAGGGCTTCTCTCCGGTATGGACTCTGATATGTTCAGTGAGTTTTGTCTTGTGTGTGAACTTCCTACCACACTCGTCACAAGAGAACGGCTTCTCTCCACTGTGCGTTCTCTGGTGGGCCTTCACGGCAGCCTTCCGGGAGAAGCTTCTGCCACATTCTGGACAATGGAAGGGCTTCTTCTCGTTGTGTTGGCAAAGATGGGCCTTCAAACTCTTCTGTAGGCGGAAGCTTCTGTGGCACTCTGGACACTGGAAAGGCTTCTCCCCAGTGTGCACCCTGTGGTGCTCTGTGAGCTTGCGTCGCTGGATGAAACCCTTGCCACACTGCTCACAGGAAAATGGCTTCTCCCTTTTGTGCAAACACAGATGCTTCTTCAAAGTGGCTTTACACTGGAAGGTCTTGTCACACTCCGGGCATGGATAGCGCTGCTGCCCTGAGTGAACCACCCAGTGGTGAGTGACCAGGCTGCATCTGAGACAGTACCTCTTCTCGCACTTGCCACACTGGAAACGCTGCTTCTTACGTAGGATCATCCGGTGCCACCTGAGCTCGGGGTTCCCTCTGGATTTGTTTTTGTACTTGGAGTATTTACAGGGCTGGCTCTTAGAGTGGCTTCTTTTGTGCTTTTCCAAGTCCCTCTTTAGCTGAAAAACCTTCCCACAGACAAAGCAGGAATAACATCTGGGTCCTGGTGGAATTTCCAGGTGGTCTGGAGTACCTGTCCGCTTACGCCCTGGATTGTTCTTATCCTGACCAGATGCTCCGAGGTCGAGGTTCCTATGTACAATCCCTATGTCTTGGAGACTTGGATGCTGTAACGCAGCTCTTTGATCTGATAAGATCTTTCTTTCCTGCCCTGCTAAGGTAGCACATGAACCCGGCTTTAGACCATTTAAATGGCCTTCCTCCTCTTTTGCCCCGAGAGTTCCTTGGTCACCTGGAGAGAAAAAAAGAAGACCACCCTTACCAGTCATGTCCCTGGGTTATGGCAGCCTCAAGAATTGTCTTCACATCTCTAACAGCACGGGAAAAGGAATCTCATTGATTCATGACTATGCATCTGCCTCCACAAGTAAATTACATTTAAGGTTAACTGTGATATGCAAATCCTTCCATTATGTGTTAAGAAATGGCTTCATGTGGGGTAAAAAAAAACCTGCAGGGAACTATATCTTGTGAACTTAAGGATGACCCTCAGAGGGTAAGCAGAAGTTGAGAGAAAATAAAGAGAAAGTCTGAGAATATGACCGTTCTGTTTCCTGAAATTTGTGAAATAAGGCTTTGCCTCATATTCTTGCCCCTTCTACCACAGATTTTAGGAAAAGCTTTCTGGAAGAAATGCTCACAGAAAGCATCTTTCTTAGGAATGTCAAATGGCAAGTGATTAAATTCAGAAAGAACATGATAGAAATAATTCCCTTTTTCAAGGAACACCTCGTTATCAGAAAGGTATTAATATGAGCACAGTCAGCGCTGTTCCCAAAGGAAAAGCCATGATGACAAGAATCAGGGAGCTAACGAGTTGGGACCTTATTTTCATCCACAAAAACCGGAGAGAACAATTGCAGCCTCTGTATTTCAGAACTGCTTTTTCTCCCACCTGTTGAACTGAGTCCTAGGGCTCTTCTTTTTTTTTTTTTTTTAAAGATTTATTTATTTATTTATTTTACAGAGAGAGAGAGATCACAAGTAGACAGAGAGGCAGACAGAGAGAGAGAGAGAGAGAAGCAGGCTCCCTGCTGAGCAGAGAGCCCAATGCGGGACTCGATCCCAGGACCCCGAGATCATGACCCGAGCCGAAGGCAGCGGCTTAACCCACTGAGCCACCCAGGCGCCCCAAGGGCTCTTCTTTTTTAAGTCTCTTAACACAGGAGGAAAATTCATCTGTCTGGAAGGATAGGCCTGCCCCCAGAAAAGGACTCTGATTATGCTCTGTGGTCATCTTAACAACAACACAGGTAATGCTTCCAACTGGGTGATGTCATTTAGTAAGCGCTCCACAGCTGACGTCTAGAACATTCTTCCCTGCGTCCTTGACTCCTCTATTTCTTACCACTTTACTACTTATTCCAGACAGAGGAGCAGTTCTGATTATTGGATAAGTGCCACTTGGCACAAAGGGAACATGAGTCTTTAGGGATAGCCACTAAAGTTGTTCATTCTTTGGTACTCAGAAACCTTTCTAGGTCCTACCTTTCTATAGGATGAAGTCAAACTTCTGCCTTGGCTTTCCTAGCCTCAGATAATCTGACATTACTTTATGTTTCCCCTTCTCCATGTCCTGTACCATCCCAAGAATAACATTCGGCTATACATTTTCTAAATACAATGGGCTTGTTCCCACCTCTGAGTCTCAGCTCATGTATGATCCTCGCTGATCTTCTCTGTCTGACCAAATCTATACATTCTTTGTTTTTAAATCCTAATTCCTGGGCGCCTGGGTGGCTCAGTGGGTTGGGCCGCTGCCTTCGGCTCGGGTCATGATCTCAGGGTCCTGGGATAGAGTCCCGCATCAGGCTCTCTGCTCAGCAGGGAGCCTGCTTCCTCCTCTCCCTCTCTCTGCCTGCCTGTCTGCCTGCTTGTGATCTCTGTCTGTCAAATAAATAAATAAAATCTTTAAAAAAAAAAAATTTAAAATCCTAATTCCTTAGAAGTCCTCTTGGGAAACTGCTATTCTACTTCACTCATTCTCCTCTAAATCCCTATAACTCTACTACCACTGCCACTTATTTTATTAACTTGTAATACAGTCCTATTTCATAGAGGACTAGTTCAACAGTTCAACAGAATCGACTAATTTAACTGCCACTTAACGTCGGGTCAGGAAGACAGTCAACTCCTCCAGGAGAGTATACATACAGATATGTAGATCTCTCCGTCCCACGCCAGCCTAAGTGATAACTGACAGTCCTATGAACACAGTAGGGACTATATACTCGTTAGATGAATGAAATAAGAGACGATGGCAATGAAATAACATCCTTGGGCATTCTTTTATTCTTTTGATGGACCTCATCATACTTTCCCTGGGTTCAAATCCCCTTCTCTTCAAGAGAATCCCTTGACTACCAGGGACTTAGAAGGTCTCCATTTAATAAAACATTAGCATAGTCTAAAAAATGACATATTCCCTTAAGTATTTAAAGTGTTAAAAAGTATTTCCAATGCTTTTCTTACAAGGAATTCAAAAAGGAATCTTTCAAAAGGAACTTAAAAAAAAACCCAAGTTCTAAAACTGTGCATAATAAAAAATAATACATTATACCAAATTGGACAGTTTTCCATTTCTCTGTATTCAAACGGACACAACGGTGTGATGGAGAAGGTGGTTGTTCCTCAGGGCTCAGCAAGTGTGTCCTTTACTTGCTCTTTTATGGGTACTTCTTTCCAGGGTCATAAATTTTTTTCTTTTATTTGAATGAAACATACACACGTCCCTCTTTATAAGAAGTAATACATTCTTGGGGCGCCTGGGTGGCTCAGTAGGGTAAAGCCTCTGCCTTTGGCTCAAGTCATAATCCCAGAGTCCTGGGATCAAGCCCCACATTGGGCTCTCTGCTCAGCAGGGAGCCTGCTTCCTCCTCTCTCTCTGCCTGCCTCTCTACCTACTTGTGATCTCTGTCAAATAAATAAATAAAATCTTTAAAAAAAAAAAAAAGTAATACATTCTTGTGTTTGTTTCTCACTTGAGTAAAAAAACCTAATATTCTCCACCAAAACAATGTTTCTTAGTCACTATGGCAAACTGCCTATCCAGGAAGATTCAGGAAAATGAAATGAGACATGACCCTAAATCCATCATACTCACCAAAATACAGCAACTTTCCAGTCTTCTGCAAGTCCCACTGCTCATCAGTAGAAGGGCTAAATGTCATGTTTTTCTCCAAGGGTCCCCGGTCTCTGATTAACAGCATTCTCCCTTGTTCTATCCAGGTGATCAAATTCGGCTTGGAGAAAATGCCACCTGCAAGGACAGTCCACGCAGACTCAGTCTGGGTTTATCTGAGTATTTTACTAAACGTGATTTTCACAGTTAAATTTGATTCCTGTGATACATCATCAAAGTTAGGTTAAAAAGATCAAAACCCTTGAAATTACGTGAATGACAATAAATTTTAGCCTAAGCAAAACTGTTTAGCTTAAATGGCCTCTGCAATATTTCACAAAATTAAAGGAAAGAGAAGTGAAGGGTGATGATTTTTAAAAGGCCCACAGATCAAGGCAGAAACCATTAACAAATAAATGATCATTATGAGAACAATAAAAAGCAAAATCACAGGGGGTCAGGGAGGGAGACCAATCACTAAACACTTTTTTTTTTTTAAAGACTTTATTTATTTATCTGACAGAGATCACAAGTAGGCAGAGAGACAGGCAGAGAGAGAGCCTGCCTGCTGAGCAGAGAGCCTGATGTGGAGCTCAATCCCAGGACCCTGGGATTATGACCTGAGCACAGGCTTTAACCCACTGAGCCACCCAGGCGCCCCTGGTGTCTTTCTTTTCATTGCTGTGCACTGCCTTTCATTCTCCACATAGCAACTCAAGTAATTAACAAGAGTTAATTACTTAAATTACTCAACATTTAAACAAATGTTGACATATTACTCCTGTGTAAATCCTCTCATCATCTTACCTTCCCTTTGTCTAGAATAAAATCCTAGAGGCCCCTTCCTCTTTTGGTATACCACTGTCCCCTTCTCCTAGCCTTCTACACATGCGCTCCGGGAGCCTAACTGTGGCTCCCACCACACACTGACCACATACATTCCAACCCTCGAATTTCTGCACTAGTCCTTCCTCTGCTTAAATTCTCTTCCCCCTGATTTCACACAATTGACTCATCTTGTCCTTGGTGTCTCAGATGGAAGAGGTTATAAACGCCAAAGGAGGGAGAGAATGCTACAGGTTACAGTGAGATCACCTATTAAAGTGAAAACAGTAGAAATGGTTTTAATGATACATGAATGCATTAGAGCAAGCTGGATAAAGAGCAAGGTATAATCTCCACAAATTTCTCTTCCAATCTGCTCCCTCAGTATTTCTCTAGGGATACCTATATGTCCCATGCCACTGCTCTTTCTCCCTTTACCAGAGAGCTATTTTCCCAGTTCTTATGAGGATAGAAAATTCATCATATCTAGGCAACATAAGTAGGCATCAAAGTATCAGTTAAAAAAAAATAAAAGAGTACACTTAAAAAGAGAGAGAGATGGTTATTTTATTTAGTAATTCTAACTGTGGGAGAAACAAGGGAGTGTTTGGGTGAAAGAAACTGCAGAATTAACAAGACTAAGGAGTGCAGATGCCACTAGATAAAAAGGGACAAGTTAAATATTCCCAGGCCGTAATAGACGTTAATGACATATTCCGAGTGTAAATTAGGCAAAGAATCATATTCAACCAGCAAGAGCTCACACAGAACAGAAAGCCTGTTGATAGTAGGCAGCTTCCCCAAAAATGATTCCTCTGAAGCCATCTTACCCAGCGAATCAAGAGTCTCATAATTGGTCTTCATCACTTGCTGATACATTTCCTTCTGCCACTGCTCCAGGATCTCCCACTCTTGCTCCGAAAAGTATAAGGCCACATCATCAAAAGTCATCGTTACCTGGAATCACAAACAGTACATGCATATGTCTTCACGTTCAAGCTACTGTCGTTCAATGTCCGCGTCTTTAACAGACAAGAGGAAACTACGCTAAGGTTTCCTTCTCTCCGGTTGGTGCCATGAACGATGGAATAGAGGGGTCACAGAAGTCCACCGGGCCCCGAGAGTGAATGAATGACTAGCAGACCTTTGAGGACCTGTACCCTCTACAAGCAATTACTGCTATGCAAGACTTTTAAAACCTTTTTATTTTGAAGTAATTACAGACTCAAAGGAAGTTGCAAAGATCCTAGTCCAGAAGGGTTCCCTGTGTCCTCCTACACCTGTTGCGGGAAGGGGTGAGAAGCAGAAGGGAAGAAAATGCATTACATTAGTAAGATTATTAGATAAGAAATTTCAGGAAGGGTAGAAGAAAAACTTGCATAGGTAGGCGGACTATACTTAATTGAACTCAACAGTTTCACGGATTAAGCTCAGGATATGCGTTTTAAACTCTAAAACGTGTTCACATTTTCCATTAACAGCCCCACTGGTTTCACATTTTCTGCAGGTCTGCAGGTCCTCTCATGCCCACTCTTCCTTCCCGCAACTTTTTTCATCCGTTTATACAGACGTGGCCGCAGAGGCTACCTCCACCAGCAGAGCACGGAGCAAGAGCCCAAGAGAAACCCCGACGTGCAAAGAGCCGCGACACACGGCGGGGAAAAGACGAGTGACCTGAGGGGACGACCCTGGATTTCTGCCCCCGGCCCCTCTCTTCCCGCCCCCCTGCAGAGCAACTCCCGCACCTCCTTCGCCGGCCGCGGGCTCGGAGCTCAGTCCCGGGTCACGGACAGTCCCCCGCTACCTCACTCCCCGGCTCGGGACCCCACTCCAGACCACGAACGGGACGCATTTCGATACGGCCCGCACCCTCCACGACCTCACTTACCGGACCCGCCTCCGCCATGGCCCTTGGTGACCCCGCCGAGTCCTCCGCCCGACAGACGCCGAGACCCTAAGCGGCTCCGCAGCACCTCCCTCTGCGCGCGGCCTCCTGCCCCGCCCAGCCCCGCAGGCCCAGCCCCGCGCGGTGCACGCTGGGACTCGAGCCTGATCCCTGCCCCACAGCGCCCCCTGCGGGCCGGAGGAGACAGCGTCGTCCGCGGGAGCCGCAAGGGCACGGCTGGCCGCAGCGGCTGTGGCACCGTGGGTGGCAGGTCGTCTTGCTCTGCCGGGGGTCTCCAAACGACGAGGACCGAGACCCAGACGCGCTAAAAGGCGCTGGAGAGAGGGAGACGGAGAGGTGGACGTGCAGAGTGAGCTTCAAGTAGGGAGGAAACTCGCTCTTCACTGAGCGCTGGACGGAAAGGGGGTACGGGGGTTGGTTCCTCCTTGAAGCGGACCCCAGGCGAGGGCAGGATCACTGTGAGGGACCTGAGCCAGCCAAGGGGGTCAGGGAGCCGGTCCCCACCGTGGGCAAATGCGGAGTCTGTGGCGCCAGGCACTCTGAGAGTGTGCGCATCTGCCCAATCCTCCCGCCAGGGGCCAGGGCCCTGGAGGCTGGGAATGTATCCATCCACCCAGTCGGGCCCTGCTTCAGCGAGGGCACTTCTGGTCTACCTTGGACTCAGGCCGAGCTGATATTTAACCGTAGGTTTTTGTAGATACGTCTTCGCAGGTTGAGGACGTTCTCTTCTATTCCTAGTTTGCTGGGATTGTGTATTGTGAGTGGAATCTTTTTTTGCCCAATGCTTTTAATGCATAAATTTCTATTATTGCATAGTTTTTCTCCCTTAAGCGATTAATATGGTAGATTAGGACTGATTTCTGAGCATTGAACCAGCCTTGCATTCCTGCTGTACTGGAGCGTCTGAAATGCAACCCCTCGAACAAGCTAACAGATCCACCTGCCATAGTTTCATTCATTTTGGCAAAACACAAGGCTCCTGGGTCATAAGTAGCATGAGTTTTAAATTCATGTCTTTTGCTTGCCTCCAAGTCCCATGGGAATGATAAGGGGTGACCAGGTGCGCACTACACCTATGATGGGTTTGTGTCACAGATGAGGAGCCCAAAGCTTAGAATTCCCACTCTTACAATAGAGCTGCTAGCAATCTGCTCAACTACTCTGATAGTCTCTTTTATTTTATATGTACAATAAGTGTAGTTATTGGTAGATCTGGATTTATATCTATCATTTTATTATTATTTTTTAAAGATTTTATTTATTTATTTGACAGATAGATATCACAAGTAGGCTGAGAGGCAGGCAGAGAGAGGAGGAAGCAGACTGCCCGCAGAGCGGAGAGCCCAATTCCGGGCTCAATCCCAGGACCCTGGGATCACTACCCCAGCGGAAGGCAGAGGCTTTAACCCACTGAGCCACCCTGGTGCCCCTACATCTATCATTTTATTATTAATCATCTGCTTTTCCTTTCTGTTTTTCATTTCTCTGTTCCTTTTTCTGGGGAACCTATTTTAGTATTACATTTTAATTTACTTATTATAATTTTTACTATATCTTTTTATATTTTATTTTGTGGTTGCTTTAGGAACTACAAAATACACATTTCATTTCCTTTTACTTTTTAAAGAAGCAGCTTTATTGGGATCTAATTAATATACCAAACAATTCCCTGATTTAAAGCATACAGTTTAATGACTTTTCATGTATTTTGCCTTCTTTTTTTTTTCTTTTTTAAAAGATTTTATTTATTTATTTGTCAGAGAGGAAGAGAGCACAAGCAGAGGGAGTGGCATGCGGAGGAAAAGAAGCAGACTCCCCGAGGAGCTGGACTGGATCCCAGGACCCCAGGATCATGACCTGAGCTGAAGGTAGACACTCAAACGATTGAGCCAGCCAGACATCCCTCTTTCTTTTTTAATTAATAGGCTTATTTTGATCAGTTTTAAATTTACAGAAAAATGTGTGTTAAGTTTGGAGAGTTCTCATTACTCTTTTATCTTCCCTTTCTTACCCATATTAAAAGAAGCATGCAGGATTTTCAAAATTTAAAAATCCAAGGAAAAAGAACTACACAATGACCTGTATAAAATTCTAACTGTAGAAAATGCTAAACTCTGATTGTTTCAGAACTGATTGAACTGACTTGCAATATTATTAACAATGTAAGAGGGTAACATGTCTCCCACCTTTTTTGAAACATTTAAAAAATATATTTTAGGGACGGATGGGTGGCTCAGTGAGTTAAGCCTCTGCCTTCGGCTCAGGTCATGATCTCCAGTCCTGGGATTGAGCGCCGCATCGCGCCTTCCACTCAGCAGGGAGCCTGCTTCCGCACTCTCTCTCTGCCTGGCTCTTTGCCTACTTGAGATCCCTGTCTGTCAAATAAATAAATAAATAATCTTTAAATATATATGTATATATATAATTTATTTTTTTTTAGATTTTTAAAAATTCATTTGAGAGAGATACAGAGACAGAGAGAGAGCACAAGCAGGGGGAGAAGCAGATTCCCAGCTGAGCTGGGAGCCCAACATGGGACTCAATCCCAGGAGCTGGGGATCATGACCTGAGCCAAAGGCAGACGCTTACCCATATGAGCCACCCAGGTGCCCGCAAAATATTTTATCTTTAATTAATCTCTACACCCAACATGGGGCTTGAACTCACAACCCCAAGATCAGGAGCCAACCAGGATGTCCTGCCAACTTTTTTCATTTGTTCTAGCATCCACGTTATATAACCAGAACTTAATTTTATTTCGATTTGTATTCACTTAATTACTATTGAGGCTGTAGACTTTTCTAAATAGAAAAATTTATTCATATAATTGTAGATTCAACTGGAATTATAAGAAATAATACAGAGAGAGCCCACATTTTACTGGTACTTGTGTATGTGTGTGTGTGTTTAGTTTTATGAAGTTATAGATTATGCATTAATTCCTTTTTCCTTCATCATAAACTCTTTATTTCCTATTTGATAATTCGCTGATGGATCCTAGAAAATGGACTAACATATTTATATAAATATCATATCACATTTATTTTCTTTGAGTAAAGCCATTGGCTATGTATAATTATAGCAGTATATGGTGTTAGTTGTGAATGCAAAGTAGTTCTTAGCTATTCTGAAATCCAGTTTTACTACATGGACGGCCTTTGTTCTATTACAGTGAAATTCACTTTACACTCTTAGCTAGTAGTGTTCATGAGCCTTCGAAGCCAATGGGGCCCCTTCTTTTTTATGAGTGTCTGGGGCACTCCCTGACTTCTTTAGTGGTTCTTTTTTTTTTTTTTAAGATTTTATTTATTTATTTTTTTATTTTTTATTTTTTTAATTTATTTATTTGACAGAGAGAAATCACAAGTAGATGGAGAGGCAGGCAGAGAGAGAGAGAGAGGGAAGCAGGCTCTCCTGAGCAGAGAGCCCGATACGGGACTCGATCCCAGGACCCTGAGATCATGACCTGAGCTGAAGGCAGCGGCTTAACCCACTGAGCCACCCAGGCGCCCTTATTTATTTATTTGATAGAGATTACAAGTAGGAGAGAGGCAGGCAGAGAGAGAGCAGGAAGCAGGTTCCTTGCTGAGCAGAGAGCCTGATGTGGGGCTCAATCCCAGGACCCTGAGACCATGACCTGAGCCAAAGGCAGAGGCTTCAACCCACTGAGCCATGCAGACGCCCCTTCTTTAGTGGTTCTTATATTTCTCTAGTGTTCTGCCTTCTCCTGCTGCCAATGAGCATGGCAGGGTTGACTACACATCTCCACTGTTGTCCTTGTAGCCCATGGCTATTTCTTCTAAAGCTGCTAGCAGGTCCTCAAAGTTGGGGGGCATGATTTTTTCTAGAGTGATTTCAGTTTTCAGCCTAATTAAGGTCTGGCTTCTGGGTTTACAATATCTTTTACTGGGACACTAAAATTATATTCCCAGGGGACCAGAGACGTGAGCACCTGAAGGACACCACCACGTGTTACACACTTGCTGTGTACATGAGAGCCCACTGTCTTGATGCCTCTTCTATGTTTTCAGAAGGAAAGAAATCATGAATAGGCAAGGGCGCAGCTATTTTTGTAAAATTCTGTTCAGTTTCCTAAACTATCCATCCCAGGTGAGCCTGTCTGTTCTCCATGAGGAATGAAAATATTTCCCTACACGGCCTTATAGGAATCTTGCCCCAAGCGTTAGGTCATCCCAAGCCAACATATCTCCATTCCCGAGAGTTCTTTCTGACTGACTTCAGGAAGTCCTAACCTATAAGGAAGCCAGCAATGGTAGGAAGACCTTGAACTTTAGAGTGAGAAAGGTCTTTGGGTTTTGGGTTGGGATGTTGGGTTTGGATGTTGGCTCAACCATCTGCCATCTTTGTGGCACCAGGCAAGTCATTTGAACACCCATCACTTTAGTTTCCATATCCAAAGGGTTACTATAATAATCGAGACAGTACAGATAAAGCACTTTCACCACAGTATCTGGCCTTCATTCTTCCTGGCCTTGCTTCCTTCCCACCTCCCTCGACCTCAGATTGTCTAGTATCCGGATAGGCACTCTCTCACCTTACCTAGAAGTCTCTTCCTTCTCTTCTCTCAAGTCTTCTTTTCTTTCCTAGCCTGAATCTCTTGGTCCTGTGTCATTTCCCTGCAGATGATTCAGCCTAACGCCAACATATTAGGCAAAAATCATTTATATTCAGAATCACCTTGAACATCTCTTAAATTGCTCCTAACATATAAACTACAGTAAAAATGGTTTGATACAACTCTGTACAGCAATTCTTACATGCATTAATGTTTTAGAACCACTCGCTTAGATCAAAGGAAGAAGAAAATAGAAGTCCATTGATAGATGTCTATGTATTCAAACCATTCTGCCTCTAAGATAGTCATTAGGTCTTTGGAGGTAGTGAAGCAACAGATGGAGAAATTGAAAGTGCTGCTGCAGGCCTATTGGATGTCCTCCATTCCACATTAACATTAAATCTTTATAACCTTAACATAGTAAATAGACTTTTTTAGTGAAAGGGTTACTCCACTAAACACACAGGAGATGACTTCAGAAATATCTATCACATGCGGCGACTATGAGGACTAAAAGCTACAGTGCTGGAGTGCCTGGGTGGCTCAGTGGGTTGAAGCCTCTGCCTTCGGCTCAGGTCATGATCCCAGGGTCCTGGGATTGAGCCCCACATCAGGGTCTCTGCTCAGCTGGGAGCCTGCTTCCTCTCTCTCTGCCTGCCTCTCTGCCTACTTGTGATCTCTGTCTGTCAAATAAATAAATAAAATCTTTTTTTAAAAATTTCTATTTCTTGCGTAGTGAAACTTGGAGAAATCCAGTGTCAAAGTCTCATTTTGGAAGTAACAAAGAGGGCTTCCTTGGGACTTTAATACCCCAGACATGGTCAAGAGTTTCCTCTGATAAATCTCAAAACAGCCTCTGCTGTGCCAATGCTGAGAAATCCAAGTGTGCCGATTTATTAAGTACCTCGTGCTGTCAAAATGCCATTGAACCAAAAATATCTTAGAGAGATACAAAATGCTTCCAAAGCCAGGCTGAAGTTTTGAGTCATTGCTTTACTCATGAAGAATTCAAAAACAGAAGGATTTAAAAAACAAAACCAAAAAACTGAGAGAGGGGAAGGCCTTTCTAAGCAAGGTGCCAAAACCAAAAGTCATAAAACACTGAAAATGTTCACATAAAAATTTTAAATTTCTATTTGGCAAGATGCCAAATGGCAGATGTCTTTACTAGGTAAAGTATATACGACATGAAAAACCAGTGTTTAATTTATGTACTGTATAAAGAGCTCATGCAACTCGAAAATATCAATGCATAGTGGAGGGGAAGATGGTGGTGGAGCGGGGGGGATCCTAGGCTCATCTTATCCCATCAATGCAACTAGATAAGTATCAAATCATCCCAGATACCCCAGGAATTGATCTGAAGACTGTCAGAACAAAGTCCACAGCTGAAGGTAGACCAGAGGCCACATAGAAGAAGGTAGGAAATACAGGAACTGACTTGGGAAAGAAATGGATCCTGGTTGCTGCAGTGAGGAGGGATCTGCAGTCTTCGAGAAAGAAGCCCTAGAGATGAGCTAGCACACAGGGAGCCCGTGGGGAAAATGAATCCCTGCAGCAATTGGCTTGGAAAGCAAGAGAGCCTTAGAGCCTGGAGTTTTAAAGGTCAGCCTGCTTGACTGTGGGAGAACTTAGAGGACATTGGGGCTACTTTTAGAGAGAAGGCAGGGCAAACAGCCAACAGACCTACAGTATGGAAACAGCAATCTGAAGATCGCATGGGGCACACAGTGGGGAGGTTAGTTGCTCTTCTCAAAGAATGCCCCAAAGAGGCAGCATTCATGAGAAACACCTCCAGGAACAAAGAAACTGTCAGGAGCCATTTCCCTCCCCAACCCTCATTATAAACACAAGGCACAGAGCCAACACTCACTACTTAACTTGCTTATACCAACACCCCCCCCCCGCCTCCCCCCATGCTCTGGTGGAACCACCCTTCCCAGGCCCATTACAGTGGCCGCTTTCCTCAGAGGACCAGCCCAAACCCCTGCCAACACTGTGTCTCCCCACTGTGTCTCCCAGGGAGTTTTGCAGTGCCTTGGTTCTGGTGGCCGTGGCAATAAGTCTCATTTCACAAGCACACCTAGTGCAAAACATGAAACATTTCAGCCAAGGACAAAACACTGCCCACCACAGGCAAAGAGAGCCTCGGCAGATGACCGGCCTGAAAGAGAAAGCAGCCAGGACACAACAGCAGAGCCTACACAGCACACTTTGGAGATGCTCCCAGAAGCGCCAGGCCCTGAGGAACAGAGGACATTACATAGCAGGGCACTACGGGACCTCTTCTTCATAAAGCAATTAACCTTAAGGACAGGAGACATAGCTGACTTTCCTAACACAGAGAACCAGGCACGAAGACTTAGACAAAATGAGAAGACTGAGTAATTTGTCCCAGATGAAAGAATAAAACAAGACCATGGCAGGAGATCTAACCAAAACAGATACAAGTGACATGCTTGATCCCTGGACTTGAGAAAAGAGTGGAGGACATCAGTGAGACTGTTAACACAGAGATAAGGAATAACATAGTGGAGATAAGGGGCTCAATAAACAAAATGAGATACACACTTGATGGAATGAACTGCAGTCTGGAAGAAAGAGAGGAATGAATTAATGACCGAGAAGACAGTGTAATGGAAAATAATCAAGCTGAACAAAAGACAGAAAAAAGAATTATGTAAAATGGGAATAGACTTAGGGAATTTAGTGATTCCATCAAATGTAAAAACATTCATATTATAGGAGACCCAGAAGA
The DNA here is from genome assembly GCF_022355385.1 of Mustela nigripes. Taxonomy (NCBI): domain Eukaryota; kingdom Metazoa; phylum Chordata; class Mammalia; order Carnivora; family Mustelidae; genus Mustela; species Mustela nigripes. Next base: position 6,504,483 of record NC_081560.1, on the reverse strand, counting down.
AGAAGAGAAAAGGGAGCACAGAATTTATCTGAAGAAATAATGGCTGAAAATTTCCCTAATCTAGGGCAGGAAACAGATATCCAGATTCAGGATGCACAGAGAATCCCTAACAAAATCGACAAAAACAGATCCATGCCAAAACACATTGTAATTAAAATGGCAAATATAGTGATAAAGAAAAAATCGTAAAAGCAACAAGACAAAAGACAGTTACATGAACGAAAACCATGTAAGAATATTAGCAGATTTTTCAGTGGAAACTTTCCAAGCCAGAAAGGAGTGGCATGATATATTCGAAGTGCTGAATAAGAAAAATCTGCAGCCAACAATACTCTAACAAAGTTATCATTCAGAATAAATGGATAGATAAAGGGTTTCCCATACAAACAAACACTAAAGGAGTTCATGAATTATACCAGCCCTGCCAGAAATATTAAAGGGGACTCTGAGTGAAAAGGAAAGACCAAAAAATGATAGGAAGGAAGGTAAAAACACAAAAGCGGTAAATATGAATTTCTGTAAAAAATCATTCAGGGAACTCACAATATAAAAGGATATAATATATGACACCATACACCTAAGATGTGGGGAGAAGAGGAGTAAAGAATGGGTTTAAACTTAAGTGACCATATGCAAAGAATAAAGAGAAAGAAATCCAAATTTATCACTAAAGAAAACCAACAAACCATGAAAGAGAGACAAGAAGAGATCAGAGAAAATCTTCAAAAGCAACCACAACCAGTAATAAAAAGGTAATAAAGGGGCACCTGGGTGGCTCAGTGGGTTAGGCCGCTGCCTTCGGCTCAGGTCATGATCTCAGGGTCCTGG
>NC_081560.1:6496088-6503555 GCF_022355385.1 Mustela nigripes | reverse complement strand
TCTGGGTGGCTCAGTGGGTTAGGCCGCTGCCTTCGGCTCAGGTCATGATCTCAGGGTCCTGGGATCGAGTCCCGCATCGGGCTCTCTGCTCAGCAGGGAGCCTGCTTCCTCCTCTCTCTCTCTGCCTGCCTCTCTGCCTACTTGTGGTCTCTCTCTGTCAAATAAAAAAAAAAGGTAATAAATACTTATCTATCAATCATTACTTTGAGTAATAAATGGACTAAATGGACTAAATACTTGGATCAAGAGACATGGGATGACAGAATGGAAAAGAAAAAAAAGATCCATCTCTATGCTACCTGCAAGAGATCATTTTAGACCTAAAGATACCTGCAGATTCAAAGTGAGGGGATGGATAAATATTTTTCATGCAAGTGGATGTCAAAAGAAAGCTGGAGTAGCAATATTTTTTTTGGATGAAATAGACTTTAAAACGAAGACTAAATGGGTGCCTGGGTGGCTCAGTTAGTGAAGTGTCCCAACTCTTGATATCAGCTCAGGTCTTGATCTCATAGTTGTGAGTTCAAGCCCTCTGTGGCTCCACATGGGGCATAGAGCCTACTTTAAAAATAAAAATAGGGGTGCCTGGGTGGCCCAGTTGTTAAGCATCTGCCTTTGACTTGGGTCAAGATCTCAGGGTCCTGGGATAGAACCCCACACTGGGCTCTCCACTTGGTGGAAAGCTTGTTTCTCCCTTCCCCACTCTCCCTGCTTGTGTTCTCTCTCTCTCTCTCTCTCTCTCGCTGTGTCTCTCTCTGTCAAATAAATAAAATCTTTTAAAATAATAATAATAATAAACAAATAAATAAAACAAAAACTATGATAAGAGACGAAGAAGGACACTATACAATAATGAAGGGAAAACTCCAATAAGAAGATATAACAATTATAAATATTTATGCACCCAACTTGGAAGCACCAAAATACAATAAAAGTTAACAAACATAAGGAACTAATCAAAAATAGTAGGGGACTTTACCACCCATCTTACAGCAATGGACAGATTATCCAAACTGAAAATTAACACGGGAACAATAGCTTTGAATGACACACTGGAACAGATGTTTTAAACAGATGTATTAAGAAAATTCCATCCTAAAACAGAATACATATTATTTTCAGGTGCACATGGAACGTTCTCCTGAATAGATCAGATCACATATTAGGCCACAAACCATGCCTCAACAAATTAAAAAAAGATAAAAGTCATATGTGTATCTTTTCTGACCACAATGCTATGAGACTAGTAATCAACCACAAGAAAAAAGCCTGGAAAGATCACAAATACACGAGATTAAATAACACGCTGTTAAACAATGAATGGATCAAGCAGGAAATAAAAGAAGAAATAAAAAAGTACACGGAAACAAATGAAAATGAAAACAATGTTTCAAAACCTCTGGGATGCAACAGAAGCAGTTCTAAGAGGAAAATTTATAGCAATACAATGCAATTTTTAACCTTCTGAGGAACCTCCATACTGTTTTCCAGAGTGGCTGCACCAGCTTGCATTTCCAACAACAGACCAAGAGGGTTCCTTTTTCTCCATATATTTGCCAACACCTGTTGTTTCTTGTGTTGTTGTTGTTGTTTTTCTCTCCACTCATATGGGATTTAAGAAACAAAACAAACAAGTGAAGTAGGGAAAAAAGAGAGAGATACAAACCAAGAAACAGAGTCCTAACTATAGAAAACAAACTGATGGTTACCAGATGGGAGTTATTGGCGCACTGGGTGCGGTGGGGGGGGGGGGGAAGATGGGTAAAATAGGTGATGGGGATTAAGAAAGGTACTTGTTATGATGAGCACTGGGTGATTAAAATAAAAACTTAGGGGCACCTGGGTGGCTCAGTTGGTTAAGCAGCTGCCTTTGGCTTAGGTCGTGATCCCAGAGTCCCAGGATCAAGTCCCACATCGGGCTCCCAGCTCCACGGGGAGTCTGCTTCTCCCTCTGACCCTCTCCTCTCTCGTGCTCTCTCTCACTGTCTCTCTCTCAAATAAATAAATAAAATCTTAAAAATAAAATAAAAACTTAAAAGAATATATCAACAACTCATCAGAAAAATGCTTAAAATGTAAACAGTTCACAGAAAAGGAAATTCACAAGACTTTTAAGCTTAAGATGTTCAGCTTGACTCATAATAAGAGAAATACAAAGTAATACTAAATGAATTCCCACTTTTTTACTTATTAAGTTGCCAAAGATCAAACAACTTTAGAATATAGTCCCCTCGAGTGGGGAATGAAACAGATACTCTAAGGCATCCTTGGTGAGGGTTTACGGGTATGACCTCTATGAAGAATTATTTGTTGATATGTTTCAACATTTTAAGTGTACATACCATTTGACCCAGCATTTCCACTTCCAGGAAATTTTCCGGTGGATATTTTTGTACCTTTGTACAGAGAACTTTGTTCCAGGATACTTATAACAATATTGCTTATAATAGTAATATTATCTAATAAGATTAGAAATAATCTCAGTGTTCCTCTGGGGTTAGTTTCAAGTAGGAACTATGGGCTCTGAAGTTTTACTCTACTTAAAAAGTCACTAGTTAGGGGTGCCTGGATAGCTCAGTGGGTTAAAGCCTCTGCCTTCAGCTCAGGTCATGATCCCAGGGTCCTGGGATCAAGCCCCGAATTGGGCTCTCTGCTCGGCGGGGAGCCTGCTTCCTCCTCTCTCTCTGCCTGCCTCTCTGCCTACTTGTGATTGCTGTCAAATAAATAAATAAATAAATAAAATCTTTAACAAAAATTTACTAGATAGCCTGCAATAGTTTCTAGAGATGCTGGAGAAGGCAGGAGACTCCTGGGTCAGAGACAAAGGACTTTATTACTCCCAGACCAGCAGGCAGCATGAACTTCATGTTCCCATCAATTTGCTCATAAGGACAATGTAATATGGCCCAGGTGTCTGTTTCACACACAAAGGATCTGTGTCACAATAAAGGGATAGCAAGCTTAGGAAACTCCCGATATGGAGTTGCCAGATTTAGCAAGTAGAAATACTGATGTTAAATTTGAGTTTAACTCAAATTTAAAAATTAAATAGAGTTAAGTTTGAATTTCAAATAGACAAGAAATAATTTTTAGTGTTAAGTATTGTATAGGGAAGGCGCACCTGGGTGGCTCAGTCAATTAAGTGGCTGCTTTCAGTTCAGGTCATGATTTGGGGGTCCTGGGATCAAGTCCCGCCTCTGGGTCCCTGCTAAGCAGAGAGCATGCTTTTCCCTCTCTCTCTGTCCCTCTGCTGCTCCCCCTGCTTTTGCTCACTCATTTTCTCTCTCAAATAAATAAATAAATACTTTTTTTTTAAAAGAACACAAGTAGGCAGAGTAGCAGGCAGAGGGAGAGGGAGAAGCAGGCCCCCTGCTCAGTGGAGAGCCTGATGCCGGGCTCGATCCCAGGATCCTGGGATCATGATTTGATCCAAAGGCCACTGCCTAACTGACTGAGCCACCCAGGCGCCCCAGTAAATAAAATTTTTTAAAAAATTATTGTATAGGGCATACTTGTTGTTTATCTGAAATTCAAATTTAACTAGGTATCCAATATTTAAGCTGGCAGTCCTGTCCCGATCTTAGTAGGGTGATGATAGCATACATGTTCAACCTCTGACCTGGAGGAAGGTGATATCTTTATTATCCTGGTGAAGAAACAAATCTGCCTTCTCCCCCAGAGGGAGACACTACCTCTGTTTTCTCAGACTGTTTGCCAAACAAATATCCTTGAAAAGCTTGTCCAAGATAAAAGCTGTCACAACACATGTAGAAACACCATGGAGAATTGCCCAGCAAAATTTTACATTAACTAAAGTGTAAAAAAAAAAAAACCAAACCCACGAAAAAACTGGCGGCATCCACCTGATGTAGCTGATGTAGGGATTCAATTAGGTGATGGTATGAAGTGCTCGATAAATGTTATTCACCGGTTCAATGTTAGTTTACTACCTGACTGGTACTTGTTGTTTTTAATTCTTTCAAAACCCCTTTTGTCAAGCTTCTATGAATTCATTTAGCTTGCCAACCTCTCTAATCCTGTGCACCTGTGCTCTCTGCCCCATGTTTCCACATTTTAAGATTGCACTGCCGTTGCAAAGTGGAGTAGCTGAATGCTCGCTCAGTGTCCTTGCTGGTGTTCTTAGTCCTGTCCAAGAGTGACGGCTGTGCGGTTGGGTAGATTTCTATCGCATCCCATCAGTGCATCAATCTTCAACAACATAAACGTAGCGTGTCATTCATAGTTCTTGTTGATATCCGAATATCTACTTTCAAGTGTAGGTATTCTAAATTCCAGATAACTTGGTAACTTGAAATGTTAAATTTGACGATGTGCTTTCTCTGTTGAACTGCTAACAGTCGGTTGAAGTATATATGATTGTATGTTTAATATCACAAAAGTAAGGGTGCCTGGGTGTCTCAGTTGGTTAAGCGACTGCCTTCAACTCAGGTCATGATCCCGGGAGCCCTACATCAGGCTCCCAGCTCCATGGGGAGTCTGCTTCTCCCTCTGACCTCCCCTCTCATGCTCTCTCACTTTGTCTCTCTCTCTCTCTCAAATAAATAAATAAAACCTTTAAAAAATATATTGCAAAAGTAAAATGCTGGGGACACCTGGGTGGCTGAGTTGGTTAAGCCACTGCCTTCAGCTCAGGTCATGATCCTGGAATCTCCATGGGAAACCTGCTTCTCCCTCTGACCTTCTCCCCTCTCATACTCTCTCTCATCTCTCTCTCTCAAATGGATAAATAAAATCTTTAAAAAAAAAAAAAGGGAAAATGCTGCAATAATTATTGAGGATTATAAAAGATAGTGGTTCTATGTAATAAACAAAACTTTCAAATTATTAAATAAATATGTTAATGCAGTTAATGTTAATATTGAAAGAATACTATCCAAATAACTTTATTTTTTAAAAATCATTTATTTATTTATTTATCTGAGACAGAAAATGAGCAAGAGAGAGCATAAGCCAGAGAGAGGGGTGAGGGAGTGGGAGGGCCAGACTCGCTCTCAGTAGGGAAGTCAACAGCAGAGGCTTAACAAACTGGGCCACTCAGATGCCCCAGATAACTTTAGAAAGAATATTTTCTGAGCCTTCAGATATTTATAAACATATAAATACTAGCATGGGGCAAAATAATAAAGATTAGATTATATCATAACTCTAATTACCATAGAATTCTCTGATGCAACCGCATTCATAACACTAAATAAACTCTGTAGGGGGGCACTGGGCTTGTTGGGTAGGTAGAGCATGTGACTCTTGATCTCAGAGTCATGAGGTTGAGCCCCATGTTGGGCATACAGCTTATTTAAACATTAGTTTCTATGTATTTTGTATAAAATATTTATTTTATTTTTTAGTTACTTAATTCCATTTAGTCTGTGAATCTTAAAAAGCCCTATTTCATAATTTTTCACATATTAGGAGGATAAATTAACAGCAAAATGTCAACTTGGCTACCCCAAAATTTCCCAAAGACAAAAACACTCATGTACAACACATATATGATAAATCATCTTTGAGTCATGATTAAAAGTATAGAGACAGTATTTAAAAAGAAGCACATGTAGATAAAATCAGACACCCAAAATACATTTGTTCTCTCCAAACAATGAACTTTTCGAGAATGCTTTTTTTTTTTTTTAAGATTTTATTTATTTATTTGACAGAGAGAGATTGTGAGAGCCTACTTAGCCAGAACGATCCCATTTCGGATTAAACAGCCATTTTGTTGTTTATGCAGTAAAATATGGTCGACCAGTCCCCGATAACAGAGCCCAAATACAAGGGCGGGTCAGGTTAAGTGGAGAAACCAGAGCCCCAATGCAAGGATGAGTCAGGCCAGGTGGAGACATCCAGTCACTCTCTCTGTAAAGAATGTGGGCCCCGCCTTTTGGGCGCCAATTCTGACCAAGGTGATAGGCTAGTTCAAATAGCTACTATAGGGGCTCCTGGGTGGCTCAGTGGGTTAAAGCCTCTGCCTTCGGCTCAGGTCATGATCCCAGGCTCCTGGGATCAAGCCCCGCATGGGGAGGGGGGTCTCTGCTCAGCAGGGAGCCTGCTTCCTCCTTTCCCTCTGCCTGCTTCTCTGCCTACGTGTGATCTCTGTCAAATAAATAAATAAAATCTTTAAAAAAAATAGCTACTATAGGCTGAATTGTAATTCAATTGGCCACCCGTGTGTGACCTAGCATGACTACGCAACTTTCTCACTGGCCACCTGTGTGAGGCCAGGCTCAACCACATGGCCTCTGCTCTATAAAAGTTAGTCTATAAGGCTGGGAGTGGTCGCCCTCTCTGTAAGAGGCTGTCCCAAACCGTGGGTTTGATTCTGGATGCTTAGCGTGAAAGAGAGCTTTGCTTGACCTTCGCTTGACCTTTGCTTTTTATCAGTCTCGCTCCTTTGAACATGGACCCTAACAAGATCACACATAGGCAGAGAGAAAGGGGAAGCAGGCTCCCTGCTGAGCAGAGAGCCTCATGCAGGGCTCAATCCCAGGACCCTGAGACCATGACCTGAGCGGAAGGCAGAGGCTTTAACCCACTGAGCCACCCAGGCGCCCTGGGAATGCTTTTAATAAGACAATACCTAATGGTATCTGTGAAGCCTTTTCAAGGTTTGTAGAAATAGTTGCAATGGATTAATAACCATTTCAGCAGGGGTGCCTGGGTGACTCTGTTACTTAACTGTCCACCTTTGGTTCAGGTCATGATCCTGGGGTCCTGGGATCAGCTCCACAAGGGCTCACTGCTCACCATGACTCCCTGCTTCTCTCTCTGCTTCTCCCCCGCCCCCTGTTCATACTTTCTCTCTCCCTCGATCATGCTCTCTCTCTCTCATAAATAAATAAAATCTTTATTTTTTTTTTTTAAGAGTTATTTAAGGGTGCCTGGGTGGCTCAGCCATTGGGTGTCTGCCTTAGGTTCAGATCATTGTCCCAGGGTCCTGGGATCGAGTCCTGCATTAGGCCCCCTGATCTGCGGGAAGCCTGCTTCTTCCTCTCCCACTCCCCAAGCTTGTGTTCCCTCTCTGTGTCTCTCTCTAACAAATAAATAAATAAAATTTAAGCAACTAAGTAAATAAATATTTTGCTTATTTATTTGAGACAGAGGAGAGAGGGAATGAGGGGTATGATTGGGCAGGTCAGAGCAAGAAGGAGAAGCAGGCTCCCCACTGAGCAGGGAGACAATGGGAGACTTGATCCCAGTGATGAAGTTCTAGAACCTAGGTGAGGTTCGGTGGGCTGAGGTCCAGAGCCGATGACCAAGAAAGAATTCTTGAGACATCTTTGGTGCAAAATGGTGGTTTATTAAAGCACGGGAACAGGACCCGTGGGCAGGAAGAGCTGCTGCCCCGGGTTTTGAGGGATGGCCGGTTATATACCTTGCGGTGGGGGGGTGGTGGTGAAGGGATGGGAGGTTTCAACAGAGTTTTCATATGTTAAAGAGGGCCTACAAGGT
>NC_081560.1:6471349-6495988 GCF_022355385.1 Mustela nigripes | reverse complement strand
GGGGGGGTGGGGAGGCCTTGCCCTTGTGGCATGATCAATGTCGTCTTTAGGCCAGCCATTAACATCAAGATAGTTGGGAGATTCTTGGTGGGGTGTTATGATCCTGCTATCATTTACATTCCCTTCTACCTCAGCCTCCTCCAGTTTCGTTTATGGTGGGCAGGGAGACATTAGGGCTTGAGGAACTGAGAGTTATTTGCCTCTGGAAATTTGTGCTGTTGATAAGGTAACGTCCCTGTTTGTAGATCTCTAGGACATCTGTAGAGCAAGGGAGATTCCTGTCCTGCAGGATTGTGATCTCTGCAAGTCAACTATTATCGTTCATGGCAGTCAAGGGTGCCTGAGGAATGCTACACATATTACGGAGGGGAGCGGGTGGAGAGGCGGTTGCAAAGCGCCAGCTTTTTTTGCTTTGTCTTCAGCCAGCCTCCTGCTCCCTCATCACCAGGATCCTGAGATCATGACCTGAGCTGAAGGTAGACACTTAACGGACTGAGCCACCCAAATGAAATCTTAAAACAAAAAACAAAAAACAAAGAACAAAAACCAAACAGAACATTTCAGCAGTGGGAGAGAAAGGATACTTGAGATTTGCTGAAGCTATGCATTCTATTTTTTTCTTTTTTGGTGGGCATCAAAGCAAGGTTTATTGAGTGATAGTACAGAGCTCCCAAAGAGGGAAGGAATCCGAAAGGGTTACCTTAAGCTATGGATTCTAAATATTGTTTCATTTTAGAAAACATTCCTAAAAACCTTTTCCTGATTTATATTTTGTTATGTACAAAAAGGTTAATGAAAACGCTGATTGTGCTCCCAAGTTATATGGTATGACATCTGCACACGAGGTTGGAAGAATCAGCTTTAATTTATTTTTAGATTTGACAACATAAAGGATTACTTTCCTCACTTTATGGAAGATTTTTGTGTCTCACAGTGAACCTGACTTTGAGAAATATTTTTGGAATCTAAAATCAGTAAAGACAAGTATACAAAATTATCACTGACTATACAACAAATTTGGTAAAGGCTCTGAGCACAAACATACTGTAATTTGTTCACACTTTCAGTTTTATATTCAGAAAAATCGTTATAACTTTAAAAGACATAATAAAAGATGACTGGCTGCAAGCAGAAAGATTTTAGACCCCTTCCATAATTTTTCTTCACCCCATAACAAATTATACAATACAAAAGAGATTGTGAAATTGTCTTGTCACATACATATACAAGATATTTAACCAAGGTGGAACAGCAGCTATTATGTCTTTCAAAGGCTAATCAATAAGGCCTTAATTTTGTATTTCCCAAGGAACATTACCAATATTACCAACATACTAATAACCAATGGTTGGTTACATAGAGAGCAGTTTATTGTAACTTGCTGAATAAATTTATGTGCCTTAAGAGTGTATTTCCTGCATGATGATTACCTGCTGAAAAGATCTCTCTTTGATTCTACTCCAGGGAAGAAGCTGAAATCGGTGTGCATGAAAGGAAAGCCAAGATACAGATGGAAACTTTGATTATTTTCTTGAGAGTAATTAAATTGCTTCATTGTCATATTTCTAGATCCACCCAAACTTTAAGGACAAATTTTTCTCTAGTGATTGTGCATAGCGCAAGAACGGACCAGAATACTAGAAATTAGACATTAAAATATGAATACAACCATCTTAAATCTGCTTCTGAAAATATCATGCATCTTCTTGAAAATACACAAAACTGCAGTCTGTGAAATTGTTTCCATGGAATCAGGTCATTGCCCAAGAAATTATCAAGGCCAAGAATTAAAAAGGACCAAAGTCTTTACCATAATAATTTTCTGTTAGAGGAAGAAACAAAATAAACTGGTGGCAGTATTACCATATTACTGGCAGAAGTAGCCTTTGTTACTCCACGAAGCTCAGTTAGAAGTGTCTTATTTAGTAATGCAAATGTTCCTCTTTGTTGGCCATAAGAACATCCAGCAGTCTCCAGGACTGAGAAATGAATGTTCTAGTCTTGTAAGGTCAAACTTTAACATTTTAGCTACCACTTAAAAAAAAAATTGTTTGTTTATTTATTTATTTGAGAGAGAGAGAGAGAGCATGAGACGGGTGAGGATCAGTGGGAGAAGCTGACTCCCTGCTGAGCTGGGAGCCCCATGGGGGACGCAATTCTGGGACTCCAGGATCATGACCTGAGCTGGAGGCAGTCGCTCAACCAACTGAGCCACCCAGGAGCCCAACTACTACGTTTTTAATGATCAGAAAAATGAATTTCCTTTCCAAGAAAGTTCGCATTTTTTCTTTACTTTCTACAAGTTCACTCTGTTATGGCGACATTCTCATTGAGAGAATAGCGATTTTTAACTATCAAACATTCACCATTTGACCAAAATAGATTTTCCGGCCGACTTCATACTGCAGGTGTGACCACACTGTGAGAATAGCTCGTGCGCGCCAGAGCAGGTGTCCCAACGGGACGGTCTCACACTTGAGTGATCTGGTACTTTGTTACGGACATTGACTTGATTCATTGGTAGAAATCCGGGTTTGGGAAGATCTTCAATCATTCTGGGCATGTTTGAAATAAGGACTGAGCTGGAAACTCAGGGTTACGCGTTTATCCTAACCGCGACTCACACTCTTGTCAACCCGAAACACACAACCTCCGCAGACAACGCCGGGCTCTCCCCGTCCTCTGGTACAGACCCCGCAAACGACAACCCCAATAATCCGAGAGGTCAAGACGACTGTAGACTTCAGTTTGGGTCCGAACAGGGGCCGCGCTCGCCGCATTTGCTGTTTTGCAAACGAGGAACGTCCGCCCATCACGGTTTCGGGCTGCTCCGTGCAACGCACCGGCTCCCTCGGGCCGGTTTCGCTCTCGCACCCCGCCCACCGCCGCCGTTCCAAGTGGGGCTGCCCTCCCGCCCTCCCGCCTCCCTTCGGGCGGGGCCCGCTAAGTGGGGCTTCGGGAAGAAAAGCGCGCCCCAGAGAGAGCCCGACTGTGGGGCTGGGCCCTGACCCTTCCGTGCGAAAGCCTCCGGGGTAAGCGAGCAAACCACCCCCGGGCGCCGCTCCGCCGCCGCCGGGGCGGAAGTGGCCGCGGGGGCCGGCAGGGGGCGCGCTGCGGCGGCGGGCGGGCGGGCGGCGCGTCTAGGCCGGAGCCGTTCCCAGGGTGCGCTCGGTGTCCACAAAGCGCTAGCTGAGGGGCCGCTGCGGGCCGAACGCCGCTGAGCCTGCCCGCCGTCTCCCAGCCTCGCCCGCCGGCCGCACCGCCTCCGCTGCGTCCTCGCGCCCCGAGCAGCCGCGCGAGCCCGGGCGGGGAAGGCAGGACCGGGCGGGCGCCGCCTGCGGAGAGGCCGGGGGCCGGCCTGCGTGGGACCGCGCGGCGGCGGCGGCGACTCCGGCGACTGCGGGCCGGGCCGGACACGGCGCAGGGCCATGGCCGAGGCGGCGCCGGCTCCGGTAAGGGCGGCCCGCGCGCCGAGCGCTCGAGCCCGGGACGGTCGGGGCGTCTGGGGCTCTGCGCCGCACACCCGAGGGAGGGGAGCAGGACGGGGCGGCCGGCCTGTCAGGCGCCGGGCTCCGGAGCACAGGCGCTCCCGGGGCCCCGCTGGCGGGGAGAGGCCGGAGGGGCCGGTGGGACGCCGACGCCGAGCTCCGGGCCGGGAGGGCGCGCCCCCTCCCCCATGGCGAAGCCCCCGCGGCCGGGGTGCGAGGCCCAGGGCTCCCCCTTCCCATCTGGACGTTCGTGGCGGCGAGCGCCTCTTCCGCTAGTGAAAGACGCGTGAGTGAAGAGGGGCTCCTCGCGCTTGGTGTCAGCCCCCCTACAGCCCGCCAGACTTGGGGGCCATCAGCCGTTCTCGGCTTCGGGAGCCGTCGGCACAAAATCACCTCGGTGCAGGCCACCGGAGCCTCGCACAGCCGCAGATGCGGCGGCGACGGGAGCTGCTAGGCGGGAGGAAGGGCTGCGTGACACGGGGACCCCCAGTGCCCAGTATCTGACAATGCCCGCCGCGCAGGAGGCCCCCTCGGTCAGGACTGCTCAATGACGGACTGACTGGTGCGGGTTCCGAGGACAGACGGGATGAGCTTTGACGTGTTTATTCATTCCGCGGGTGTTTACCGCAGGCGCGCCGCGGGCCAAGCCGCCTCCCGGTTGCTATAGCTGCAGAGATGACCGAGAGAGTCCTTGCGCACAAGAGCCACGTAGGACGAACGGGGACGGGTCCAGTGGCATAGCACTGAAATATGCCTTGGGTTTGTCAGCTAAGAAGCCTTTGGTCACCCCCAAGGAGCGCTGTTTTATGGGCCAGGGGCCAGGATGAGCAATCGAGGACTACCTGGAAAGTGAGACGGGAAGGGAGAGAGGGAACCGTAGCGCAGATAGGAGTGCAGTTTCGGCCCTGGGATCTATTTTCCTTTTAACTGTAAATATATACATATTTTTTAATGCGGTAAAGATGATTATGTCTCTAAGGCCAACCATATCTAAGAAATAGGATGGAAACTACAGATTTAACATTACATTTTCTAGTAGTCACATTCAAAAAGTAACAAATCAATGAAATTAATTTTAATATAATTGTGCCTACAGAATATTTCAGTGCATAACCAATATTAACAATTAAGTTTTACATTTTTCCCCCATACTGAGTGTGCAAAATCTGGTGTGTATTTTATACTTACGGCACATCCCAATCACAATAACCACGTTTCAAGGGCTCAGTAGCCACATGTGGCTACTGTACTGAATAGTGCAGGTCTGTCTTTCAGAGAAAAGAATCAGGAGAGATTGAGATACTGACCATTAAAAAAGAGAGAGAGAGAGCTAGAAAAGAAGAGAAAAGCAAAAAAGAGAAATGTTCCTCAAAATGTGGCAAGAGTTTGGCTTTTAGAGCCTAAGTGGAGTGATTAGTTGTTGTTGTTGTTGTTTTAAGATTTTTATTTATTTGACAGATCACAAGTAGGCAGAGAGGCAGGCAGAGAAAGAGAGGAGGAGGAGGAGGCAGGCTCCCTGCTGAGCAGAGAGCCCGGTTGTGAGCAGGGAGCCAGTTGTGAGGCTTGATCCCAGGACTCTGGGATCATGACCCCAGCGAGCGGAAGGCAGAGGCTTTAACCACTGAGCCATCCAGGTGCCCCGGAGTGATTAAAGAGGAAACTTTTTTCCTGTGGGAATGGAGAAAGCATGGGTTAAGCTACTGATAAGTTTGAAGTGGGAAGGAATGTGGAAAAAAGGAGAAAGTTGAAAGAGTTTCAGTGTCATTACTAATTTTTTTCTCAAAGTAGGAGGCCATGTTGTCCCCTGAGATTGAGGGGGCCTGCAGCGGACCAGAGTCTTAGTGCTGGTCACATTCTCCCTGCACCAGCACCAGCGGCATCAGCATCAGAATCAAAATGCAGAATCGGGGTTTTCCTCCCAGACCTCCTGAATCAAAGTCTGCATTGTAACAAGCTCTCCAAATGCTTCTTAGGCACATTAGTTTCAGGAGTGTGCTGGGGGTTTGTAGTGGCCACTTTATGGAATGGGAAGAGAAGCCCTGGGGGGTGAGGGGGAGGGCATCAGGCAGCACTGAATTCCTGCCTCTTTGCTTAGAGACCATTGGTGTGTGGTGACACCAGTTTTCCCTGTTGTGTGACTTCCTTTAGTCGGGTTTACCAGCTTGCTTATAGGAAGAGAGAAGGAACAATTAGACAGATTCAGAGCTGGAGCCGGTGAGGCAGAGAAAGGGTTGGACGTGATTGAAATGACCAACCGAGGAAAAAAAACAAAGACAGGAACAGGCTAGTAAGCCAGGAGCAAAAGGCATGGTCAGGGGGTTAGTAGGATTGAAGAGCAAGTAGCCAGTGAGCTGGAGAGTTGGGAGGTTGTGGCCGGGGAGGGCATTATCAGATTCATGGAGTTGGAGGGCTTTGTAGAGGTCGTTCTGGTCCACTCCTATTTGTTGTCAGCATGTTTGTTTTTTTTTTTTGACACTTTTGGTCTTGCAGCATTTTCAGTGACTAGGCAGCCTGTTATTTTCTTGGAGAGATCTAGTTTCAAAAATTATTCATATAGGCCAGGGTTTGCCTGCCTAAGAATTCCACGTTGGTTCTAGTTCTGCCCTCTGGTGTGAATGCAGTATAATATTGAACAAGTGTGTTCTGCCTTCTGTTTTATAGCCATCAAATATTTGACAGTAGCCATCATGTTTTCTCTATGCTCACATTCTCAGCTTTAATTAGCTATTACTGAATGGTATGGTTGTGATTTGTAAGCAGGGTGATGGGCAGGGCCAGAGCATGTCAGTAAAGGGTTTATCAGAAGGCAGTGAGTTCAGTGAAAGCTGGAGAGATCTGATGCACTTAGGCCTTTTCCAGAAATAGAGGGTACATCAGCAACCTGAGCTCTGGACGGTTGGCTGTAGGGCCTAGCGTCCCAGGGCCTAGCGTCCCAGGTAATATGCCAAGTTGGTTCTCCACCCGGTTTCACTCATTCACTGTCTTACTTAATTCATCTCTGACCCACCAAAGCAATTCTCTTGGCTTTCGATGCTGATGAGCTCCACAAAGATGAGGCTTATGCAGACAGTGTGAAAACGAGATCTAGATTCATATCAGCTGGTCAGCCAGTTAACCAGTCCTTTGATTTCAGTTTGGCGCAGGGCTCCTTCCAACACTCAATGTCTTGTCTCGTCTCTCCACTGCATGTAGACTTCTGAATGGGACTCTGAATGCCTTACATCCCTGCAGCCCCTTCCTCTTCCCACGCCCCCAGCAGCAAATGAGGCGCACCTGCAGACCGCAGCCATCTCCCTGTGGACGGTGGTGGCAGCCGTGCAGGCCATCGAGAGAAAGGTGGAGGTCCACAGCCGGCGACTCCTACACCTAGAAGGACGGACAGGGACAGCAGAGAAGAAGCTAGCCAGCTGTGAAAAAACAGTGGCTGACCTTGGGAACCAGCTGGAGGGCAAGTGGGCCGTGCTGGGGACCCTGCTGCAGGAGTACGGGCTGCTGCAGAGGCGGCTGGAGAACCTGGAGAACCTGCTGAGGAACAGGAACTTCTGGATCCTGCGGCTGCCCCCGGGCATTAAAGGAGATATCCCAAAGGTAATGCCCTCCCTTCTAGATGGAAAGTGGGGCCCCTGGTCCATTGACAAGGAGGAAGCCTGTTGGCCAATCAGGCTAAAGGAAAGATGAAGATTTTCTTTGTTTATCCCTTTGAGAAGCATTTTTTTTTTAATGATTTTTTAAAATTTTTTATTTTTTATAAACATATAATATATCTGGGAAGCATTTTATGTCCTATTTAGCAGTGATTTGAAGTGTCAAACTTAAGGATTGGCAAACTCTTTCCAGTTCACAGTTGACTACTTGGCAGATAGATTTTTTTTTTCTCTTATGCTTTTTCCTACCCTCTCTTTCTGACTCACTTTCTTTTCTTTTCTTTTTGTTTACCCGTTTGCCTCAAACTTGGTGTGGAAACTAAATTAAATATTTAAGGGATGCCTGGTGGCTCAGTTGGTTAAGCCGCTGCCTTTGGCTCAGGTCATAATCCCAGGGTCCTGGGATCAAGTCCCACATCAGGCTCCTTGCTCAGCAGAGCGTCTACTTCTCTCTCTGCCTCTGCCTGCTTGTGCTCTCTTTCTTCCTCTCTGACAAATACATAAAGAAATAAAATCTTTTTAAAAAATTAATTAATTAATTATTTAAATCAGCCTGTTTGAATCTGTTGGTGGTTCTGGCGAAAAAGAGGCTGAGGGAAGAGCTGTAGGGTAAATGGTTAATATAAGGGTTCGAGGCCCTCTAGGTCTGGACTTACAGAGGTTGGACCTTTAGCATCCTTTACAGAAGTGTGCTGTGTTAGGACCAGCCCTGCTGGAGGGAGTAGCCCATAAAGCAAAAGAAGATGAACATCCTTCTTAATAAGCCACGGACTACAGCCTTGAGGTGGCTAGTTTCCTGGAGGAAGAACTGTTTGCTCCATATCTATATCCTGAAGGCACAGCATTGAACAATTCATGTAAGGGTCTCTGGAGCTTAAATATTAGTGGAGAAAGAAAAAGAATATAAACAAACAAGAAAATAAATCCATTTAAGTGCATAGATAAAAATAAAAGTGCTGTTTGGTGGCTTATTTTATTTTTTTATTTATTTTTAAAGATTTTATTTATTTGACAGACAGAGATCACAAGTAGGCAGAGAGAGAGAGAGGAAGCAGGCTCCCTGCCAAGCAGAGAGCCCGATGCAGGGCTCGATCCCAGGACCCTGGGATCATGACCTGAGCCACCCAGGAGCCCCATTGGTGACTTATTTTAGATGGGATTTTCAGAGAAGCCCTCGTAAAGGTGCTGATGTTTAGGCTGAGACTGAACGACAGGAAGGACCTGGCTGTGAAGGTCTGAGGAAGCGCTGTCTAGGCGGGGAGAGTGCCCAGTGCGGAGTCCCAGAGACACGGACAAACGAGGAGCACTCGGGGCAAGGGAAAAGGCCCATCAGCAGGTGTGTGGTGACTGGAGGGGGATGTAGGGCTCAGTCAGGTCATGCAGGGCAGTTTTTCAGCCCTGACTTCTTACATTTTGTGGACACCACAGCTAGAGATTCTGATTGAGTGGGTCCCAGATAGGGCCTAAACATTAATAATGCTTGCTTGCTTTTTTTTTTTAACTGATTAATTGATTTCAGAGAGAGAGAGAGCGCCCCAAGCATGAGACATGGGTGGGGGGGGCGGAGGGAGAAGCAGACTCCCCGCTGAGCAGGGAGCCTGATGCAGGGCTGGATCCCAGGACTCTGGGACCATGACCTGAGCTGAAGGCAGACACTTAACCAACTGAGCCATCCAAGTGCCCCGACATTAATAATTCTTACAGCTCCATTAGTGGAGTCTAATATGCAACTAGGACTATGAGTCACTGACATAGGGGTCTGGAGACCAAGGTAAGGAACTGGTTTTATCTTGGGTGTAATGGAAAGAAATTGAGGGTTTTAAGCAGAGGAGTTATATCTGTTTATATTTTGAACGAATCGCTTTGGCTCCTCTGTGGAGGACGGGTCAGGGTGGTAGGAACAGAAGCAGGGAGAAACACAGTAGGCAGCTGTAACGGGGTGGGGGGGGTCGATGAGCATGGCTTGGGCAAAGGTAGCAGTGGGGGAGATGGACAGTGGACAGATGCAGGATGTTTGGTGGAATTGATGGGTGGGGGTCACTGATGGGAATTGGGAATGAGGAGTGAAGAACAGTGATCATTGTTAATTTGCTGGGTGATAATGCACTTAGAACTTGGGTTTTTTTATTTTAAAGATTTAATTTATTTTTCGAGAGAGAGAAAAAGGGAGAGTGCACATGTGTGGCCAGGGAGAGGCAGGGGGAGAAGCAGACTCCCCAGTGCGCGGGGAGCCTGATGAGGGGCTCGATCCCAGGACCCTGGGTTCATGACCTGATCTGAAGGCAGCCGCTTAACTGACTGAGCCACCCAGGAGCCCCTGGGGTTCTTATGAAAATTATTGAAGCACTTAGAACAACCCTAACTTGTGCAAGATCACATAGGTGGGAAATGCAAATAATAGAGTGATATCGTAACCCAGGTGGCTCCAGAGCATGTGCTCTGACCCACCGTAGGTTCACTGACCCGTAGGCTCCCGGATGGGAGGTGGTGGCCTTTACTGAGATGGGGACTATCTTGAGAGGTGGGAAGGAATGAGGACTTCTGGCAATACTGGGTTTGAGACGCTCGTGACGCATTCAGGAGAGATGTTAAGTGGTCTCTGCGGCTCAAAGATGAGGAGTATTTGGCAGTCACTGGTGCACAGATCACACTGTAAGTCATGAGGCTGGAGGTCATTGCCTCAGGAGAGAAAGTGGAGAAGCAGGGGGAAGAGACCCAGGATCATCTCCAGGAGCAGCAGAGCCAGCAGAGGAGGCTGAAGAGGAGGGGCCAGTGAGGTGGGAACAAGAGGGGAAAGTCTGTGGGGTCACAGGACAAGGAGAACAGGCATTCCAGGAGGACCCATTCCAGGAGGACCCATTCCAGGGTCCTTTGGGTTGCATGTGACCGAGAGGTCCAGAAAGACCATGACAGAGTATGCTTTGGCAACACAGACCTAACCCGTGGCCTTGCCAAGAGTTCTCTTGGCCCCGTGCATGTGTTGGGGGTGGGATTTGGGGGAGGGATAGAAATCTGAAAGGGGGCCGGTTGAAGAGTGAGTGGGGAAGAGAGACTGATGACCAATGCCTCTGTGCAAGCTTGCAGAGAGGGACATCAGTCCACATCTGACAGAGAGCCTTCCCCACTGTGGTTCACATGTGTGTCCACAGCCTCTCCTGGAGATTAGCAGAAAAGCTAAGTTAAAGTGTATATCCGTTGTCTTACCTGGAGAAATGGGTAACAGTTAAACTCTTAGGGTGCCTGGGTGGCACATGACTTGGCTTTGGCTTAGGTCATGATCTCAGGGTTGTGAGGTGGAGCCCCATGTCAGGGCCGTGCACAGCAGGGAGTCTGCTTGAGTTCCCTCCCTCGCTGCCCCTCCCTCCCCCGCTGCCCCTCCCTCCCCAAATAAATAAAATCTTTTAAAAAAAAATGTGAACTCTCCATCTTAAACTCCAAAATCATACATAAAATAATGGGATTTTTCTTAAAGATTTCTTCATGAAATTAGAATATACTGTTGATTTACTAGCTTTAAATACGGGAAATAAAATCTGTCTTTGTTGAAAATGCTCTTATTCTGTCCTTACTTTTGAGGGCCCCTGAGTTCAGAATAATTTTCCCATGGTGTTCTTCTTAGTTTCAATTTTTTTAATTGTGGTAAAATAGGGGCACCCGGGTGACTCCATTGGTTTAGTGTCTACCTTTCGCTCAGGCCATGATCCCACGGTCCTGGGATTGAGCCCCATATCAGGCTCCCTGCTCAGTGAGGAGTCTGCTTCTCCCTTTCCCTCTGCCTGCCACCACCCCCCTTCTGTTGCTCCTGCTCTCTCTCTCTCTCAAGTAAATAAAAGCTTTAAAAAAATTCGTGAATTGGGGTGCCTGGGTGGCTCAGTGGGTTAAGCCGCTGCCTTCGGCTCAGGTCATGATCTCAGGGTCCTGGGATCGAGTCCCGCATCGGGCTCTCTGCTCAGCAGGGAGCCTGCTTCCTTCTCTCTCTCTCTGCCTGCCTCTCAGTGTACTTGTAATTTCTCTCTGTCAAATAAATAAAATCTTTAAAAAAAAAAATTGTGAATAGGGGCGCCTTAGTGGCTCAGTCAGTTAAGCGGCTGCCTTTGGCTCAGGTCATGATCCCAGGGTCCTGGGATAGAGTCCCACATTGGGCTCCCTGCTCAGCAGAGAGCCTGCTTCTCCCTTTCCCTCTGCCTGCTGCTCTGCCTATTTGTGCTCTCTCTCTCTCTGTCAAATAAATAAATAAAATCCTTAAAAAAAAATCATGATGAAATAAATACAACATAAAATTTACCATTTTAACCATGTTTAATGTAGTTTAGTGGCATTAAGTACATTCACATTACTGTGTGATCTTCGCTACCGTCCATCTCTAGAACCTTCCAAACTGGAACTCTATCCCCATTAAACACCCCAGCCCTCCTGTCCTACCCCTGGCACCCACCATTCTGTTTTCTGTCTCTGTGAATTTGACTATTCTGGGGATCTCATATGAGTGAAATCATCCACTCTTGGTCCTTTCGTGACTGGCTTATTTCACACAGCATAACACCTTCCAGGTTCACCCATGTTATACTGTGTCAGTGTTCCCCTTTTTTTTTTTTTTTTTTTAAGATTTTAAAATTTATTCGTTTGACAGAGAAAGTGAGAGAGCACAAGCAGGTAGAGCAGCAAAGGGAGAAGGAGAAGCAGGCTCCCCAATGAGCAGGGAGCCCGATGCAGGGCTCAACCCCAGGAGCCTGGGATCATGACCTGGGCCGAAGGCAGACGCTTAACTGAGCCACCCAGGCGCCCCAGCATTTCCTTTTTAAGGCTGAGTAACACTCCATTTCTCTCAGAACTTTAAAGGCATTGGTCCTTTGTCTCAACATCAAATGCCATTGATGAAAACTATAGTGTCAAATCAATTCCAAATTAGTATTTTGGTATTCCGAATAAATACAAAATCCATGTGTAAGAAATGTATTTTCTTCTCTCTAGAAGTTTTCATCGTCCATTTGTACTTGTTTTTCTATAGTGTGTTGGAATTGTGTCTGAGGTAGGTCTTTTAATATTTGTGTCAGGCAATTGGTATGAGCTTTTAGTCAGAAATGGGTGTCTTTACAGCTCTGGAAACTTTTCTTCCATAATTCTATTTTTATATCATCTCATCCCCATTTCTCCTGTTCTTTCAGGAAGGATGGATCATCATCTTTGTCTCGGAGTTTCTCTTCTTCTTCTTCATGATTAGTGGAATTCCCTGACCATTTTTTCCAGCCCTTCTCATTTTTATTTTAACAACTTAATTTTCAACGATATTTATTTCTAGCTCCTTTTTTGGAAGCAACCTGAATTTTTATTTTTTTTTTTAATTTGACAGAGAGAGACAGTGAGAGAGGGAACACAAGCAGGGGGACAGGGAGAGGGAGAAGCAGACTTCCTGCTGAGCAGGGAACCTGATGCGGGGCTCGATCCCAGGACCCCGGGATCATGACCTGAGCCGAAGGCAGACACTTAACAACTGAGCCACCCAGGCGCCCCAACCTGAATTTTCTTAAATGAATGCAATATATGAATTTCCCTGGAAATACGTGTTAGAGGTTTGTTTGATTTGTTGGTATTTTTTTTCTTCTAGGATAGTTCTTAGTGTTTGTTCATCCTTGTGCTGTATTTTTTTTTTTTTAAATATTGAATGATGCTAGGTTGTATATGTGTAAGGATTTGACTGATTAATAGGTTAACTATTGGAAGCTGGCCTGTTTTCTCTGCCACCACGTGAGTCTGTTTAAAAGGTTTTATTTTTGTAAAGATTTTATTTATTTATTTATCAGACAGAGAGCACAAGCAGGGGGAACAGGAGAGGGAGAAGCAGACTCCCCCCTGAGCAGGGGCTCGATCCCAGGACCCTGCGATCATGACCTGAGCCAAAGGCAGACACTTAACCAACTGAGCGACCTAGCCACCCCCATGTGAGTCTCTTTAGCCAAAAGATCTTTCTTTTACAGGAGAGAACTATCTCCACTGATGCTAGAGCTCGGTGGACTTCGCTTTGAGGTGCTGTGGCAAGGAGCAGATAGGGAGTGCGAGGACCACCCAGAGGCCAGGAGTAAGGCAGTGGCCGACTCCAGGCGTGCTGTTCCATTTCCTTAGAGGTGATATCTGCGGTGTCGGCTTCAGGGTCAGTGCTGCTGCTCGGTCACTCTGCTAGGCCTGCCAAGATGGCAGGGGAAGGGTCCCTGCTATTCTGAAGACAGACCTTCAAACTGCAGTCTCTAATTGCCTTCATTCCTGCTCCGTGTCTCTGTGAGCTTTGAGCTTGGAATTCTCTGGATTCCTCAACTGTAGGCCTTCCTGTGCGTGGTCAGAGTGGCAACTCCCTCGAGCACCTTGGGGCCCAGCACATGCCTGTCCTCTGTGTCACAGTGAGAAGCTCTTCAAAAACTCTGGCTGGACGATGGCTTCTCCCCATTCTTGGCATTGCTTTAGATTTGGGCCCTGCTGATCTAATTTACTGGCATTTCAGGAGTGCTCTGGGAGGGAAGGGAAATACGTATGGGCTTAGTTCATAGTCTTTTTTTTTTTTTTAAAGATTTTATTTATTTATTTGACAGACAGAGATCACAAGCAGGCAGAGAGGCAGGCAGAGAGAGAGAGAGAGAGAAGGAAGCAGGCTTCCTGCGGAGCAGGGAGCCCGATGCGGGGCTCGATCCCAGGACCCTGAGATCATGACCCAAGCCAAAGGCAGCAGCCTAAACCACTGAGCCACCCAGGTGCCCCACTTAGTTCATAGTCTTGACCCAGAAGCCCATCCTGACCCTTTATTTTTATCATGATTTTATTGTATATGTTTCTCTTGTACTGTCAGATCTCTTGTGTAGTGATGTTAGATGAAAATATGCTATTGAGTATCTATACTTGTCCCCACCCTGGCTTTAGATGCTGAGCAAAGTATAAAATGACAAATTATCGTTCTAGTCCCTAAGAACAAAATTTCTAGTTGGGGGGGAAAATCCACAAATGAAGCAATTGGAAAATAAAGCCAGTTGCCTCATAGTATTGTATAGACCATTGTTTCTTTTTCTTTTTTTTTTTTTTAAGATTTTATTTATTTGACAGAGAGAGAGAGATCACAAGTAGGCAGAGAGGCAGGCAGAGAGAGTGGGGGAAGCAGGCTCCCTGCTGAGCAGAGAGCCTGATTCAGGGCTTGATCCCAGGACCCTGAGTTTTTTTTTAAGATTTTATTTATTTGAGAGAGTGAGACAGAACAAGCAGGGGGAGCAGTATAAGGAGAGGGAGAAGCAGGCTCTCCAATGAGCAGGGAGCCTGTTGTGGGCTTGATCCCAGGACCTTGGGATCATGACCTGAGCTGAAGGCAGAGGCGTAACTGACCGAGCCACCCAGGTGCCCCGAGTATGTATTCTTTTTGTTGACTTTTTTAATCTTGAGAAAACGTGTGTGTGTTGTAGTAGTAGTAGTAGTAGTTACCAGGAGTCTTTCTTGTTCTCTGATTTTCCTTTTCTCATAGCATCCTGTTTTATTTTATGGGTGGTATAATATCTCTCAGATCTTTGTGGGGATACTACTTAGGAGGTAGCAGTAGTGTGGTTTTGTTTTTTAAATTCTGTTGCCTAGGCATTTCTGTTCTTTACACATTTTATCCCTTCATTTTTAAAAAATTTTTAAGATTTTATTTATTTGTCAGAGAGAAAGAGCCTGAGCACAAGCAGGGGGCACGGCAGGCAGGGGGAGAAACGGGCTCCCCGCTGAGCAAGGAGCCCAATGCAGGACTAGAACCCTGGACCCTGGGATCATGACCTGAGCCACGCAGGCATCCCTCCTCCCTCATTTGCTGTTCATGTGGCAGGCTGTCCTAACTGGTCCTTGAGACTTCGTACTTAGCTTGTATTTCAGAGTTTAATGACAGGAAGCTCCAGTGATGGGAGGGTGAGCTCGCCTCATGACGAGCGGCTAAACAGCAGAATGGGGAAGCGTTGTGCGAGGTGATAGTGTCCACACTGGGTACCTGGAGAGGCAACTCTTGTATTTCTTTCCAGGAGAACCTTCCACTTTTTGTCCAGGAGAAAGTGCCTCTCTTTTTAGAAAAAACTATGCCGGAGGATGGGGGGATTCTGTTCTGCAAATGACCATTCCCTACATGAAGCCTGAACTCCAGCCAGGCAGGCTTCAGAATTCTCCTCTGAAAGTTCTCTGCAGTCTTCTGTGCTTCCGTGTTTTCCCGTTCCCGTCAGGCCTGTCTATAACCTGTCCGTCTTTTAGGACTAACCAGAGCCCCACCTCTTCTAGACTCATCCCATACCCATTGTAGCTTAATACCTAAAATTTCTGGTCCATGTCTTTAGTTTGAACATAATCATATGCTTGTTTGGGGCAGAAACCATTTTTTATGATCTTGATAATTAGGATAGGCCTTGTACTTAGTGGATATTCAGAATATGCTGTATTGTGAGAACTTAATAGCTGCTCTGCATTTGTGCCTGTCTCTGTGAGGGACTGTTTACAGTAATGTCCTCCAGCCTCCCAAAACTCGGAGCCCTGATCTATCACCTTTCTCCCTGAAAACCTCTTGGACTTCTGGAGGCTGAGTCTGTGCCTTACATTTTTCCTGTATCCTTCCAGCGACTCACACAGTGTTTTGTGATGAGGAGGGACTCCGCGAGATACCCAATGACTGAACTGCAGTGGGGGGACCTAAGCCCAGTGCGATTATCATTCCAGGTGCCGGTGACATTTGATGATATCTCCATCCAGTTCTCCACTCCAGAGTGGGACAAACTGGAAGAACGGCAGAAAGAACTTTACAAGAATATCATGAAGGGCAACTACGAGTCTCTCATCTCCATGGGTGAGGCCGAGCTGTCACCTTTTGAATGGTGACTCCAAGGCGGCTTTGAACAGGCCCTTGTCCCCAGCAGTCCTCATTTCCACTCTGTCCTCACACACTTCACACTTGATAGCAAACCAGAGATTTCCAGTTTGCCCTTGCTAAGTGGGAGATCACGAGCTCTCCTTCTGCCGATTTGCGGGATGGAGGGTGCAGCTCAGGGTTCTGGCTGGGCCGCAGGGTGGTTTCCATGGGTGTCCTTCACTTTGAAAGGGGCTTGTTCTCCGCCTTGAGGCACATTGTCCCTGTCCCTCAGTGAAAGCAGCAGGCGGCCAGTGCTGACGTGGTATGCGTACCTGCCCACACGTTACTACCCCTCTTACGTGCTTTCCAACGAGATAGCATCCATACAGGAGGTAGATCAGTGGGGCCAAGTGATACAGATTGGGGAAGGAATCCCCCGGGACCGTGGACCTCAGAGCCTGTAGCTCAGGCTTAATGGCAACTCGTTGTCGTCCTCATTGATCTCTTGGTCATCCCCCCTTTCCCTTCGTCTCCTAGATTATGCCATGAATCAACCTGATGTCTTATCTCAGATTCAGCCGGAAGGAGAACACAATACAGAGGAGCAGCCAGGACCAGAGGAAAGTGAGATCGCCACAGACCCCAGTGAAGGTAAGTAGCAGAAGACATGGTCTCCTTGTTTGCCTTTTCTGGTCCGAGACCGTGCGGCTCGGAGCCGAGTAAGCAGGGCTTGGGGCTTCCAGGGGCTTCCCACGCCAAAGCAGCTAGACCATGAATGGATCCTCAGGCATTTAAATAGGAGCGAGCACTTAGACACGGCGGGTCCTTTGCCTTCTGCCGTGAGTACCACGAATCTGGGGCTATTAATGGTATCCCACGACAAAGTCCTGAGACCTAATTATTTAGTACAATAAACATGTCCTTAGATGGCAGGGAAAGTAGTTGTGCTCATGTGAGGGGAAGTGGCTTCAGTGAGTGTACACCCAGTTGTTCAGAAATGCTGGGGGCGGGCTGGGCGTCCGTCCGGTCCCTGGGAGACGCACGGAGCCTGCAGAGCCCGAGGATGTCCACCTGGGCCAAGTGGATTTCGCTTGGCTGGGGAGGCTAGCGCTGCTGAACGCTCCCTAGTTTATTCGGCGGCCGCGGGCTGACACTGGGCGGGAAGGACTGCTCAGCCCAGTCCAGCGGTTTTCTTTCTCTCACGTCCCGCCTCTGCTGTCAGCAAAAGCTCATCGTTTCGTTCTTTGCTGCATAGAAAGTTCACCCTTCAGACATCTCTATTAGATGAACTTTTCTTACCACCTACTCCCTCTCCCATACACTGTTATTTTTTTCTAACATCTTATTATGAAACTTTCCAAACAGAAAAGTTGAAATAATTTTGCAGTGAACACCTAGATACCTACTACCTAGGTTCTGCCGCTAATATTTTACTTTTCTTCATTAGCAGTATTTATCCATCTCTGCATCTCTGTCAATCCATCCTATTTTCAATGTATTTCCAAATCAATAAAGACATTAACACATTTCCCCATAAATAGTTCAGGATGAATATCATTAACCTAGAGTTCAATATTTTTTTTCTTTGTTGGTAAATTTTACATACAGTGAACTGCTCAGATCTTAACATTCTCTGATTTTTGAGGAATGCATGTATCTGCCACACATATTCTTTTTAAGAATGTATGGGTGAGGGCGCCTGGGTGGCTCAGTTGGTTAAGCATCTGCCTTCAAATCAGGTCATGATCCTGGGGTCTTGGGATCAAGCCCTGTGTGGGGCTCCCTGCTTGACGGGGAACCTGCTTCTCCCTCTCCTTCTGCCTGCTACTCCCCCAGCTTATGCTTTCTCTCTAATGAATAAATAAAATCTTAAAAAAAAACAAACAAACAGAAAAGAATGTGTGAGTGATTATATTAAGCAATGTAACAGGTTGAATTTGATTAACTTTATGTCATAGATATAAATAATCTGAAATCATATCAAAAAGGTGGGTGACTTGATTACAGTAATTATTAGAAATTACTCCTTAGTTTACATTATTAGTTCTCTGACAGTTTTCAGCTAGTATAAATCAGTGTGTCATTTTATTTTGGGGAACAAATGGCAGAGGTATAAATCAGTGTGTCATTTTATTTTGGGGAACAAATGGCAGAGGTGTAACTTGGTTTTGTAATGATGTGTGAAAGTTTTAGTTAGCTGCCGTCTTGTCAGTTTATTTTTACCGTGGTTAAGACTCCATTTGGGCAGTCAACCATATATGTTAGCACAGATTTACATAAAATTAAACCAAACAGTGTAAGCATTGGATTTCTTTAATGCTTTGGTTAGATTCTGTGCAGTTTTAGCTTACATTGCTGATTATCAATCTAGATATTTACTAGAACTTGAGGATAGGATTCAAATGATTGGGACTGATCAATATATAGCATTTTTTAAAAGATTTTATTTACTTATTTACTTATTTGAGAGAGAGAAAGAGAGTAGGGGGAGGAGCAGAAGGACAAGCAGACACTGCACTGAGCAGGGAGCCGGATGCGGGGCTCAATCCCATGAGTCCAAGATCACGACCTGAGCCAAAATCCAGAGTCAGATGCTTAACTGACTGAGCCACCCAGGTGCCCCTATTTTTTTTCTTAAAGATTTATTTATTTATTTGGGAGAGAAAGTGTGTATAAGTGAGGGGCAGGGGGAGAGGGAGAAAGAGAATCCCAAGCAGACTCCCCACTGAGCGTGGAGCCTGACGCAGGGCTCGATCTTATGACCCTGAAATCACAAACTGAGCCAAAATCAAGAGTCAGGCACTTAACGGACTGTGCCACCCAGGCGCCTCAGTACTTGTTTTCTTTGAAGATATGCTCCAGGGGCACCTGGGTGGCTCAGTCAGTTAAGCGTCTACCTTTGGCTCAGGTCATGATCCTGGGGTCCTGGGACTCTGTGCTCAGCAGGGAGCCTGCTTCTCCTTCTAACTCTGCCCCTCCCCCTGCTTATGATCCCTCTTTCTCTCTCAAAAAAATAAAATCTAAATATATATATACATGCTCTAGGCTGTGCTGGGGGTCCCCAAGGCCACCCCCAGGTTTGGTCCTTTACTAGGAGGACACACAGGATTCAGCATAAAGTCATGCGTAGGGTTAACGTTTATTACAACAAAAGGACCCAGAGAAAACCAGCAAAGATAAAAGGCGCTCAGGGCAAAGTTTGGAGGGAACCAAGGGCAACCTTCCAGAGGCCTCTCGCCATAGAGTCTCACAGGACACTTGCTGTCCCTCTAGCAATGAGTTGTGACAACACATGCAGAGTGTTTTCTCCCAGAGAAGCTCATTAGAGCCTCGGCATCCAGGGGTTTCACCGTGAGCTGGTCACGTAGGCCTCCTCTGCCTCACACCAGAATTCTAGACTCCGGAAGGCAGACAGATAGATGCTCAGCCTCAGCGACAGTGCACAAACAGGTCAGGCCTGGTGCAGCACTCCTAACACTGCGGGCAAGTTTTCTATCTGCACAGGGATGTAAACCTTACAGGCAGGCCCTTTTGAGAATAGGCAGTCTCAGGCTGCCTCTTACAGATTTTCTTTCTCCTAACACACAGAAAAACTCCCAATTCCTTTCCATGGAGAATAGTAATAAACTGTCTGCTTATTAGGGTTCCTAATAGATTGTCACACACAAATACTAAGTAGAGGTACTAATTCGAGGCCACGTTAGTGATATAACTAATAAAATATCTTTTTGATTGTTCTCCACTTAGGGTTCTTTTTTTAAGTAATTGCTTTACCCAAAGAATCAATTTTTTTTTTCTTTTCGGCAAGCAGCCTCTTTTCTATAACATAGTTTTTAAAAATCAATTTTCACATACTGTGTAATTTGTTGTTAGACTGGCGTGTTTATATTGGAATATTGATGTACTTTTAGAAACCTTATTATTATTATTTTTTTAAGATTTTATGTATTTATTTGACAGAGATCACAAGTAGGCAGAGAGGCAAGCGGGGGGTGGGGGGTGGGGAGGCAAGCTCACTGCTGAGCCAAGAGCCTGATGTGGGGCTTGATCCCAGGACCCTGGGATCATGACCTGAGCTGAAGGCAAAGGCTTAACCCACTGAGCCACCCAGGTGCCCCTCAGATTTTATTTATTTGACAGAGAGAGAGACAGTGAGAGAGGGAATACGAGCAGAGGGAGTGGGCAGAGGGAGAATCAGGCTTCCTGCCAAGCAGGGAGCCTGATGCGGGGCTTGATCCTAGGACCCTGGGATCATGACCCGAGCCGAAGGAAGCCACCCGGGGGCCCCTAGAAACCTTAATTTAAAACAAACAAACCTTAATTTTCTAAAATACATTTGGATTTTATCCATATTTCTTATAAAGCTCATAATTTATTATTGTATTTCATTTTGGAGCTTTAGAAGAGCTGTGCATTATAATTAAGTTTATAGGTAGAATGGTAGGAGGGATTTGACGATAGTGATGGTAAAATGTGACAGCCCTTCCCTTTTATGTCCAAATATCTTGGAATTAGTTTTACATTCTGTCTCTGTCCCCATCATCTGAATTTGATGAAGAGAAAGAAAAATTATCATATCTCCCTAAGGAGTAGTCATTGATGCCTGGTGTCTTGGATAAAATTGCATATAATTAGTGGAGAACAGTAGTGAGTGGGAGGGTGCAGAAAAATATAATCTTGAGGTTTTCTGCAATTCTTCTTCAACTGTATGTATTACTAGGGCCACGTGCAGA
This sequence comes from Mustela nigripes, assembly GCF_022355385.1. Classification (NCBI taxonomy): domain Eukaryota; kingdom Metazoa; phylum Chordata; class Mammalia; order Carnivora; family Mustelidae; genus Mustela; species Mustela nigripes. The sequence goes on along the minus strand of NC_081560.1, from coordinate 6,475,287 downwards.
CCAGCTGTGTGTGTGTGTGGCCATTATTTGGTGACTTTTTTTTTTTTTTAAGATTTTATTTATTTATTTGACAGAGATCACAAGTAGGCAGAGAGGCAGGCAGAGAGAGAGGAAGGGAAGCAGGCTCCCTGCAGAGCAAAGAGCCTGATGCGGGGCTCGATCCGAGGACACTGGGATCATGACCTGAGCCGAAGGCAGAGGCTTTAACCCACTGAACCACCCAGGCGCCCCTATTTGGTGACTTACAACTTGAATATTGAACTACCAAGTTTTTAGAATTTTTTGGAGAAATACTTGACCCAGGAAGTTCAAATGGAATAATTACTGAAAGTCCTTTATCTTTGCCTTTCTTCTGGTTCAGAAGCCATGAACTCATGCCAAGACTGTAGCATGACCCAAAAGGAGAGTGAATTCATTTCTAAATCTTGCAGCTGTGGGGAGACTTTGTGGGTCATTGTTTCGGGTACATGGCGATGATCCTGTCTGTCCTGTCTGCGTCTGTTCATTCTGGTCCACCAAGGCTGTCTTTTCCTAAACAAAATCAGTGACTAAGGCACATCCCAATAAGATAATTCTTTTATTTTAGTTTATTGTATTGGAGAACAAGAATCATTCTGGGAATGATAGAACTTGGAAGTGGGTTTTTGTCTGTTTGTTTGTTTTTTGTCAGAGAGAGAGAACACAGGCAGACAGAGTGGCAGGCAGAAGCAGAGGGAGAAGCAGGCCTCCCGCTGAGCAAGGAGCAGGATGTGGGACTCGATCCCGGGACGCTGGGATCATGACCTGAGCTGAAGGCAGCCACTCAACCAACTGAGCCACCCAGGTGGCCTGAACTTGGAGGTTTTAACTTATTACACCAACATTTAACACATTCACCTGGCAGCGTTTTAGTCCCACATCTGTTTCACAGAAAGTTTTAAAAGAAAGTTGCTGTATTTTTACCAGTGGTTGTTTCACGTGTCAAGTATTGTTTGTTGTCTGCTTAAAAAGTCCGATCTCACCCCCATTTTAACCCGGTTTATACTTTCGTCCATACCCCAGAACCTCAAGATTCTAGCTTCTTTGCAGATAGCATGGGTCCTTACACACACATACACAGACACACACACAAGCACACACCATCAGATTTCCTCATAGTTAAAATGACATTCAAACAGTATGGACGTTAAATTTTTATGTTTTCTCGGGATCAGCTTTTCTATTTTTATTTATTTTTTTACTTTTTATTTATTTTAGAGAAAGCGTGCGAGCAGGGGAAGTGGCTAAGGGAGAGAATCTCAAGCAGACTCCCCACTGAGTGCAGAGCCCTACACAAGGCTTGATCTCTCAAACCTGAGGTCATGACCCGGGCCAAAACCAAGAGGTGGAAGCTCAACTGATGGCGCCACTCAAACGCCTCTCAGCTTTTCTACTATTAACTTCCTCTCAAAACTAGAACCTCAGCATTTTTCCATTTCCTCCTACCTGATTAGTATTCAGTTTTTCTCTGTTCTCTGGCTTTCTCCAAAGCCTGCTGTTGGCGTGAACCAATGATTTTACTTTCGTCCTATGTTTCTGTACATCTTCACTGTTGGGGTTCCTCAGGCCTGTGAGGGTTGTGGTTTGAGAGCTGCTGTGTGGCCTGACCAGCAGTGGCCGTATCCTGTCGCCATGCAGGTGTCTGTAGGAGGCCATCACAGTACTCAAGTTCTCCTGCTCCTTTCTTCTCACTTCCAAAAGGTCCTAACGCTATCCTCCCACCAAATTACAGGAGCCACTACAGTATGCTGTGCGTTCTGTGACGGTAGTGCCAAGCCCCAATTATTTTATCAAATCAGTATTTCCTTAGTTGTGCTGATCTAGTTAAATGAGCAAAGGAAATTTCAGCATCATTATTCAACAGGAAGGGTTAGCTTCGTGGGGTTCTCATGTTCGGTGAAGATATACTTAGCCAGTCGGTTCTAATAACAACAGCCGTTTACCCGTTTCTGGAGAACTGAGTTACTTTTTTTACCCTTCCATAGTTTTTATGGTTGACTGCTGACTAATGTAACAAAAGATTGGAAAGAATCCAAATACCCATCAGTAAGGGACTCTTGAAGAAACAATGGGACTGTTACATAGTGCGGCTGTAAAAGGAATGAGAAAGATCTCTGTGTACTGCTACGCACGGATGCCCAGAATATATTGTCAAGTAAAAAACGGGTACAGAACAGTTTGAGCAGTATGCCATAGAAAGGGGGGAAAAATGAAGATGTATAGATATTTGCTTATATTTTTACAAAGAAACAATGGAAAATTAAAACAAAAAGCAGTAAGAGTTACTTCTATACAAGGAGAGAGAGATTTGAGATGGAAGCTAGTCCTCTCTGATTGTATTTTATAGTTTTGATTTCAGAATCTTATAAATATTTTATAAAATTTTAAAAAATTAAAAAAAAATCAGGCACAGGCTGAAATAATTACCATATGATATGTGCATGACATACATATGTAGAACAGATTTCTTTCAAATGACTAAAACAATATTTTAACTGTATATCCCTAGAGGGATAGATCCTGAAGACTAAGGGTCACAAAATAATCTTAAATTGAGTTCATATTTTTGTTGATATATTGGTATTGTTTTTTTTTTTTAAGATTTTATTTATTTATTTGAGAGAGAGACAGTGAGAGAGAACATGAGTGAGGAGATCAGAGGGAGAAGCAGACTCCCCATGGAGCTGGGAGCCCAATGTGGGACTCGATCCCGGGACTCCAGGATCATGACTTGAGCTAAAGGCAGTCGTCCAACCAACTGAGCCACCCAGGCGCCCATATTGGTATTATTTTGACACAAGTATTCAGATAAAGCAAAGATTATGGTAATGTCATGAGAAACCAAAACTCTCAGGGTAAGGGAGATAATATACAAATATAAAATCAAAGGACTTGGGGCACGTGGGTGGCTCAGTCGTTAAGCGTCTGCCTTTGGCTCCGGTCATGATCCCAGAGACTTGGAATCAAGCCCCGCATTGGGCTCCCTGCTCAGGGCAGAGCCTGCTTCTCCTTCCCCCAAACCCCCTGCTTGTGTTCCCTCTCTTGCTGCCTCTCTCTCTCTGTCAAATAAATAAAATCTTTAAGTTAATTAATTTAAATAAAGTAAAAGGACTTAAAACCCTGTAATCTTAAATATGGAATCATAAATTTTAACATAAATTCATGAACTTTTTTCTAAGGGTGCCTGGGTGGCTCAGTCGTTAATCAACTGCTCAGGTCATGAACCCAGGGTCCTGGGATCGAGCCGCACATCAGCCTCCATGCTCAGCGGGAAGCCTGCTTCTCCTGCTCTCACTTCCCTGCTTGTATTCCTTCTCTCGCTGCCCCTCTCTCTGTCAAATAAAGAAAGAAAATCTTTAAATAAGTTAATTTATTAATTAATTAAAACAAAGTAAAAGGACTTAATTAAAACCCTGTAACTGTAAATATGAATCATAAATTTTAAGATAAATTCATGAACTTTTTTCTACAAGATAACGTATTTTAATAGCTCTGTCCGTGGAAAGAAGCTAGAAGCAACAGCAAACTATGAGCAGTTAGCACCCTTCTCATCCAGATCGCAGTCTCTGAATTCCACTTCGCAGATCAGCGATTGTGTGGATGGAGCCGGAAATGTACAGAATGCACCTGGGATAGTCTGTGACATCAGAAATGAAGGAAACTAGATGTTTGATAAGTGAAAAGACAGAGCTGCTCTGAAGAGGCTCCTGCTGGCCAAAGAAGGGACAATTGGAGCGATGAATTGAAACTCATCAAACAGGGGCACCTGGGTGGCTCAGTGGATTAAAACCTCTGCCTTCAGCTCAGGTCATGATCCCAGGGTCCTGGGATTGAGCCCCGCATCAGGCTCTCTGCTCAGCGGGGAGCCTGCCTTCTCCTCTCTCTCTGCCTGCCTCTCTGCCTACTTGTGATCTCTCTCT
>NC_081560.1:6434869-6471249 GCF_022355385.1 Mustela nigripes | reverse complement strand
CAATCCCAGGACCCTGGGATTGAGCCCCGCATCAGGCTCTCTGCTCAGCGGGGAGCCTGCCTTCTCCTCTCTCTCTGCCTGCCTCTCTGCCTACTTGTGATCTCTCTCTGTCAAATAAGTAAATAAAAATGTTAAAAAAAAAAAAAAAAAAAGAAGAAACTCATCAAACAGATAACATTCTACGAGTTCATAATGCTAAACCAATAAAAGAAAAAAAGTCAAAATCATTTGAATGACATTGGGAGGTTTTTACTTTTTTTTTTTTTTTTTTTAAAGATTTTGTTTATTTATTTAACAGACAAACATCACAAGTAGGCAGAGAGGCAGGCAAAGAGAGGAGGAAGCAGGCTGTCCTTGGAGCAGAGAGCTGGATGGGGGCTCAATCCCAGGACCCTGGGATCATGACCTGAGCCGAAAGCAGAGGCTTTAACCCACTGAGCCACCCAGGCACCCCAACATTGGAAGGTTTTTAGTGTGCTAACTCACTCAGAAAATTAATGAAGAGAAACAATTGTGCATTTTAAAAGTCTTATAGTTTTGATGAATAAGAAAGTTCTTCCTCTGGATAGCTGCGAAAAGATCCTCTTCCTTAAACCCTGTCCGTCCTCTCCTGCTTTTCTCTTTCTCCATGTGTGGGTATAAAATCTGGGAGAAAAGAAAAATAAGGTTGGACTGTGTTTAATACATTTCATCTTGTAGTTTAAAGAGGGAGCTGGAAGGGCAGCCTGGCTGCGTGCGCCAAAACCTGCGTCCCCCCAGTGTCGCCGCACAACTGCCAGTCTTTTGGGCCTCAGTCTCGTCAACCTCGTATTTCTGCTTTGGACACACCTTTAGATTTCCGTGGTCTCTGATTTAAAAGGCACTGGGCAAAAACAGTGAGTTCTGCCTACTTGTTACACATAAAACCAGAACCTGCCTACAAGGCTCTTTGGAGAAATAGTCTAGTTTGAATTTACTCTCTGCACCTTGTCAGCTTGCCAGCTTGTCCTTTCTGGCCAAAAAAGGCTAAATAGGCCTTCGCTGGGATAAGACGCACAGCTGTTTCTGTACTGACCAAATGAGCCATGTTATGTGCAAAGCTTTTAGAGGCTGTTCTTTTTTCTTTCCAAAAGAACGCCCCCTCTTCCCCCACCAGGCTGGAGGGACTCACGGAGACTATTCTCCTCTCTCCTGGGGATTAGGAAACAATGAGCAGTATCACTTAATAGGCAGAAGTAATACAATCTTTTAGAGCCCAGAATTGGGAACCTGGAAAGTATGTTTAAGGAGTCAGATCTGTGTTTAAACAGACCTGACTTTGTAATTCTGGGGATGCCTTTGTTTTTTTAATTAACATCTAAGGAAAACCTTTTTGGTCAATCTTGGTTTCTTCTGCCTTTTTCCTCTATATTTTATTTTTATTTATTTTTTTATAAGTTTTTAAGATTTTATTTATTTATTTGACAGACAGAGATCACAAGTAGGCAGAGAGGCAGGCAGAGAGAGAGGAGGAGGCAAGCTCTCCCTACTGAGCAGAGAGCCCAATGCAGGGCTCGATCCCAGGACCTTGGGATCATGGCCTGAGCCGAAGGCAGAGGCTTTAACCCACTGAGCCACCCAGGCACCCCTTTCCTGTATATTTTAAAGCAAACCTTTGATAATGTGGCATTTCATCATAAATACTACCTTACTGGCAATGTATTAACCTCTAGGGGCCCTCTCTACCAAAATGGAGAAAATAGACCCTGCTTCATAATTTCATAACTGAAGCTGTGAGAGGAATTGAAAACATTTTGGAAGTGAGAGTGCTAACAAAATGGAAGGCACTGCTGATTCTAGAAGTATATCAAGGTGTCCTCTCCAAAATAAAACCTATGATTTTTTTAAACTGAAAATAGTCACTGAAGTTGAGTATATCCTGTAAAAATACATACATGTGTCTTCATTTCGAACTGGTTCTCCAGTTGCTGGATGCCTTTTTTTTAAAGGCTGGTGCAGTTTTGGTTTTGTAATCAGAGATAAATATTTGGGCAAGACAGTGTTCAGTAAGCCAACATGATCATTTTCACTTTCCGAGTCGAGCCCTGAAGGCCATTCTCTTCCCCCCAAACAGAGCCTGGCATTTCAACATCAGATATTCTGTCTTGGATCAAACAAGAGGAAGAGCCCCAGGTTGGGGCCCCACAGGAGACCAAGGAGAGCGACATGCACAAGGGCGCCTATGCTGGTGAGTGAGGAATCTGAGATGCCCACACCCAGCCTCTGCTCGGTGGCCAGGACCAGCTGGGGAAGCTCAGGTCATGAGCTTGTGGGAGGGGGGGTTGTGGAGGCCAGGAAGTGGAAAAAGAATGGGGGCAGGGGAAATGCTCTAGGAATTTAGAGATGAAAATGAAATCAAACTAAGATGAATTTTAAATGAGAAAACACACTCTTTTAAGTATAAAAACAAAGTAGATTTGTTAGAGGAAGAAAAAGAAGTGCACTGAGAGGGACCAACCGCACGAGAACGGGGAAAGACGCAAGAACATGGGAGATCATGTAGAAAAGAACCAAAACGGGAGGAGACCAGCCAGAGCAGCAAGAGTGTCCTTGGAGAGGCGCAAGTGTCGCCGAAGTGCTGTCCCTCGGGACAGACGGTGGTGGCAGAAGCAGCAAATCGCTTCTTTCTAAGAGCCTGAACTTCAGCAAAATTTTGCCTTCTGAATTGTAGAAGAGACTCTTGAGGCCAGAAGGAACCCGTTATATGACTTAACGGAAGCTATTTTTAAAGATCTATTCCCTATGTTCTTTTAGACTCTAGGAAACAGAAATAAATAACTGTTTCTGTTCCTCGGGTATTTTTATCGGGCACACACACATCAGTCCTGGGCATGCCTACTGTTAAGTGTCCGTGGTGAGTGGGCCGGGTGACTTCTATAAAAGAAATGAGGAGTTTGGAGAACATACGTCAGTTTTAGTTTGGATGTCCAGATAAGGCCCACAGCAGGCTGCGAAGCCAGAATTGGGCCCTACAAGATTGGTGTGATAAGGCTGGGCGTACTTCGGGAAGTCGGGAAGACAGGGGTGCGGGCTACAAAAGGGAGGACAGCCTGAGCAGAGATGCAGAGGCAGAAACAGGGACTTCGTTTTCAGGGAAAGCAGGGAGAGCTCACAGGAAGGAGTTATCTGGCAGACCCGAGGGGAGTAGGAGTGGGTGAATGCGGAATTTTAGGCCTTGTCACAAAAGGGAACAGAGTCAAAGGCCGGGAGCAGAGGAGAAACCTAGCGAGAGGAGCGCTGGCAGGGTGGAAGCGGGCATTTCTCCCTTTCCGAGCGCGGGCCGGAACAGGCACCGCGGAGAGCTCTCTGATGATTTGCCGCAGGGACCGTCCAGGCCTTGATGCTTGTCTCAGATCGCCACCGACTTCCTCTCTGGGCCCGTTACAGCTCAGAGCGGCCTGCGGCAGCCGGGTAGCATTGTGGGGAGCCGCCACGAGGCCCTGACCGCTGCTAGCAGGTGTGACTCTGAGTCCTTTCTTTCAGATGAAGATCTCGTCATCAAAGCCGAAAGCCTCGCCAGAGCCTCCTTGTGCCCAGAGGTCCCAGTCACCTTCTCTTCACCACCGGCCGCGAAGGATCCTTTTCCGGATGTGGCTTTCAAAAGCCAGCCGTCCGCCTCCATGGCGCCTTTTGGACGTCCGGCCACGGACCTGGCTGAAGCCTCCGAGGGCCAAGTGACCTTTACTCAGCTGGGCAGCTACCCCCTGCCCCCTCCCACCGGGGAGCAGGTGTTCTCGTGCCACCAGTGCGGCAAGAGCCTCAGCCAAGACATGCTGCTGACCCACCAGTGCGGCCACACCGGGGAGCACCCCCTAGCCTGCGCCCCGTGCCCCAAGCACTTTCCCCCGCAGGCCGAGCTCGGTGGCAGCTCCCAGCCCCACGCCAGCGAGACGCCCCCCACCTGCCCGCACTGCGCCAGAACGTTCACGCACCCGTCGAGACTCACCTACCACCTGCGCGTCCACAACAGCGCCGAGCGCCCCTTCCCCTGCCCCGACTGCCCCAAGCGCTTCGCCGACCAGGCGCGGCTCAGCAGCCACCGGCGCGCGCACGCCAGCGAGAGGCCGTTCCGCTGCGCGCAGTGCGGCCGCAGCTTCAGCCTGAAGATCAGCCTCCTGCTGCACCAGCGGGGCCACGCGCAGGAGCGGCCCTTCTCCTGCCCGCAGTGCGGCATTGACTTCAACGGCCACTCGGCCCTGATCCGCCACCAGATGATCCACACGGGCGAGCGGCCGTACCCGTGCCCGGACTGCAGCAAGAGCTTCATGCGCAAGGAGCACCTGCTCAACCACCGGCGGCTGCACACGGGCGAGCGGCCCTTCAGCTGCGCGCACTGCGGCAAGAGCTTCATCCGCAAGCACCACCTCATGAAGCACCAGCGCATCCACACGGGCGAGCGGCCCTACCCCTGCGCCGACTGCGGCAAGAGCTTCCGCTACAAGCAGACGCTCAAAGACCACCTGCGGTCGGGCCATGGCGCGGGCTGCGGGGCCGACAGCGACCCCTCCGGGCAGCCGCCTGGCCCCCCGGGACCCCTCCTCCCGGCGCTCGAGGCCCCGGGCCTGGCCGCGAGCACCGAGGGGCTGGAGGCCAGTCAGTGGTACGACGGGAGCGGAGGGAGCGTTCTGTGAGCCTCGCTCCTCCGGGGGCTGGCTGTGCTCCGCTGTTTCCCGCGCCCGAGAGCCCCTCCACGCCCTCCACCCCCTGCAGCGATCGCTCTGCGGCTCCCCGGCGACTGGGGATCGCAGACACTTGACTAGAGACATGCTGGAAGTTTGGAACTTCACAACATCCCAAGAACACATTTCGAAATCCGGAAAGACCTGGAAGGGAGCCCGGCATCCCGATCTTTACAGAAGTATTACCTAAGCAGAAGTTATGTAAGAGGGGTACAGAGAGGTTGGAAAGCGAGATTTGGCCCGGGTTAGTCCATCCCAGGGTGATAAGTTGATACTGACTGTGGCTCTCGGTAGAGACAGGTGCATGGGAGGAGCCTCCAGATTTGGAAGCCCAGCATGAGGCGTGAGGGTGTTTCATTGAACCTCATTGATTCCCTGATGATAAGATGGTGGTTAGAAGAGAGTGTTGGACCCTCGGGCAGTGGTACCGCTTCTCCCTGGTAGCAGCTTAAAGTCGACTCCTGTGCTCAAGCGCTGTCTCTCCCGGAATGGTAATGCAAGACTGCCTTCCTAGGTTTCCTAGATTAATTCTTCTGATACACTTTGTTTAATTTGGGTGGAGAGCAAGAAGTCTGACTTTTAAAGCTTCTTAAGGAGAACAGGTCTTCGAATAGTTTGATTTGCAGAATTCAGGCTTTTACTGGCATTTAAACTACTGGGAACATTTTCCGAGGTTCTGGTTTAAAAAGTGGGAGCAGTGTTCTCCGAACTAGCTTTAAAATCTAGGGAGCCCAGAGAAATTTCAGATCAGCCTAAAATGTGTGCCTGAACCATGTTTCTTATAAGGAGTCATTTATGTCCAATTTTTCTGTATTTGCAAGCTAATAAGCTGATTTTTCCGTTCCTGGTGTCTCATGTTCTTGACAGTCCTTAGCAGAAAAGATCACAGCACTTTCCGGAAGCATGATGGAGCTTCAGAAAATGCCAGTGGCTCTCAGCTTTCATTCCCCCTTTTGTGAGATGGTGTTATAATGCAGCTTTCCTGAGCCAGCAGGGCATGTGTTCACCCCTTCTGACTCTCCCCATTGGCATTGGGCAGATTGAGGAACTCTCTAGATCCCTGAGCACTAAGCACTACATACAGACGAGGATAGCCTCTTGCTGCTTGTTCTGCTTTTACGGATCTTGGCGACCATGTGTTCTTTTGTTGGGAACGTTCAGTCAGAGGAGAGCATCTGAGTGTGGTCCTCCTCCTCAGTGGCTTTGCAGTGGGGCACAAGTCCCTTTCCCTTTAGAGATTGCAGATTTTCATCTGCATAATGAGGCCGGTGGAAGGATTAAAGTGAGCTGCTAGAAATTTAAAAAAAAAAAAAAATCATAAAACTCGTGACACATTTCTTCTGCCAAAATTCTCTATCTCTGGCTTCTATCCAGGCAAAGCCAAATAAGACCCCCCAAATCAGAGCAGAGACATTCTTGTTGAAACTTGATTGAACTAGATTTGTTTTACTTGCTGGGAGCCTGGGTTGGGAGACAGAGATGGCCCTAAGTCTTGGGCAGTAAAGCTGTTTATTCCTATACTCTGTTTCCCCTGGATCCTTCCAAGATGCCTGGAAACAAGGTCTACAAGTACTTAGAACACTTTCTTGATGAAATGATAAGGGAGAGACCCATTTGTTCCTTATCACCTAGCTCAGCCTTCACCGGGCCTACCTCTGCCGAAGCACACTAAGAAAAAGTGTTACCCTAGCTAGCTTTGCTCCTGGGAAGGCTCTGTCTGAACACGCAGCTCTTTAGAATGACCACATTTATGGAACATCTGCTTGGGACAGTCACAGCACCAGGGGTCTGGGAGGCCTAAGAAATGGGTGTGAGACCTAGTCTGCTGCTGTAATTTATAGTTTAAAGGTGATAAAAACAACATAAAACAAAAAAACACAAAAAAATAATATAGAGCAAATCAAGATGACTGATGCAGTCAAATGCTCTTTCCTGAGCTATATCCCCTCAAGATGACTGATGAACAGAACCCTGGCATATTGGGATTAAGAGCTAGAATCCGGACCCATGCCATGCATAAATGTGGGGGTTCTGGGGTTCCCAAAACCAGGGTTCCAGCTTCACTGCTGACCCACTAGGAACTTGGTGTGCGACCCAGCTCCGGATTGCACCTTGGTCTCCTAATTAAAAGGGAGAAGAATCAAAGTGCTATCTTTAGGTGGTGAGCTCCCTTTTCTGGAGGCATGTAAACATTTGCCAGGGTATGCTTGAAAAGGGCTCCTATGTTAGGTGTGATGTTGGTCTAGATAATATCAGAAATTCTTTTTTACTCGAAGATTGAATGAGGACATGGAGCTTGTTAATGAAAAAGACCTGTGGGTTAAAATGCTGCAGATGGATCCCACAGTCCTTTCTGCGAGGAACTGTAGCCAGCAGGGACCCAGACTTCGGCAGGCTGTGAACACGGTTCACATACCAATGAGGCAAGAGCCGTGAAGCTGAGTGAAAGGGAATGGGCAGGGCCAGGCCAGAAGGATGGAAGTGGGCGTTCTAGACCTGAGCCCCACGCACCCCAGGGGTTTTCAGCTGTGCATTCCGGTCTCCTTTCCCTGCACCCGTCCTCCACCCGGTAGAACTCCAGGCCGGCTCGCGAGTTTGTTTGCTTCAGATTCAAGGGCAGATACATAAAATGCGCTCGGTGGGAAAGTTAAGTCCAATGGAAAGGTTTCAGTGTGTGGAGACGCTTGTTCCGGCAAGGACTCCTGGGAGAACGGGTGCGCTTAATTGTAGTTGAAGTATTGAGGGTTGGTTGTCAGGACGAGACAGGAGAGAGGAGAACCCAGAAACGTGCCCCTCATCGTGTGTCCCCCCCCCCCCCAAGCAAGGAAGCCCATCTCACACAATAGGCCTCTCTCCTCAGAGTAGATCAAGATGTCACTATGACCAGATTCACTCGCCATTAGATGAGCCTCTGTTTCAGCCACAGATGTGAAAATAAATGGAAGTTGATTGCCTGTCTAGAAAGTGAGAGAAGTCTCTGATCCTTTTTGCTGGATATTTGATACTAGAAATACCATAGCTGGGCTCTGGCTAGAGCAGTGCTTTACATGACTTTCTCAACATTAATAATAACTGCAGAGTTCCCGGTGGGAGCCTCTTCTGGGCTTCTTTTTGGCGCATTTTGGAGAGACTTGGATGACCTATGCCTAGCTCAACCAGGATCAGACTCTATGGCTTACTGAGGAATAATAAATGTTCACAGTAGCAGTTCCTTTAGCCATTCCAAACGGGATGGAAAACCCAGTTTCTGCTCACATTGTGTCTCAGGAGAGTCAGGTAGCCCAGGCCTGCTCCCCACCTGTCACCATGTCGCAGCTGCTTGGACAACAAAAAGCTATCTGGGCGCTGCTCAGTGGCAATGCCTAAAAGCCAGCCTTTCCCCAAATGGCTTACAGGGGAGGAACTCTTACCATCAGATTTGTTTTTTCCTGTGTGTTTGGTGGATTTGCTCTGTTCACTTTACAAAGGAAGCACTCGCTCCTCACAGGGTCTGTGTACAAGACGGTCTCAGACCAGGGAAGTGTCGGGCTCTTAGCAGCTAAAAGACCTCGAGTGAGGTCAGACTGGCAGGGAGTGGAGGAGGGTGGGGGAGTGCACAGACACTTAACTTGAGGACACACGTGGGCGAGTACAGCGAAATGGGCCTAGACGCTGAGTCAGACCTGTTCTCGGGTCCTGGCATCATCACAAGTAACATATGTTACTTAACCGTCAGGAGCCTAGTTTCCTTATCTGTAAAGTGAGAACAAGGTCTGTGTCTCAGAGGGAAAGGAAGCCAGTGTGAAGTCCTCAGCACAGAGCCTGCCACAGAAGGTGTCACTACGGCAGCTGTCACCAAAGGTGTCCAGGACCGACCGGACAGACGGCCAGGTCCGGACCGCTCTACCGAAGCGTGTACGCCATTGCCGGATGTCTCAGCTTTCTGCCTGCCATCTTCTTTGGTGTTTAACCTGTCTTCTCTGTGCCTGCTGGGTCCCACAAGGTCCCGTGTACCGGGACACCATGTGGCTCTGGTTCTTTTGTTGTTCTTCAGATTCTGAAGCAGGGAGCTAGCCCAGTTCCTCCTCTACCAAGTCACACAAGTTTCTAGCCAACACTTGGGTTGGCTGCCCTCGGTTACAGGTGCACCTTGGTTCAGTCCACTATAGTAAGGAGGAAAGGGCCTGTGTTCCCGCCACCAGCGTCCGTGGGCCCGGTAGAATCACTTGGGAATAGCAAATGGTGGCCCAGACTGCACTTCTAGTATTACTAGGATAGGCGAGAGTCTTCGTTTCGCCTGTGAGAGGGTTCCTCCAAAGACTTCTACTTCATTCGGACTCTCAGAGACCAGTGCTTCTTGTCCTTAGCGTAAAGGACCTGGAAGGTACTATTTATGTATCTTGCAAAAAGAGCAATCTCTCACTTTCTAGAGGGTTCCTCCTCCCTTTATGACCCTTCTCTAGTTTTCTTTTTGAGCGTGTAACTCTGGTCATAATCATAACACATATCCACAAGGACTTTCGTCAACTTGGTCGAGTTGCCTCTTCAAAACAAAAAAGTAATAAACGTCGGGACCAATCAACTGCTAAAGAAGGCAGATTGACAGAGCACAGTCCAAGAGACCTCAAAAGCAGTGTGCTCTCACTGCCATGCTCTCAGACATCGCCAGGTCCATTTCAAATATCTGACAAAATCTCATTGAGCTATGTGGCTTTGTGTTTGTTTATCAGCGAAGCCAGTATTTACCGTACAATCTTATTCTGAAAAGTAAGCTACCCAAGAACAGAGGCCACGTCTTGTTTTGTATCCCTCCTGGGCCCCGTGCTGGGGGGACGTGGGTGCTCAACACATGATCGCCCAGTGGGAAGACCCCCCAGGGTGGGAGTGAAGAACTGGGTTCCGGTCCTTGTCGAACACTAACTGCCTACTTGATACCGAGCAAGCCACTGAATTTGTGTAGATCTCATTTTCCTAATTCAGATGGAACACTATGGTAATATCCAATCCCTTCCAGCTCTAAAATCACAGAATTTAAGATTTTATGTCTGAGTCCTGTGTTCCTTGTCTGGTTTCTCCCCACCTTCTGCCCTATTGAGATTGCTTTGACGCAGCAGAATAAATGCCTTGGAAAGTTATGATCCCTGGAATCTTATCAGTACTCCAAAGCCACACAAACTGACAAAGTTCTAGCGAAACTATAAAATGTTGTTTTAAATACGCAATATGCATTTCATTGCATTTGTTTAAAGCATAGGAAAATAAAAAGACCTACCAAAAAGTAATGATTGTTCTAGGGTACTGGGGTCATTTGGTGGTTATTTGTCCCATGTTTATAATGTGAAATGTTTTTTATACAGCATTTGTAGTACTTTGCAAGAACAAGGATTCTTGGAATGGAAAAGTTCTTGGAAACGAACTCAGGAGGCCAGAGTTTTAATTGTGCATCCGTTTTCTCATTCCTAGCATGAGGACAATACCCGCTCGACCAACTTTACGTAGGTGTTGGGATGCTCAAATGAGGAAAGGTCTTCAGAAGTGCTTTGAAACATTCCAGGCCAGTGAAAGTGTTGATGTAGTCGATGCAGAATTACTTGTCGAGCAGTTTAACAATTTCCTGGATGTTTCTGATGCTTCTCTTCATTCAAGACTGGGCAGTGATCGTTCCTTTACTCCCAGTTTGCTCGCCTGTGCTGGGGAGAAGCTAGCCCGAGGTTACAATCTGGGGAGCAATGGGACAAAAGCAGTACGTGTGAGGAGAGATTAAAAACTAAGTGCTCCAGAAAATGTTGGGTTGCCCTATTTAACATGTTGACTTGTACCAGCAACTTGTGCAAGATAACTGGTTTACGGACCCGAGGAATTATAACGAGTTAGGAAGGCAGGCATGTTACTGGAGAGATTGGGTTAAGCAAGCAGAAAGCAGTACATATAAGTCAGTTCTTGGCTTTGAATTACAGTTTTAAAAAATTGTGTAAGAGAAACAGTATCTACAAGCCAACCTCACCAAGTAAACAGCAGGATAAAAACAATGGATGATAATTAAATCAATCCTACATTTAATAACCACTAAGTAATAATTCAGGATGTTCATTTCTGCATGGTGAGCCCCATGAGGCTGGGACAAGCACATGGGGAGGGAGACTGTTACACTGGTTTGTTCTTGGTTGAACATTAGAATCATCGGGAAACTTAAAAATATTTACGCCAGGGCCCACCCTGGCAGGATCTAATTTGCCTGGGGCAGACCCTGTGTGTTTTGTTTGAGTTCCCCCACATGATTCTAATGTGCCTGCAAGTTGAGAAGATCATAGAAAGTGAGTTCTTGGACTGGAAGTGACCAGTTAGCCAGTTTTACTGGAGGCTGTGGACTGCAGATTAATAAAGGGCGGATGAATCCAGTTTGGGACGTCGTAATTTAGTAGGAAATCAGGCTATGAGAATTGCTGTGGAAAAAGTTCTGACTGATCTCTATAGTTAAGTTAGGACCTCTAGAGGCCGTGGGGAAAGCAGCATTCACTTCAGCCGTGCCCACTACTCGTGCTGTCCGGAGACCTGGTCTATGAAACACTGGTGGGATCCCACCTGAGCACACATGGGAACCGGAAACCGGGAACTGCACGGGGGCCTGCGCTGTACCCTGACTTCTGTTGTGGTGACGCTGGCAGATTGCTGAAGAATGAAGAAGGACCATGGTGATGTCATTACCAGCTCGGATTTAACAATAACGCGTGGTTTCACATCCTTTTTGTTGCATTTAGAAAAACCAGTATTATTCTGTATGTGCTCCGGTCTTGATTTTGAATGAATTTTGGCCATTTTTAGTAATCAAATCCACACTCAAAAATTGAAGAGATACCCATTGAGAAGATTCGAGAGAACATACTACAGTTTTTAATTCCCAGCACGAAACCTGTGTCCTGCCTATGCAGGGTTTCTAAGCCCTAGGTACTGTTGGAATAGAACCCTTGAGCAGCTAACTCACTTAGTCACCCGAACAATTACATGTTTATTACAACCGAGCAAAGTACCACACAGTCATTAAGAACCAAAGAAAAGCCAACAAACTTCACTTGTCTACTGTGTCAAGACTTGTAAAAAAAAGGTGATGAAATGCCTATTGGAAGTAGGCTGAGAATAAACTCAGGAAGGAAAAAGTAATTTCTCTAAACTTTCTGAAAAGCAGGAATTTTCAGAAGTTAGTGAGAAAGAGGGAAAAAGTGTGTGTACGTGCACGTGCATGGGCAAACTTAAGTTTGAATAAAAAATGTTGGTAAAAGGCGGATCTGAAAAGGCAAGCATGTTGAAAACTCATCAGTGAGAGCAAGCAGACCTAAAAACTGTGTGATACAAAATATATATATTTTTTAATTTATTTGACAGATCACAAGTAGGCAGAGAGGCAGGCAGAGAGAGAGGGGGAAGCAGGCTCCTCGCTGAGCAGAGAGCCTGATGCGGGGCTTGATCCAGGACCCTGGGATCATGACCTGAGCTGAAAGCAGAGGCTTTAGCCTACTGAGCCACCCAGGCACCCCTGGGATACAAAATATTTTACTGTGATCCCCACATCAACACTTTCTCCCTTGTCTAAATAGTGCCCTCCCCTCTATAAGCCCTGCCTCTGACTCTTAATCACACTTAGGATGCCGATGGCTTGGACGCCTACCGGTTCCCCTTCCTTTGGAGGTTGGCATAACTAGATCCTCAAGTGAAGACAGCAAGTTGTAACCACAGATAGGTCAGTGGGTGAAGGGAGCTGAAGCTGCTCTGCTTTTCTCTTCCCATGGATTATTGTCACTAAGCCGGCTTGTTAAATTAGGCCTGAGGAGACAGCAAGACAGCAGTGCAAATCTGGTTACACTGTTCACTTAGCTGCGTGAATCTGGAGGTTTCCTTTCTGAAATGAAGCTTGGAGCTGTTGGTGGGGCTTAGAGCGCACGGGAGCAGCAGGAAGACTTAGGTAACGATGGACACGTGTATTGGGGTTCTCCAGAGAAACGGAACTAAAAGGATATGCAGCCACCTATGAGTTGACATTTAGTCTAGGAATTAGCTCTTGTAATTAGGGAGGTCAAGAAGTTCCATGATCTACCATTTGCAAGCTGGGTAACCAGGCAAGCCAGGGGTGGAATTCATTCTGAGTGCAAAGGCCCAAGAACCAGGACAGTGAATGTCCAGAGGCAGGAGGAGGCGGATGTCTCAGCTAATCTGCATCCCCTCTGCCTTTTTCTACTCAGTGGATTGGATGTCACTTTTTTGAGTGCCTCTTCTCAGGTCTTTGGATTCAAATGCTAATTTCTTCAGGAAACACCCTCACGGGCACACCCAGAAAAACGTTTTACCAGCTATCTGGTCATCATTGGCCCAGTCAAACTGATGCATAAAATTAGCCATCGCGACCCATAAACCTTCAGGAATTCATGTATTCCCTCTCCTTTGGCCTCTCCCGCATACTCTGGTTCAGCATCTATCGCTTCGAATTCCCTGTCTAGAGCACTAGCTCTAGAATCCTAGCGAGGAGATGAAAAGCAGCTCCCACTGAGAGATGGACGGGCCAGTCCTGGGTCCTTCCCTTGCGAGAGATGCTCATTAATACTGACACTTGACATTTTATGATCCACGTTGCCCAGGGGCGCTGATTCTGCTCCTCAGTAATTTAGACAACTGCCTCACAGTTACCCAGTGATTCAGAGGAACAAGCCTAGTGACCCGACAGCTCTCCTAGGACAGGATCTCTCCCATCCTAGCCCAGTTCCCAGCCCTGCCAGTCCGTTGGTCACTGGAGTACTCAACAGAGGGTCCGTGGGCCAGTGCAGCTGCAGGATCCCCTTCCTCACGCCCTTCCTGTTTTCCTTCTGGGAGATGCCCCCTGATCGCCACTGCTTCACGTCCCCCCGCTGCAGCCACTTTTTTTGTGGCCTGCAGTCTCTAGGCATGGCTGTTACAGAACTGCTCTAGTACAGCGAAACCCATGCACTTAACTTCTATTGGATTTGAGTCGCTTTGTGTATGTCGTGGCAATGAATGCAACCTCTGGCCCTGGGCAGCCGCTCTGACTGCCGGGGTTTCAGGTGTGGCGGGCTTCGTGAAAATCCACCCTCCGTGAAGGAACAACACGCAGCGGCTGTCCTGTGATGGTGACTTACTGTGTAAGTCGGTTATAACTAGTGTTATAACTAGTTTAATGCTTGAGGGTTTTAACTGCTTTTTACTGAAAAGATGGCTTAAACCATTGGGGCTAATCCAGCCTCTCTTTCCCACCTTTAGGAAAGCGAGAAGATGATTGTTGATTGGTGGGTCAGAATATGCACTCTGAAATGTGTCTCACTTGGGGAAATAAATTTACCTGGAACTTTTCACACTCTGTTTGTCTGGTTCCCCTGACAATAGTGGACGTGGTTTTTACAATCAAGGCACAGCCTGTGGCCAGGGAATGGAGGGGAGGCCATCACGGACTTCTAGGAACATAACCTTCACAAGCCTGTAAACCGCTTAAGGATATGGGGGTCCACAAGATATTCATTCTGCATCTGGATGCCTGACAGAGAAAGTACCTGGTAATTGTTCTGAATATGATGCTCTAAGCACACGTCTCACTTGGGCGGGTAATGCCCTTTATTTTACTAAGCAGTGGGACCAAAGGGTACCCGCCTGAGGTAATTGTGTGGTAGGTCTGCCTCTACACAGGGCAGTAAGTAGCTCTGGAGATCTCTGTCCTAAGAAGATAGGAACCAGTCATTTAGGAAAACAGAGTAGCCACAATTTTAAGGATGCTTGTAAGACTTATCTCTGGGGGGTAACTACCCTTGCTGAGTGCCTGTTATGGGCTAAGCACTGATCTTACCTCATTTGACTGTACAGCTGCAAAGCAGACATCATTTGCTTCATTTCTATTTGAAGAGACTTAGGGAAGCTCAGAGAAGTGAAATTGCTCACAGTCTCACCTAGAGAGCCGTGATTTGGGAACTTAATCTCAGGTATATGCAAATATAAAGCCCACCTCTGCCTAAGCTGTATCTGGGGCCTAGTAGCTGCTCAATAAATATTTGTGGAATGAAGGGGTGAATTTCCCACCCTCACCCTCTCTTGTCCAGCGGCCTCCCTGGGCCTTCCCCTGGTTCCTCCTCTGATTTGGCTTGATGTTTCAAAGTGATGTTGACCTACATTTAAAGGTTTCAGCAGAGCCTGCTGTTAAAATGCCCTGCACCTTACTTGGGAGGGAGAGTACCGTCCTCTTCTGACACATTAGCCCAGATCCCTTCTATATCAGCCAGACCAATGCAAAGGCCTGGAATTGGTCCCAGTAAATTTGGACTGGGGAGGGAGAGTGGGAGGTAAAGCCCGCAAAGGCAGGAGGGAAGGGCAAAGGCCAGGATTCATCTTGCAAAAATTTCAAAAGGGTCAGTCCCCGTTTTCCTCTGGGATACCCAATACGTATCTGCAGAATTCACAGCAATCAGGACCTGGCATTGTTTGGGACTTTAGGGCAGGCCGTCCCACACGGAGGGCTCCCGGGAGCAGATCCTCCCAGGGCCACTTTGGGGGCGGCGGTGGGAGCGGCCCCGCCCCCCGCCAAGTGGCCCCCGCCGTCCCCGCAGGCGGGCAGGAGCTCGGAGACCATTGGCTGGCGAGCTGGCTGCGCAGGGGCGGGGAGCGCCGCCGAAGGGGACTGTTTGCTCCTACGGGCTGTAGATGGAGCTGTCCGGCCCCGGCGAGGGGGAAGGCGCCTGGAAAACGTTCTTCTTCTCCCTGGCCGGCCCGAGCGGGGAACAGCACTCCCAGGATGCAGTTTGTGTCAACACGGCCGCAGCCTCAGCAGCTGGGCATCCAGGGCCTGGGGCTGGACAGCGGGAGCTGGAGCTGGGCCCAGGCTCTGCCCCCGGACGAGGTGTGCCACCAGGAGCCGGCGCTGCGCGGGGAAATGGCCGAGGGAATGCCGCCCATGCAGGTGGGTGCAGCCCCCGCCCAGCGCCATGGCCGCGCCGCCTGGCCGTGGGGGCGGGGCGCGGGGCTGCGGGGCTGGGGGTGCGGGCGCGGGGCCGCGGGCCGCGGGGGGGGGGCGGGGGGGGGCGGTGGGGGCGAAGCGCCGGGGGCGGAATCCGAGGCCCCGCGCGGGCCGGGGCGCGGGCGGCCTCGCGCGGCAGGCGGGGCGCAGCGGCCCCGAGCAGGCCTGGCCCGCGCGCTCGCGCGTAGCCGAGCAGCAGGCCCCGAGGCCGCGTGCTGGCCGGGCCCGGTGCCGGCGCCCCGAGGAGGCCCCGCGGGGAAGGCGGCGGGGACCCAGCGGAGCCGTGACCGCGGCCCCCACCCCACCCCACCGCGGCCCGGGCTCCGCTTCGCGCTGGGCGTTGGAGCGCTCGGCCCGCCGCGCTCGTCCCCCGGCCACCGGCCGTGTGCGCCCCGGAGTGCCCCCGCGGGGTCACACCCCAGCCACCTGGACAGAAAGGTGTGCACGAGCGCTGTACTGCCGTCTCTCGCCAAGTGCAACGAGTAATTCACTTTCCCGTTGCGCCGGGTGTGGCGGAGGAAGGGGGCCGTTGAGAGGTGACTTTGCCTCGTCTGCAGCCGTTGGCAAACTTGGCTGCACCCTGGAGTCACCTGAGCAGCTTTTCAGACTCCCGACGCCCAACTTTGTCCCCAGCCTGTGCGATCGGCGGCGTCTCGGGGTGGAGAGTGGACCCCCGTCAGGTCTGGGAGCCCCGTAAGGATCTCAGTGCGCGCTGGAGTCTGGGAGCGGGACACTGTGCAGAGCGTGAGAGCTGAGTAGTGTTCCCGGGGCCAGTGTAGGAGCCGCCCCGGGCTCACCCCGCAGAAGCCCCTCCGTGCCCCGGCCTGCTTCTCCACCCGGCTGTCACCAGTTAGCCAGGAGTTGCTGTGCTGTGTGGGATCGTTTTTTTGGTTGAGGGCTCTGAACCTTCCAAAAGTCATCTGGGCCTGGTGACGCCCTGAACTTCACCATCAGCCCTTTTCTCTTACTATGTGCGGGCAGGAGCGAGGCCTGCGTGAGCTCAGATGGATGGCTTTGATGGAAACTTCGCCTCTTCTCTTAGCAGGGTCTGGCACCCGGGGCCCTGCTCCCCTCTATCCCATGTCTCGGGTCGACTCCCTGGAAGCTGTGGGGTGCTCCTCTGTGGCTCTCATAGCCGCTCTGAGTTGGAGAGGGCAGTGGCATGCCTGTCCCTGGTCAGCCCCCGTCACCTCTCAGCAGCAGGCCTCCGCTTTGCCCAGCCAGAGGGCCTCGTCGGCAGCAACAGGGAGGAAAGAAAAGGACAGCCCCTCCCGTCCCCCACATGGCGAGGGGAGTCGGTTATCAGCCCTGCTGTTGGCCGGGAAGCCCTGGGTCCTGGTGCGGTATGGGACCCGTTCCCGGGTCACCAGGGACCTGGGACCACCCTCTCTTGGTCATAGCTCAGCTCCCTACATGGACTCAAGGGGCCTCAGCTTCGAGGGGTAGGAAGGGGCCTGGTAAGTCCTCACAGGCATGTCCCCTCCTCTCCTCAGTGAGTGGTGTTTTTTAGCAAACCTATTTTCATTTTAGAAAATGTGAATCAGGAGTTGGATATGGAAAAAAACACTGCTCGTCCGCTCACTCTTGTGGGCTCTCTGGGGTCTCCCTTGGTCGCAGCTGCCAGGACGGGGGCAGCCGCTTACCCGAACCGTGCTTTTGTTACCCACAACACCTCGCGCTCCTCCCACTGGCAGTGAAACCAGGAGCGGTGGAATGGCCATCGCTGTCTCTCTGCCTCAATCCCATCATCTTTAAAGCGGAGATAATCATTCTTGCCCTAACCTGCTTAGAGATGGCAGGGGAGATTAGGGTCAGATGACTTAAGCGGGGAAATTCTTACTTTGAATCAGAAGGCACTAGGTGACTCTAGAGAGAGTTCATCATCAGGCCTAGCCCCTGAAGAGAGCAGCTGTGCTGTGAAAGGGGTAGGTGACACCGTGGGTGGCGGTCCACAGCCTTTGACTTGCAAAGGGTCCGGTGGGTAAACCAGTGACCCGTCGTGACTCCTGCAGGCCGGAAATGGGAAGGTTCACTAGGGGACTAGTCGAGCTACTGCGGGGGACCGGAATGAACACCCCAGCCTGGGGGGCGGGGATGGCAGAAGGGTGGGAAGCTGTGGCATCTGATTCGTTGTTCTCTGTTCTCAGGCTCCCCTCCCCACCTCACCTAGGGTCTCCGCCCAAGCTGTCACTTTCTCCCTCTGCACACAGGCTCAAGAGTGGGACATGGATGCTCGGCGACCGATGCCTTTTCAGTTCCCGCCCTTCCCAGATAGGGCACCTGTCTTCCCGGACCGCATGATGCGAGAGCCCCAGCTGCCCACGGCAGAGATCTCACTCTGGACTGTGGTGGCTGCCATTCAGGCTGTGGAGAGGAAGGTGGATGCCCAGGCCAGCCAGCTGCTAAATCTGGAGGGGCGGACGGGGACAGCCGAGAAGAAGCTGGCGGACTGCGAGAAGACGGCCGTGGAGTTCGGGAACCACATGGAGAGCAAGTGGGCCGTGCTGGGGACCCTGCTGCAGGAGTACGGGCTGCTGCAGAGGCGACTGGAGAACATGGAGAACCTGCTGAGGAACCGAAATTTCTGGGTCCTGAGGCTGCCCCCGGGCAGCAAGGGGGAGGTGCCCAAGGTATGTGGTGGTCCCCAGGGGAAGAGATGGAGGTGAGGACTGGCACAAAACTTTTGATTCATTTGGCTGGTCCTTCTCACAACACTCCCTCTTGTGGTGAGGGGCGGGCGGGGAGGGAGGGGCAGAGGAAGAGGGAGAGCGCCCTAAGCAGGCTCTGTGCTGAGCGTGGAGCTGGACGTGAGGCTTGATCTCGTGACCCCAAGATCATGGCCTGAGCCAAAATCAAGAGTTGGACACTCAACCGACTGAGCCACCCAGGCACCCCTGATTTCAATGTCTCTTATAGCCTGCCTCTCCTTAACTTAGTCACGAATGTTCTACCTCCGTGAGGCTGCCCTCCACCTATTCTCCACAGACTTTGCCTGCTTCTGTCAGGCTTTCCTGTCACCTTTCCCAATAACCCAAGGTATCTGGTTGTCTGAAGACTCCTGCCACTCTTCATGCTTGGGTTTTCCACTTGGCACCTACAGAGGACCATTGGTCGTTGGTTATCTTTGCACATGCACATTCGAATGCGGCTAAGACAGACTCCGCTCACAGGAGTTGCCAGGACGTTGTGGCCATCCCCTCTGTGGGCTTTCTCGCAGCTCAGAATTCATGTTCCATTTCCCTCTTCCACTCCCTCTTCTGCACCTGCCCCCACCCCCTACCTCCTGGATCATCAACACTGCACTGTCCACCAATGACCCAGCCTTCTGGTCTACTGAGAACGTAGAGTCACTCCAGGAAGCAGCCACTATGCTCATCTCCCTGATGCCACCTGGAGCCTGTTGGCTTCCCTGTTCCCGCGGCCTTGCTGGCTCACGCTTCCACCCCTCCCCGACTCCCCCCACCCACTCACTTCGCCCCGTGCTCGTCTGTGTCGTGCACTCTCCCCCTGCGGGCCGTTCTAGATGTCCTAGACGTCACCCATCTCTGTGATGAAAACCTCCCTAGGCCTTGCCTCTCCCTCCACTTAGTGCCTCATGTCTCTACTCCCCTTTAAGCAGAATTCCTTAAACGTATCGTATTTACCGTCTCCGGTCCCTTCTCTCCCTCTCCTTTTTAACCTTTTTATTATAGAAAACAAACATGCACACAAGTACACAGAATAGGGTGAGGAGCCATCACGGGCCCATCGTCCAGCCCCCCACAGCTGTCAGCTCTGGTCAGTCTTGTTTCCTCTCAGGCCCCACCCACATCCCCTCCTGTTTTGTTTTATTTATTTATTTATTTATTTATTTATTTATTTATTTTTCTCTTTTCAACTTTGAAATTTTTTTGATAAACATATAATATATTATTAGCCCCAGGGGTACAGGTTTGTGAATCGCCAGGTTTACACACTTCACAGCACTCACCATAGCACATGCCCTCCCCAATGTCCATAACCCCACCCCCCCCTTCCGACCCCCCTCCCCTCCTGTTTTATTTGGAAGCCAATCTCAGGCATCAGTTTTTTGGGTTTTGGGTTTGGTTTTGGTATTGGTTTTGGTAATATTTCAGTGTGTAGCTCTGAAAGGTGGAGACTCTTTTTCTGAAATAAGACTTTAGCGTTACTACCGCCACCACAGAAGCCTCCACCTACTCAACTATCCAATCAGCGTTCAAATGTTCTTTTCTTCCAAATGCAGTTTAATTTGTTTTCTATTAGTTTGTTTGAATGAGAACGTAAGAAGGGGCTGTGTCTTTTAAGTCTCATTAAATCTTGTGGTTCCTCCTCCATCTGTCATCTTTTCTTGAAATCCGTCTGCAGACGATCCTAGGCCATGCGTCCCCTTGAGTTTCCAATTATCCAGATTCTGACGCTGCGTCCTCCACACTCTAATTGCACGTGTTCCTCTATTCTCAGTATCCCCGTAAGGTGATGATTGGATCATTCTGGAGCCTCTGCCCATCAGGCTTCTGCTCCCACCTCTCCATCCTCATGATGCCCACAGTCCGTTCTGTCAGCATCTTCTCTGCCCTCGAGGTGACGTTGCACGCAGCTTACCACCCCCTCCTTGAGACAGCTTTTCCCGGGGCTTCCAGGTGACCTCTCTTGAGGTCACCTATCTCCTATCTCCTGGTGGCTCCTGCTCAGTCTCCTTCACGGGCTTCCCCACCTCTTCCTGACCTCTTAGGTTTGGGGTGGTCCAGGGCTGGGTGTTGTTGGCCTTTGGCTCATTCTCTCTATTCCCTCCCTCATGATTTCGCTCAGTTTCAGGTTTTAAGTGCAGCCTGGGTGCTGTCAGCAGTCTCCGCCGCCCGCTCCCTCCCCATCTCTTGCCCAGACTTCCTTCTTGAAAGCCAGATTCACGGGCTTACCTGCTACTGCAGCAGGACTCAGGCAATGTCTTAGGTTTAACACAACGAAGCTGAACTCCCTTCTCCTGCCTGAAACCTCTTCAGCCCCATCCTCATCTCCATGGAAATAGCTCTGCCCTTCCAGTGGCTTGGGCCAAAAACTCTGGGGTCACGTTTGCTTCTCTTTCTCAACCCTCCTTCTGATGTATTCGTAAATGTCATCTGACTTTTCTTCAGAATACCGTCACCAGGCTGACCACTCCTTTCCCCCTTCACGGCTCCCACCATTGCCTGGGGAAAGCCACCGTCACCTCGCCTCTGAGAGTTGCCAGGGCCTCCTGCCTGGTCCTGTCTCCATCCTTGTCCCTTCCCCTATACAATCTGTTCCCAGCAGAGCAGCGAGAGTGATCCTTTAAAAATATAAATCGGTTACGGCTGCTTAAACCCCCAACTGGCTTCCCACCTCATGCAGCGCAAAAGCCCCCGTGCCATCAGGGCCCCTGTCCGGCCCCACCTTTCTGACCTCACCCCCCCTCTGTCCCTTTTGTCCCCTCCTTTCCACCCACACAGTCTGACCTCAGGGACTTCACTCCCTGGGAAAGCTCCCTCCCTGTCGTCTCCATCAGGTCTGCCTTTCCATGGGCCCCCCAACACCAAAGAACCACGTCCCCCCAGTCCCAGCACCCACTTTCCCCATCCCTGCTACCGTTTTCTCCAAAGCGCTGTGCCATCGAGCACCTTAGATATTTACTTCTTTTTTTGTCTTCTTGGTTGGTCTTCCCTGACCGGAACGTAATTTCTGCTTGGTTCACCACTGTGTCTCCTTGCCTGTAACTGCACCGGCTTCAGTCGGTATCCAGAAAGTGTTTGCCGTGTGACTCTGTCCGGCGGGAGAGCTCAGGCTTCCACGTGAGGGACTGGGTCTTCTAGGTCTCCATATTTTTCGGAAGAAGTGAAGTGTTAAGTACATAATTTTGTCAGTAAATACCCGGCTGGGCACTCTGAGTTTCAGTGTTCTCATCTGTAAGATGAGGAGTCACTGATTGTGTTGATGGGTTGTGAGGAGTCACTGATTGTGTTGACGGGCAAGACCATGTAGCCTGTTGTCTTAGTTTTCTATTGCCGGGTAACAAATTACTCCAAAACTTGGAGCCTAAAAATATAATTATTTGCCATCTTGCATTTTCTGTGGGTTAGGAATTCAGGAGCAGCTCGGCTGAGTGATTCTGGCTCAGAGGGTCATGAAGTTGTAATGAAGCTGTTGACTGAGTTTGTGGTCATCTGAAGGGTTGGCTGAGGCTTGAGGCTTTGCCTCCAGGATGGCCCAGTCGCTTGGCCATTGGCAAAGCCTCAGGTTCTCACTGTGTGGACATTCCAACATGGCTGCTTGAGTGTCCTTACAACATGGCAGCCGGCTCCGCCTAGAGAGGGTGAGCCAAGAGAGAGACCCGGATGGAGCTGTCCTGTCTTTTATGACCTGGTCTCAGAAATTGTACACGTCACTGTTTGTTAGAAGCAAGTCACTAAATCCTGTCCACGCTCGAGGGGAGGAACACTGCACTCTACTTTTTGAAGGGACTGCCGAAGAATTTGTGGATATATTTTAAAACCCACCACCATGAACCACCACAAGAGAGTTAATTAATGTTACGATTAATAGTTATAATTCACTGTGTAGTGTCAGCCACGCTAAGTGCGTTCTCTTTGTGGGATTCAGGGAAGGCTGTTGTTTCTCAGATCCCACACGCCTTTTGGATTCTAGTATGTCTGTTAATTGGCTGACAGATAACTCATAGGTAGGCTCCCTGCCGTCTCTGGCCAGACAGACTTCTGCTGTATCCTGGCCCAGGGAAGTTTTTATGTCCTGATGTCTCTTTCCAACTGTGGGACTCTGATTCCAGAATTGTGACACTTCATAGAAATGGTGAGGTGACGCAGAGGGGTTGGCATGTTGGAAAAGATGATGAACTTGGTGTTGGAAACATTTAGTTGAGGTACTTCAGAGATGATTAAATGGAGCCGCTCTGAGGGCCCTTGAAATCTGAACCCGAAAGGGAGCAAGGAAAATGGAAGAGTATTGTTTGTTGGCAAAGAGGTAACCACGGGAGTTGTGCGAAGAACGAGCTTGCGGAGGAGAAAGCAGAGGGACGGGGAAGGGCAGAGCCAGGGGCTGGGGGCGGAGGAGGAGGCAGTAAGCTGGGTGGGCAGGAGGAAGCAGAGTCGGGGGAACCAGGCAAGAGTGGATTCCAGAAAGGCGATCTGAAAGGGTACAGGTTAACAATGGCTACTGGTGGCCTTCAGGGTGTGGTTTCAGACCATGGGGGTTGGTTCACGGACAGATTTCAAGGTGGGAAAGGATGCATGGATTGTGAAGAAGGAAACACAAAACGTGTCTCTTGGGGTGTTTCAAGTAAAGAGGCAGAGTGGAGTTTGCTTGAGACTTTGGGGTTGAGTGGCGGGTGGTTCGTCTTAGGTCGGGTGACTTGCAAGGGAAAGCCATTGGAGAGGGAGAGCCTGAGACGTCAAAGAGAAAAGTTTGAGTGTTTGAGTCCCACAGGCAGGTGCTGGAGAAGTGAAGGGCACGTGAGCAGGGGGTTGGCTTGGTGAGAAGGGAGCTTGCCAGCAGCCAACCGGGATCAGGCTCCCGGACTGATCCTGGATCCGGCTCCTGGGTGGGGAAGATGCGGGAGGGGCGGGGGGGGGGGCTGGGGAGAAGGCAGAGTTGAAAGAAGCCTCCCAGGGAGCACAGGAGAGACGTCTGCAAGATCCCCAGAGGCTTCCGAAGCAGCCTTGGGACGAGTGGCATGAACGAATGGTAGGTGTCACTGGCAGAATTCCATGACTTTTTCTAGGGGCAGGAAGTGAAAATGAAGAGAATGGTCTGTATCCATTTTCGCGGCTTGGGGATATGCCCCAGTCTGGTGGAAGGTCCAGGAAATTTAAAGGTGTGTTCTGTCTCTAAAGCTGGCTGCTGGGTGAGCTGTCAGTAGTAGGTGACACACGTGTGCCCACCACACCCGCACAGGATACCCGTGGGGTTATGGGCACCTGATGTGAGAACAGACATTTCCAACTCAGGGGAAGGTGCCACCCACTCACCGAGCTGGACACCAGAGGGCCTGGAGCCCAGAGGGCTGTCCTTTCCTGATGGGGACAGAGGTGCCACTTGGGCTAGCTTTGGTCCTGTGTGCAGGTGTGAAGACCAGTGGACTCAGATTAGGGCCGGGGAGAAGGGGGGGGGGGGTGGGTTGCCCAGTGTGGGTGGAAGACTGGTCCGGGGGGGGGGGGGGCTGAGGGGGCAGGGCTACATGTCCCAGAAGGGAAGTTCAGACGTTAAAGTCGTGAAGTGAAACCCTTTTGAACGATGGGGACCAAGGCGAGGCCACACTGGTGAGCGTCTGAGAATAGCCCAGACGAGGATCCTTGTCAAACCAAAGTAACAGTTTCATGGAACAGACGAGACTGCCTGGACGAACAGGGGCCCGGCATCTGGGACGGATGACTCAGGCTGCCAGGGCTCTTCCTCCTGTTGGCAACAGCCGCTCGACATAGTCAACAAATATTTGCTGGCTCCAGACTCTGCTTCTAGACGCTTGGGATGTCGCCGTGAACAAAACAGAACGCGGTCCTGGAGCTTCAGCGCCTGCCCTTAGATTTACATGTTTTCCCTTAGATTTACATGTTTTTAATGACAAAAATGTAACTGCGTACCTTGCTGAGGTAGTAACCTGACTGGAAAGACAGGTTTCCTAACAGGGTTTTACTGTGCTCGGCTCACTGGTCCCCTTGCCCAGAACCTTCCACACCACTCTCACCCTACGTGCCAAAAGCAGGATTGACTTTGGCTTTACCTTCAGGGACCCCGTCCACCTGAAAGTGAAATTACAGAGGATATGGTGAAATGCCTTAAAAAAAAAAAAAAAAGGCAGTGTTGACCATCTTTCTTTGAGGAGCATGAGAAGATCCAGAATAGGGTGGGCTGACTCCACTCCAGGGGACCGGGCTGGGATTTGGGGGATGGGGAGCTGGGGCGAGCAGAAGCCGGCTCTGGGGTAGAAGGGGCCCCGTGGCCGATGGAGGGGGGGCAAGCAGGTGTCAGACTAAGACTCCTTTTGGCCAAGGTTCCCGTGACGTTTGTTGACATCGCCGTTTACTTCTCTGAGGATGAGTGGAAGAACTTGGACGAATGGCAGAAGGAGCTTTACAACAACCTCGTCAAGGAGAACTATAAAACCCTGATGTCCCTGGGTAAGAGCTCCTTCCCTCCTCCGGGGCAGTCTGGGCAGAGCGCAGTGGAATGGTTGTCAGACGCGGGCACAGCGTTCAAGTTCATCCCTGATGGAGATGCGAGTGACTGTCTGCTCGTGAGGCCATAGAGACAGAACGAGTATAACCAGATGACAGTTAGAAACCCAGTAAGAGGGCCTGTCACTATAGCACTGAGCTGCTTTCATTCTGGAATATGGCCAGACTGCGTCATTGGCACGTGACCATGAGCTGCCTCCCCGTAGCCTTGCACAGGCCACAGCCGGGCTGCAGCTGGCTGCCGGGGTCCAGATGTTTCTGCACCAGAACTGGGAATCTGGTGCCTTGTTTTCAGGTTCCTCCCAAGAGATTAGCTGACGTAGGTGAGGGTACCACCTAGAGGGGCTCTCGGCTCTGGAGTGGGGAGACTTCTGTCGCCGCTCTTGATCGGCGTCCGTGGGTCAACTTCACCATGTCCTTCCTTCCCCTCCCTCATTCCAGACACAGAGGGCACAGTGCCCAAGCCAGATGCCCCATCGCAGGTGGAGCCCAGGGAAGAGCCTTGCGTGTGGGAGCAGCGTGACCCAGAAGAGAGAGAAATCCTAATGGACCCAGACACAGGTGATGGCAGCTGACAAGAGCCCCAGGTCCAGGGAGGGGCAGGAAAGGAACCAGGGAGACCTCGTCCCAGACAGCGCCGCCCCCGGTCAGCTCTCACCGAGATGGAAGGTGCCAGGGCTCTGGTCCTGGCTGAGCCCCGGAGGCCTTTCCTCAGGGCCTCCGCTCTCCGGAGTGGGGCTGCCCCGGGCACAGCCGAGCCTGAGCCGTGTTCTCTGCCTTATCATACAGACTCTGTCCTTCTTCAGGAAGGTCCCTTAGAAGGTCGCTTGGAGGCAGCCCCCTCCTTTCCAGTCTGTTCTCATTGGGCTATAATCCGTATGCCATAAATAAAGTCACCCCTAGAAGTATATAATCCAGGGGTTCACAAAGGTGTGTAACCAGCACAGAACCTCTTCGTCATGGGAAACCTGGACCCGTGAGCAGTCACTCTCACGTTCTCCCGGCCCCCAGCCCCCGGCCACCACTGATCGACTCTGTCTCTGTGCACTGGCCTGTTGGGAGCAGTTCATCTGAACGCCCTGCGCCCCGTTTTCCAGCACTGCAGGTGCTGAGCTCAGCAGGGCCCTGGCCCTCAGCAGGGTCACCTTGTCCTCCATCCCCGTGCGTGAGCTGGGATGGTGACTGCTGTGCCCGTGTTGTGGGTGGAACCAGCAGGCCTTGAGCCAGAGAGGTCGGCTGCCTCCCCAGCTGGGCTGGGGCCACAGTGGAAACCAGGACTCAGGTCTTCCGGTTTTTCCTCTGATCTTGCCCCTGACCTGAGCTCCCTGCTCTCAGGGGTCGTACCTTGCGTCATGGAACATCAGAAGGACACACCCTGTTTGTCACACCTTGGGGTCTACAGAGAGGACATGTCATTGTCTTGTATGTGTGAGGACGCTGTGTGTTATCCATGCAGGATGCGGCCAGGTGGAAGGCTTGCTAGTGATTGTGTGTGTGTGTGTGTGTGTGTGTGTGTGTGTGTGTGGCCACCTGTCTCTGATTGGGGTGAAAAACGAAAAGGAGCCTCTGTACCCAGAGGTCAAACTTCTGGCCTTGTTCTGATGAAAACAAACCCCAGGTTGGGCCGTTCTCTGGAACTCTCTCCCGGCCTTATTACATCTCATCCTACGGCTTGGCCTACCCCTTCGTCCTGAATACTGATTATTTCTCTGCCCCCGAGACCTTCCGTTTCTTGGGGTTCCCCGCAGTTGTCCGCGGGAACCTGAGGCCCCCCCATGCTGACGAGTGCCGTCGCCTGCATTCCTGACACCAAGAACATCTGGGTGAGGACTGTTCAAAACAATACACCAAATGACATGCTTCTCTTGCCCCAGGAGCAGAGCCACTGGTGCCTGCCCAGGATTCGTCCTCACAGGTGAAGCGGGAGGAAGCACTGTGTGTCCGGGGCCAGCGGGGCCTGGAGGAAAGAGCCATCCCCACGGAGTCCATTACTGGTGAGTGGGCCCAGCGGCTGCCCAAGCCAGGCAGGGAGCGGAAAGGGCCAGCAGGGTTTGTAGGCCCCCGCCAGCGCCCGCTGCACGTGGCCAACCAGAGGCCAGAGCCAGAAGTGGAGGAGCTGGGTCTGGGACGGGCCGAGAGACGGGATTTCCCGTGGGCACCAACAGCACATCTGGGCTTAGCTCGTCCTATTTCCTCTCTCTTTTTTGTATCGGTTTTTAACTGTTCCTCCCCTTGAAGAGGAGCATCAGGTGGAAGTACTAAGTGTAACAATGAGTGATGGCCACTGTGGTCGGGGAATATATCCGTCCGTCCGTCCGTCCGTCCGTCCACCCTGCTCCTGACTGGGAAGGGCTTTCGTTGTCTTCAGCAAGTTATGGGTTGTTGCCTCTGCACCCGTGGGGTAGGCTGGAGGGTTCCTCTTACATGACGTTCCAGCTGGACTCTGTGAGAAGCCTCTGAGAGCATATGTGTGTTAGAATGCTCCAGAGAAACTCCACAGGGTGTGTGTGGGTATGTGTCTGCGTGTGGAAGAGAAAGAGAGAGAGAGAGACAGATAGACTGATTTTAAGGAACTGGCTTCAGGGACTGTAGAGGCTGCCATGTGCACCTTCTGTGGGCTGGAGACCCAGGACAGTCATCTGCCCGGACTCCTTCATCCCTAGGAGTGAGCCATCGTTTTCTGTGGAAGCCTTCACCTGGTGGGAAGAGCCCCCCCCCCGCATTGTGGAAGACGGGTTATTGATTGAAATATTAATCTTCTCTTAAAAAAAAAAAAACGCACACACACAAAACAAAACTAAAACTCCATTTACAGAAATATCTAGAATAATGTCTGGGGGCGCCTGGGTAGCTCAGTCGGTTAAGCATCTGCCTTCAGCATGAAGGCATGATTCCAGGGCCCTGGGATGAAGCCCCGAATCGGGCTCCCTGCTCAGCAGGAAGTCTGCTTCTCCTTCTGCCCCCTGTACCCCCTGCTTGTGCTCTCACTCTCTGTCTGACAAATAAATAAAATCTTTAAAAAAAAAAAAAAAGAAAAGAAAAAAGGAATAATGTCCTTGCAACTATGTGGGTACTGTGCCCTGGCTGTCACAAAGTTATCCATCACAAGATCTAGTAAGATATTTATCCACAGGTTGGAACCCCACAAACCTTAGCCCCCCCTTGGTCAGAGCCTCACCAGCCCCCCCACGTAAGTGCTAGTGGCGTTGGAGTTGGGGAAAGGCCAGTCCCATTCCCACAGGTGTGCCCCTGGACAGCGGTCCAGTATTAGTATTTTCAAAGAAATCTGTAAGAGATAAGAAGGCAATGATGTTGAATGAGGTTTTAACAGACCACAAAAGAAAGAAGACGTAGCATACATCTTAGAAAAATCCCAATAAGGGGGCGCCTGGGCCATGCAGTCCGTTAAACATATGACCCTTGGTTTCAATTCAGGTCATGATCTCAGGGTCGTGAGATCAAGTCCCGCATGGATCTCTGTCTTCAGCACAGAGTCTGCTTGAGACTCTCTCTCCCTCTCTCCTGCTCGTGTGATCACTCTCTGTCTCTCTCTAAAATAAGTACATAAATAGAAAAAGAAAGAAAAATCCTAACGAAATGTTGGATCTAAACGGCTTCCTGGAAGGCATCATGTTCCTGGGAAAATCCCCTTAGGAATGCCCATGTCCGTGCTGGTGCTCTGCTTTCAAGCTGAGTGTGCGTGTAAGGCCTGGAGTCCGCAGGAATGGGCTCCCCTGTAGGATACCCTTATTGGCAGCAAAGGCTCCATTAATTGGGGCCAGGCTGACTTAAGCTTTTAATTAATTAGCATCCTTTAATTATGCCTGAATTTTAGGGAAAAAAAGTAATTGCAGGAAATGAGAGATTTACCCAGCACACAAACTGGCAGGCTTGTCGTGTCCCCCGACGCATGCTTTGCTCTGTTCCCCAGACTCACCGGCCTCTGCCCAGGACCTCCTGTCCCGGATTAAACAGGAGGAGCACCCGTGCGTGTGGGATCAGCAGGATCTGGCGGAGAGAGATATCCCAACGGACCCCAATTCAGGTGAGCAAGACACCAGGATGGTATCAAGGACAAGGAGATTCTTACTGAGTTTTGTGTCCCGGGAAATCAATCTGATCGCTTCTGGTTAAGGCCAATGAAAGGCTCAGAGAATAAAATGCAGCGTATTCCTCTGGTAGCAGTTTTTGGAATATAACCATTGGTAAAGTGCGGAGGGCTTTTCGAAACGAACCATTAAATGGATCATTTATTGTGTCGGCGTAACCAATACTAAAATTATTTCTGCAATGGCAGTTTTAGAACAGTAAGTATAACCTGAAAAGCTTTTAAAAGTTGTGTATATTTTTGTGACAAAAAGAAAGAAATTTACATTTTCTGCAAGTTTTTGTGGGTGAACACTAGTTAAATAAATGTCTTCCCAGAAACTTCTGGGTAGGGTCCAGGCATATAGAACAATGAAGAAGATCCATTTTCTGGGGCCTGTGTGTGTGTGTGTGTGTGTGTGTGCA
Organism: Mustela nigripes; assembly: GCF_022355385.1. NCBI lineage: Eukaryota > Metazoa > Chordata > Mammalia > Carnivora > Mustelidae > Mustela > Mustela nigripes. Next base: position 6,441,859 of record NC_081560.1, on the reverse strand, counting down.
CGCTTGCATGGGTGTCTGTGTGTGTGTGTGCATGTACGCAAGCACACGTGTGTTTCACAGCTAGAGAAGTCCAGTGTCCTCTTGTTTGGTTACGATCCCAGAGTCTCATCCTCCCCCACTCACCAGGGAGAGAGGAGCGGACATAAAACCTAGTGTTCCTTGTTGTTTCCACTGTACAACTTCACAGTGGAGAAGCTGAAGGGCTCCCGGCCCGGTGGCAAAGCCAGCTGTTCCTGGTAGAGTCAGCAGTCCACACCTCCGCTCTCCAGAGACCTTGGTTCACTGCTTCTCTCACTGCTGGTTCTGAAGTCCTACTGCTTAGCCCTCGGTCCTGTTCTGGACCCACCGTTTGCTCTGGGGCTCCGTGGACAGAGCTGGAAGATGCAGGTTCCGATCTGTGTCTGCACAGACTTCGGGCCGGGCCTCCTCCTCCAGGGCCAGCTGCAGAAGGAGTGAGCACAAGCGAGACGCTGTGTCCGGGGGCAGCTGGGAGGGTGGGGACGGCCAGTATGAAACAGACCACAGCTGCCACGTGTCCTGCGAGCGCCGGCTGTGGCCTCTGCTCGTGGCGGCTCTCTCCCCTCTGAGGGGAGGCTCCGTGGAAGGGAACAGGACTCAGACTGCCTTCTTTCCGTCCGCAGAGTCTCTGATCTCAGCGCATGACATTCTGTCGTGGATCAAGCAGGAGGAGCAGCCGTATCCGTGGGGCCCGCGCGACTCGATGGAAGGAGAGCTCGGATTAGATTCTGGTCCCAGTGAGTAACGCACCCCCACCCCGGGGCCCCTGGGTCTTTCATCCACAGGGATGGTGGCTTGCCTCCGCCTCCCCTACCCCCAGAGGTGATGTCCTGTCGTGGCAGCCATCCCCCCATCTCCATCGAAGCGCTATCCCCTTTCCTTTTTGGAGGATGGCAGCTGTGTGTCTGTCCCGTCTTAACAACGTACCACAAACCGGGTGGCTTAAAACAAGAGAAATGTGTTGTCTGTTTGGGCTCTGGAGGCCAGAAGTCCATTGTCAAGGGGTCCACAGGGGCATGCCCCCTCCGAAAGCCATCGGGGAACCCTGTCTTGCCTATCCCTGGCTTCTGCCGTTGTGGCAATGGTTAGTGTTCCCTTGGCTTGTAGATGTGTCTCTTGTCTCTGCCTTTGCCCCCCGTGGTGTTCTGCCCGCGCGCGCGCGCGTGCGTGCGTGCGTGTGTGTCTCCTCACCTGGCTGGCTTCCTTTAAAGACGTAAGTCAGACTGGATCAGGGCCTCCCCCTGATGACCTCATCTTCACAATTACCTCTGCAAAGAGCCCCTTTCCAAAGAAGGTCACTTTCTGTAGTCGTGGGGTTTGGATTTCAGCACAGCTTTTGGAGGGACATAGCGGGGCCCCTAAGAGCAGGGAGAGAAGGCTGGGCTTGGGGGGGGCTGACCCGCTGGCACCGGAGCAGACAGTGATGGGGCAGGTGGCTCGGGCACCGGAAAGCACTGACCGGGGCCCCCAGCCAGCCCCGAGTGGGTTCCCCACAGTCACTGGTGAAGAGACCGAAGGCCGGCTTGGGGGAGGGGATTGTTGTTGTTTTTTTTAATCCACATCAAGTATGGAACCAAACGTCTCACCTGACTTGGGCTTCCTGGGTCTTTTTTTTTTTTTTTTTTTTTTTGAAATTCCACTTACTGGCCAGTGACTTGGGCACATGTTTGTGGATTATTGAACACTCTTGGCGTCTGACTGGCGTTCCTTGCCAGAACCACGACCATCGCCTTGTTTTCAAGATAGCTGACTTAGCGTCTGCTGCTCAGAGCACTGGAGTAGCCAAACAGCGCATTCCTCGTGCTCGCCCCTGACACCCCCAGGAGCTTAAAAGCGAGGGAAGAGCTGAGGACGTAGATTCTTTCTTTTTTTTTTTAAGATTTTATTTATTTATTTGACAGAGAGAGAGAGAGAAAGCGAGCGCACAAGCAGGGGGAGAGGCAGAGGGAGGGGAGAAGCAGGCTCCCTGCAGAGCAAGGGAAGCCTGATACAGGACTCGATCCCAGGACTCTAGGATCATGACCCGAGCCGAAAGCAGTGGCTCAACCAACTGAGCCACCCAGGCGCCCGGACATAGATTATTTCTGACCAGGAAGGCCATTATAAGTCAGGTAAGTGGATCCCAGTGTCTGAGACAAGTTGAGTCCAGCCTGGAAGGGCAGGCGGGGGCCGGGGGGGTGGGTGGGAGCTGGAGGGAGCCGGAGAGGAGCAGTGTTATGCCCTTGTTTCAAATACAACTTAGAGCGGTTCCTCTCCCAACCTGCTGCTGGGGGGAGGTGGGACGGGGAAGCCGGGCCACTGTCCGTGACGACAGGAAGAAGTGACAGCAATTTCCACTTCTTTCTTGCTGGTACTCGGGCCACTATTTCTGGCCTTGCAGGCGTATGTACTAGTTCATCCGACCTTGTGCCAGGAATTCTGCCCAGACGTTTGTCCCTCAATGCTGTCGCCTGATTTGTCCAAGTTCACTAGGGGTGCGTGGGCCTGGATGAGCCTTTTCTTATAGACCTGTGTGGTCATGGGGGTGGATCTAGGGAAGTCAGTGCCGAGCGTGCAAGACTTTGCAAGTGACCAGACCATTTTACCTCCTTGGTTTGGATATGCCGAGTTAGAGAACAATTTGCTTCATGTTTTATCTCTGGAGGCCTTCAAACTTTAGCATTTGCGGGGAGGGGCAATGCCCAGAGTTTGGGCAACAGAAGCATCTGGAAATGCTTCTCCTACCTGCCCAGTCACCAGAGCCTCTTGACTTTCTCCCAAAGTGGGCCTGCTTTCCACTTGTTTTTTCTTTCTTTTCTTTTTTTTTTTAAGATTTTATTTATTTATTTGACAGAGATCACAAGTAGGTGGAGAGGCAGGCAGGGGGGCGGGGAGCAGACTCCTTGCTGAGCAGAGAGCCCGATGCGGGGCTTGATCTCAGGACCCTGGGATCATGACTTGAGCCGAAGGCAGAGGCTTTAACCCACTGAGCCACCCAGGCGCCCGACCTTCCACTTGTTAATGAAACTAGTATCTCACCTGTGATTTCTTTGAGGTTTAAAGACATGGAATCGTGTATTCTGGAGAGAAGCTGGAAGGGGAGAGAGTTGTGGGAGTCGCGGGTAAAACATGGAACTATAGGGTACCCGTCCCTATCAAACTCCTTCCCCAGCCCGGGGGTTTGCAATAAGACCTGGTGTCCTGTTTGACTTCAGCCTAACTGGACATTACATTTTAGTAAAAGGGATTCCTCAGTTTTATTAACGAATGTGTATTTTCTTTAAGATTTTATTCATTTATTTGAGAGGGAGAGCGAGAGAGCACGAGCAGTGGGGAGAGGCAGAGGGAGAGGGAGAAAGCAGTCTCCCCACTGAGCAGGGAGCTGGTTGTGGGACTCGATCCCAGGACCCTGAGATCATGACCTGATCCAAAATCAAGAGTCAGTTGCCAAACCAACTGAGCCACCCAGGTGCTCCTTAGTTTACATTTTAAAAAGATAAGGTCAAGAACAGACAGGATTGGGGAGGGGACCATGGGCTGGAAGCAGAGAAGCCATTTAGGAGGCTAATGTGGTTGGCACAAAGGTGAGGAGATGACCGTCGCTCAGAGTTGGGATGGGGGCAGTGCTCCGGGCGAGAAGTGGACAGATTCAGGACAGACTCCAGACGCGTCGCTAAGCAGCTGTGTGTGGTGGTTGAGCGGTCAGGAGTGACAGCCAGGGTTGGGCCCTGAAGAACCAGGAGGCAGCAGCGCCCCTTAATGACTTGGTAAGTGCTGGGAAGGAGCCGGTTTACCGAGTAAACCCAGTGCTCTGCTTTGGGTCTGTTTGATCTGAGATGGCATCCTGGTAGGCAGATGAACGTTCAAGAGAGAGCGCAGGGCTAGATGACTTTGGGCGTTGTAACCTGCAGTGATTTCTATAGCAACTACCCGGAATTAGAGCAAACTTTGTAGGTGAAGTTGACAAGACCGCTCTTGCTTCAGACACCAGCTGCCAGTTCAAGGGTCCCCAGCCCACTCACTTCCGCCCAGCCCTATAAATGCAGGGGTTCCCATTAACCCCCTAGCTTCAGCATTTGACTACAGCAGCTCACAGGACTCAGGAAAGCTGCTACACTCATAATTAGTTTTATTAGAGCAAAAGGATTCAAATCAGAACTAGCCGAAAGGAGAGATCCATAGGACTAATTCTGGAGGGGGTCCTAAAACAAGCCTCTGGTGTCTGCTCCGTGTGGGATCAGGAAGTGTCACTGTCCCAGCAGTGATGGGTGACCCTATGCAGAGTACTGGCCATGAGAGAGCTCACTTCTGTGTCCGGAGTTCTTACTGGAGTTTCTTTTTTTTTTTTTTTTTTTTAAAGATTTTGTTTATTCATTTGACAGACAGAGATCACAAGCAGGCATAGAGTCAGGCAGAGAGAGAGGAGGAAGCAGGTTCCCGCCAAGCAGAGATCCCGATGCGGGGCTGGATTCTAGGACCCTGAGATCATGACCTGAGCCGAAGGCAGAGGCTTTAACTCACTGAGCCAGCCAGGTGCCCCATTACTGGAGTTTCTTTATATACTTATTGATTAAACTACCGGCCTTGACGTGAGCTGTTCTCTAGCCTGTCTACTCTCCAGAGGTTGGGCTCAAAGCCCCAGCCCTCTAATCCTGTCTGTGGATGGTCCTTCTGGCATACCCAGCCCCCATCAGGGTTCTCCCTTTAGCTTAAACTGTTTGGGCACTTACCATGAATTACTCCGTGAGCATAAAACATCAGAGCCCACCGTGAATAACAAAGACACTCCTCTCACCCTAGAAATTCCAAGGATTTAGAGGCTATCTCCTAGGAACCAAGGACAAAGGCCTGTTAAATTATTACACAGAGGCTGTTTTAAGGCCGGGGCCTCTCTGCGACCTAGGGAGAATGTAGACAAAGAATGAAAGAGGAGCAGGTGTGAGCCTGGAGGAAATCCAGAGGAGCCTGGCATCACGCAGGCTAAGAGAAGAGACTCGAGAGAGAGAGAGAGAGAGAGAGAGAGAGAGAGGGGTCAACTAGCTCAAACCCAGTGACGGGTTAGGATGAATGTGCCGGCTTGGGAAGAGGCAGGCGGATTGATTTGGCAGGCTGGAGGCTGTTGGTGACCTTGACAAAAGTTATTTCAGTGGCGTGCTGGGACACATGCCGGATCTCAGGAGTTCCAGAGCAAACGTAAAAGCAAGGGTAGAGAACTCATCAGGAATATTGGTCTGAAAAGGAGCAGAGATGAGGTCAGACATGAGGAGAGACGGTGGCTGCAGCCTAGGAGCACATGGGGTCTAGGGAGAGAGTTCTTTTAAGTTGGGGGATCACTGGACCCCTGTGTCCAGTAGGGTGCACTCCATTAGCTTTAGAACCCTGAGTCAGACTACCTTGAGGAACTAAGACATCTCCTCCTGTAGAGCTAAGAGGCAGTTCAGTTTCGGCCTCAGTTGATTCAGGGATGAGGCGAGGTCATCTGGGACCCAGGTTCTTTCCAACTCCCAGCTCCGCTTCCTTGGCATGGCTGGAGCAAGATGGCAGCCGCTGTTCCAAGCAATCACCTCTAGACGAGAGGGAAAGGAAGGGTCATCCTTCTTCCTACACTCTAAGGAGTTGAGGAAATTCCCAGAAGCCCCCTCCTCACATGTCATCAGCCAGAACGAGGCCATGTGCTTATGTCTGAATCCGTTCCCAGCCAGTGACGTCCAGGGTACAGGTGCTCACGTTAGAGGCTGGAGGAAAAGGTGTGACGACACCCTCGCCGAGGATGGAGAAGTAGGGCACACTGAGGAGTGTAGCAGGGTGCCTGGCTGAGGGGGTGGGGTGTTTAGAGATTTGTGCAGTTTTCTCCAGCTGTCTCCAGTTGCCTGAGTATGGTTGGGGGTCCCCAGGCAAGCAGGGCAGAGGGGACAGGAGCAGAGGCATAAGGGGTGTGTCATGGTGAGTGACCCCAGCGCTGAGCACGGGAGTCATGGGGGTCAGGAAGGGAGATGAGAGGGTGAGAGAAGCGGATTGACCTGCACACCGAGTCTGAAACCTTATCAGGGTAGGAACAGGACCGGTTCAGGCTGGGTTTCCGGGAAAACAGCCCCTGAGATGGAGACTCCCATGCGTGTGGTTTCCTTGGGGTCCTCCTGAGAATACGGCCTATGAAGGAGTGAGTCGCAGATTGTGTGGAGGGACAGAGGATGCCCAGAGTCAGCCCCCAGGATGGAAGGCCTGGCACCGGGGGTCAAGGTCGGGAGAATTTCTTCAGCCTCTGCTGCTGGCCCGTGTCCTGTGGAGAAGGTTCTCTGCTCAGTTTTGATGGGGATGGAGAGGGCAGGCTGGGCCTTGTGTGTTTAGGGGTGTCACGTGAGGAGGACGGGCCTCAGGCAGACACCATGAGCAGGGGCGTGGGGGGTGGAAGCGGGGCAGATGTGGCCCTGGAAATGGCCTCCAGGGAGCAGATGGGACCTGGCCTGAGGATGCCAACAAGAGGTGGGAGCAAAGGCTTCTTTACTGTTCTACCAGCTGCCCCTCAGTGGAGGAGGGGCTCCTCCAGGGAGAGAACGGGCACGTGAGGTGGGACATGGGGTGGTGGGGGTGAAGGGGTGAGAGGAGCCCTAACTACAGCGGGCACCGGGGTCAGGGCGCAGATGGGACCAGACGCCAGGGTGGGCCTGGGACCCGGCAGCTGTTCGAGTCTGAAGGGCACTAGCTCAGAGGAAACGGGACTGAAAAACGCCGCATGGTTTTGGTCCCCGCTCCTTGCGTTTCGTTTCCGCGGACCTCCTGTCTGCTTTCACCGTGGATACGTTCTAGTACATTCTTTCCTCCCAGTGAGAAATTCGCCTTAGATAAATTAGCATTGAACATCAGAATGCAATTAAGTCTCATTATTTCCTTCCAAGTGACTTCCAAATAGCCCCACCCCCAGGCCCCAGGCCCCGCCCCTGCTAGTTTCCTCCGGTTACTAACTGCTTGCTGCTGGTGCTCTCCCCCCCCCCC
>NC_081560.1:6310701-6434469 GCF_022355385.1 Mustela nigripes | reverse complement strand
GCGCGGGCGGGGCGCAGGCTGGGGGAGCGGGCGGCGGCGGCGGCGGCGGCGGCGGCGCGGGCGGGGGCCCCGGGGGCGGCGGCGGCGGCTGCGGCAGCTGCTGCCCCGGCGGCCTGCGGCGGAGCCTGCTCCTGCACGGCGCGCGCAGCAAGCCCTACTCGTGCCCCGAGTGCGGCAAGAGCTTCGGCGTGCGCAAGAGCCTCATCATCCACCACCGCAGCCACACCAAGGAGCGGCCGTACGAGTGCGCCGAGTGCGAGAAGAGCTTCAACTGCCACTCGGGCCTCATCCGCCACCAGATGACGCACCGCGGCGAGCGGCCCTACAAGTGCTCCGAGTGCGAGAAGACCTACAGCCGCAAGGAGCATCTGCAGAACCACCAGCGGCTGCACACGGGCGAGCGGCCCTTCCAGTGCGCGCTCTGCGGCAAGAGCTTCATCCGCAAGCAGAACCTGCTCAAGCACCAGCGCATCCACACGGGCGAGCGGCCCTACACGTGCGGCGAGTGCGGCAAGAGCTTCCGCTACAAGGAGTCGCTCAAGGACCACCTGCGCGTGCACAGCGGCGGCCCGGGGCTCGGCGCCCCTCGGCCTCTCCAGGCGCCGCCGGAGCACGACTAGGGCTGGGCTGGGGGAGGGGAGGGCCCGAGGCCGGAGCGGGGCTGGGGGAGCCGGCCTGGGAGGTGGCCGGAGCACCCCTGATCCTGCCCCTGGTTCTCTCAGCGCGCCTTCCCTCCCTCCGCCTGCCACCTGCTGGAAATTGGGAAGAGGGATTGCACTCCAGACAGGGTCCCCCGAGGGTCGGACAGGGGTCCCCTAGACCTGTCCGGCCTGAGTGGATGGCCAGCTCGTCTCGTGGGGGTGATCCAAGGGGCCTGCTGAGTGTCTTTCCCCCAGGGAAGGTGCCAGAATGGACAGTGAGGAGGCAAGAGGCTTGGGGCAGCCCCCTCGGACGCCTCACCACCTAGCGTGCCCTGGGTCAGACCTCACTTTGTCCAGTGCGGCCACTGGCGTCACAGTTGGTGACCGGGGGAAGCAACTAGGCAGTCTCAGAAGGCCTCTGAGATAAATAAGGCCCTAAGGTTAAGAGAGGCTGAATAAGGAAGCAGAAGTGTGACGGGAGGTGAGGGATGAGCTAAGGAGTACCATCTCTGATGACAGCACTGCCTCGCGTTCTAATAGCGCTTTATACTTTTTTAAACGTGTTTTCTATCCGTTATCCGTTTTCACCCTTAGCCTGTCCCTCTGAGGGGTAGGATTGTCCCTACTGAGAAAAGAGGCCCAGGTGGCTGGTTTACCAGGATCACACAGGAAGAGAGCCGCAGGGCTGGGACCAGGGCTTCTGACCCCAGTGCAGTGTCCCCCCCACCACACACACTGCCTACCTCCCATGGCTGAGAGGCTTCTGGGTCTGGTCTCTCCCGGTCTCTCTCTCTCTCCGGTCTCCTCCCCAGACTCAGAAAGCAGCAGGGGGCCAACTCCCAGGGTTTCTGGGGGTTGGGGAACCCATCAGCTACACAATGCCCTGGGTCGCGCATCTGAAAGGCTCTTCCCGTGTAGGCATTCCCAGGCGGCAGGTCCCCTCCCCCAGCCGGTCCTTCGAACCTCCAGTCCTTCAATCTGGTGCAGCATCTTGTCACTGCCCAGTAGTGACCCGGCCCTCCAGAGGCAGCTGTTGCCCTGGGTCAGACCTCACCTTGTCGGTTTATTCCAGTTTCCCCAGGGCAAAGAGGTGAGGAAGGGGCTCCTGCTGCAGGAGCAGGAAGTGAGTCTCTTCCCAGGAGGGCCGGGCAAGTGGGTGCTAGAGTCTGAGAGCCTCAGTCACCTGCCCTGAGCCTCCCCACTGGTGCTATCTGTTCGCTGACCGTGCTCAAGGACATGGACACAGACCCCACTCGGCCCCAGACCCTGCAGGCGCCTCAGGGAGGCGCCCAAAGGACTCCCTTGAGCTGGTGCATCCACTCCGTGGTCCTGAGGGGCCACGGTCTCCATTTCTGCATCTTGCATGACCAGGCACTGGGATGGGGTGGCGCGCCCCGACACCCTTGTTTGTGTCAAGAATGACTTTTTTCCTGCTCCTCCCGTCGATCCTGCTTCTCTCCCGGTTCAGGGAGCACCGTGGGCAGCCGGCAGCCGGCACCACGTTTGCCAGCGTTCCACTTCCACCCTTCCCCTCATCTGCGCCGATCTGCTTTCCTCAGACCCCTTTTTGCCATGCAAAGGGAATTCTCGAAACTAAATAAATGGTGTCCAGATTGCAGACTGCATTTTCAACAAGGCCAAGGGGTTCCACAGTGTGGCTCCTTAGAGAATCGGAATCCAACGAACTGGGATTTTTTTTTTCCTTTTGCTTTCTAAGAAGAGTTGAGAAGTTAGACAAATTCAGTGGAGTTTTGGGGTTTTTTTGTTTGTTTGTTTATTTGCTTTAGAGCAGAAGAGAACACTCTAGTTCAGTGTTTTGGTTGGGAGGAGGCAGTATTCTGCTTTAAAAAGTATATGCAGGAGATCGATATTTTGATAATATAAATCATGGAGAATAAGACCAACAATTTTTTTTAATTTTTAAAATTAATTTATTTTTGTGGCTGTTGAGAGCGTGAAGAGGGAAGAAATCCCACTTGAGACATGGGTTTGGAACACCTGAACGCGTAGCTGGAGTCCCTTTATTTTAACCTCAAGGAGCTGATTCCCAAAGAGGGTTAGTGACTGAGCCAGTGAGAGGGCCCAGGCCGTCTGGTTGCCACATCCTGGTCTGGCAGATGCCACTGCATCAAGTGTCCCTTGGCTACCCCAGGAGACACTCCAGCGCCCCTGGCACTGGCCTTGGGCTTGTCCTAGACTGAGCTCCACTCCTGGAGCTGATCAGAGGTGGTAGCACTTGGTGTGGACCTCTGCCAGGCAGCAGGGGTCCTCAGTGTGGACCCTAGAGTCCACTTACTGAAGCAGGACAAAGGCCAAGGGTCCTGCTTTGAAGGTGGATTTTTATTTTCCTTCTGATAATGTGTTAATTAAAGTTAACTATTTTAATTTAAAAAATGCATGCAGTAAAAATTTAAATGGTTAAAAAAAAAAAAAGACACACCAGTAAAACTCTTTCCTATCAGACTCCCTGTTGAGAGATATCCACTGCTAAGAGTTTTTTGTATGTCCTTCCAGAACTGGAGAAGTCAAGGCTTGGAGGATGAGTTGGATGGGCCCTGGGGGTGGTGGTGGGGGGGGGCGGGCAGAAGCAAGGTGTGATGAAGATGATACTCGGCAGGGAGGCAGGAATTGGGGTTGTAAGACAGGAGACTGGCCTGGTCATACTCAGGATGTGAGAAAGTTGTAGGCGATGTAGTTTCAAGGTGAGTCAAGTCCAGGCCACAGAAGGCCTTGAATGCCAAGACTATTCCATAGACAGGCTATCAATTAGCCTGAGATCTACTGTGCCACAGATCTGTCAGAGCCCCCTTAGGACTCTAGAAGCCCAGGGGTGCCTGACTGGCTCAGTTAGTAGAGCATGTGACCCTTGACTGTGGGTTCGAGCCCCACACTGGGTTGTAGAGATTTAAAACTTTTTTTTTAAGGTTTTATTTATTTGAGAGAGAGATACCAAGAGAGGGAGCACAAGCAGCGAGAAGGAGAAGCAGGCTCCCCACTAAGCTGGGAGCCCGACGTGAGCTTGATCCCAGGACTCTGGGACAATGACCTGAGCCGAAGACAATGAACCAACTGAGCCAACCAGGCAGCCCTAAAAAATCTTCAGATGCCCAGAGTGTATAGCTCTAAGAGGTCAGAAGGAATGAAAATGGAAATCTTGAGACAGCAAGTTTAAGCTAGACACCACTGAAAATGAGCAATGACAAGGGACCAGTTCTCTTATAATGAAGGCTTTGGGCACCATAACTGGCTCTCAGATCTGGTCCCAGAATATTGGGTGTTGGAGAGTAATGGGAAGGAGGGAATGTCACACTGGGCTCAAGACGAACCAGCCTATGATGATATTTAATGGTATTGGTTTATCCGATTGTTGGAAAATCATGCAACGGAGCATCAGATCAGCTTGGGGCCCTGAATAGGACCATTTGGGGAAGGCCATGGCTGCCATTCCGTCTGCCACTGACTCAGAGACATTGTGGAGGGATATTTCTAAAAGAGTAATTTTTTTAAAGATTTTATTGAGGGGTGCCTGGGTAGCTCAGTGGGTTAAGCCTCTGCCTTCAGTTCAGGTCATGATCTCAGGGTCCTGGAATCAAGCTCCACATTCGGCTCTGCTTGGTGGGGAGCCTGCTTCCCCCTCCCTCCCTCTGCCTGCCTCTCTGCCTGCTTGTGATCTCTGTCTGTCAAATAAATAAATAAAATCTTTAAAAAAAAAAAAAGATTTTATTTACTTAGCAAGAGAGAGAGAGAGCATGAGGAGGGAACCTGACATAGGACTGGATCTGAGGACCATGGGATCATAACTTGCCCTAAAGGCAAACGCTTAACGGACAGCCACCCAGGTGCCCCTAGAAGAGTAATTCTTGAGAAGAGGGATCTTGGGCGTGAGAGTCTCACTCCCCTCTCCCGGCTCACACCAACCTGTGAGGCTCCCATAGGTCCCCTTCCAAAAGAATCTTTCTTCTAGTGTGATGCTGGCACTGTGTCCTAGAGGTTGAGAACCTCTATTCAGATCTCTTGATATGTATTTTAAACCAGCATCCTACCCCAGCATAGTAATTTCTGTAGGTTTCCTTCTGTTAAAAGAGAAAACTGCCTTTGATATGTATCCCATTCAAGATTCAAGGGGGACACCATATCCAGTCCTAGAAGTGAAAGCCCGTGTTGGTTACCCAGGGGTCCCCACAACTTCCATCCCTATGGGGCCAATATCCTTTGACCATAAAATGACTTGAGTCCCCAAGCAGGATCCCCTGCCCCATGTCTCAGGGATGTGGGGGTGCGGACAGGTTCATTTTCCTTTGTTAGCTTATGCTTCCTGGATTCACAAATTGACTTATGTCTGCGTTCCTGCTGCTGGCCTGCTCTCAGCTCTGCATTAACCCAGACAGCTCTTCGTCTTTGCTTTCCCTAGGTAAGATTTTATGTGTAGTAAACTTTTATCCTTTGGAGATTATACAAAGGGTCTCAGCCTAGCACAGTAAATGACCCAAAATTAGACATATAATATGTACTATCTCTATTCTTAAAAGACTGAGCAATTTTCACCATCAGGAATTTCTCACAATTCACCAGCTCCCATTCTTGATCTTGTATCTTACCTGCCTCTCTAAGGAGTAGCTCTCTTCCCCCCTTTCTGAGGTCTCATGCCCTCCCTCCCAAAGTATCCAAGGGAATCCCCAAATAATCCTAGTTTATTATGGAGAGCAATTTAGTTTTATCTTTCTTCAACTTCTTCCTTCCAAGCCATTCCCTAGGGCCTGTTTTTCCACAATTAAAGTGGCCAGTAGAACTCTATTGCACAACAAAGTGCAGTTCGAACCCTAAGAGGAATTCTGCATTAGGTTTTAAGCCATGCATGGAGTTTCAAATAGATTTTACAATAATACATTCAAAATTCCAAATGGATAAAAGGATGTGCAGAAGAAAAAAAACAAAACAAAAAGCTTGTCACCCAGTCACCTAGTTCCTCTACCTGAAGCTGACTAGTCAACTATGGAGAAAGGGGAACTTTCTGGAAGGAAGCCAGAATCCTTCACAGATTCAGAGGAACAGCTGAAAGATCAATCCTGGACAGAGACAAAAATGTGTCTCTCATCTCTGCTCCTTTACGTTGGAATCATTTTCTCAAACCAACTTATTCCAAGAAATGGGGACATGTTCCTGACCCATACATCTATAGCTTTACCACAAAGGAAATTAACCTGTCCCCTCAGGTCTAGTTAGAAAGATCCCAGGGAGGGACTCCTCGTGGCTCAGATGGTTGAGCATCTGCCTTCGGTTCAAGTCATGATCCTGGGGTCCTGGGATTGAGGCCCACATCTGGCTCTCTGCTCAGCAGGGAGCCTGCTTCTCCCACTCCCTCTACTGTTCCCCCTGCTTGTGCTCTTTTGCTCTGTTTGTCAAATAAGTAAATAAAAATATTTAATAAATAAATGATCCCAGGGAAGAGCTCTGATTGGTCCAGCTAAAGTCATATGCCCACTCCTGGGTCAATTACCGTACCGTGGCCAGGAGGCTAGGATGGTATGATTGGCCTGGCTTGAGTCAAATGCCCACCCTTGCACAGTCACAGTGACCTGGCTGCCATTGTTACGGAACAAGATGGCAGTACCCATTCCAAGTACATGGCTAGAGCCTAGGGAGGGGCTGTCCCCAAAGAGGAAGAGGTGTATCTATGCCCAGAAGAAGGGAAAAGTGTAAGGTTGACAAAGCTAACAGATGTCCACCACCTGTGGACACGCTGTGTGTGTTAAGTGTCCACCGTGTCCATATACACATACATATATGGGGGGCAGGGGTGCTGTGCAGCTTGAACCGAGATGGATTCATTCTAGGAGTCACGGTGACCTGGAGGCCTGGAGGGTGTGCTCCCCAGGAGGTTATTTATGTGAGAGAAGGAGCACGACAGACCTGGACTCTGCCAGCTAGAGGTTTGTGGGATAATAAGGGGAACAGAATAGAAAGGGTCTCAACTAAGTGGGATAAAGCCACGGTCTATAACTTTCTCGAGTAAAATAATGTTTGGACATAACATTACATGTATGCTAGAAGTCATATGCACAAGAGAACATTTAAAGAACAAGAGAAATAATTTTAAAGATTTTTTTTTTAATTTGTCATAGAGAGTGCGCACAAGCAGGCAGAGTGGCAGGCAGAGGCAGAGAGAGAAGCAGGCTCCCCGCTGAGCAAGGAGCCTGATGCGGGACTTGATCCGAGGACCCTAGGATCAGGACCTGAGCCGGAGGCAGCGGCTTAACCCCCTGAGCCACTCAGGCATCCCGAGAAATATTTTTAAAGCATTATTTTATTTAATTTATTTTTTAAAGATTTTCTTTATTTATTTGGCAGAGAGAGACACAATGAGAGGGAACATAAGCAGGGGGAGTGGGAGAGGGAGAAGCAGGCTTCCCACGGAGCAAAGAGCCTGATGTGGGGCTTGATCCCTAAGCCAAAGGCAGACGCTTAAGGACTGAACCACTCAGGTTCTCCTAAAGCACTATTTGAAACTTAATTTGTACTGTATGTGAGTCAAAGGATACTTTTTTCTGTCACTAGAAAGAAAGATGTGGGTGAGATGACGTCTAAGGTCAGTTTCAGCTCTGCATGTCACACAGATGACACACAGATGACAGGTTACAAGTACTAAGTACATTTTCTCGAGTCCCTTAATACCACGGCCACAATGGGAATAATTATGAGTCATATTGACAAGTTTATTTAAAGGCTTCTGTCACGATCTTAGTGTCATTGGGAAAGGAATGGAAAGCTTCTAAGAGACATAACAAGATGATGTTTCTATTGGTGAATTCATTGCAGCTCAAGGCTTGGACATTGTCACAGCAAAAACATACCCAAATGAAAAGTCGCTGCTCATAGAGTGCTTGCTACACACCAGGCATTCAGCGACACAAGCTCCTTACTTAGGTGTGTGTGTTCTCTTAATCCCATCAACAACCCAAGGATGTGATGTTTGTGTTCTCAGTGGGAAGACACAGAAGCAGAGGCCTTGCCACTTAGTGAGGGAAGGAGCCAGATCACAGAGAACCGTAGTGATTAGGAGCACTTTTCGAACTCTGCACCTGACAGGCACTGTTCTAAGCACTCGAACGGACTCCTTTAATCTGCACAACTCTGTGAGGTATGAGCTGTTACTGTTACTCACTAGTAATGAGGAAATGGAGGTGCCAAGAAGTTAATGACTTGCCCACACCTAGTAAGTGGGAGAGTCCAGTGGTCTTGCTTTTCTCTTTCTCTCTTTCTCCCTTTCTTTCTCTCTCTCTCGACATCAATGTAGACACTATTATTTTGCCCCAAGTTTTAAAACATTTGCAATTTGAAAAAAATGGTTTCTTTTTTTTACCCCCCTCCCCCAAGTAATTCAACAGTTCCCTGTATTACTCAGTGCTCATCAAGATAAGTGTGCTCTAGGGGCGCCTGGGTGGCTCAGTGGATTAAAGCCTCTGCCTTCGGCTCAGGTCATGATCCCAGGATCCTGGGATTGAGCCCTGCATTGAGCCCCGCATCGGGCTCTCTGTCAGTGGGGAGCCTGCTTCCTCCTCTCTTTCTGCCTGCTTCTCTGCCTACTTGTGATCTTTCTGTCAAATAAATTAATTAATTAAATATTTTTTAAAAAGACTTAAAAAAAAAAAAGATAAGTTTGCTCTTAACCCCCTTCACCTATTTCCCCCATCCTGGGCTCCACTTCCTAAAGCACCATGCACACCATCTATCTCTGCAAGCCTGTGAGATTCAGACCAGTGCCTGGTGCTGCCTCCTTTGCACACTGGAAATTTTATCGAAATGTTTTCACACTGTTCCAGGCTCAGAGTCAGGGGTGCTGAATCACGGTGATGCTCAAGAAACAGATGGATAAGCCGGAGCATCCGTTTACTCATTTGCAGGGGCTGGACTGGATGTTTGTATCAGCCTGACCTACCTGTTGTCTCCCAGTAGCTATGTGCAATGTGCATCATCAGATTGCCTGGTGAACACAGAAATAGAATAGAGGGTTCTAGAACTGAACTGCTAATGACCCCAGTACCCAGTATCCTATGTCCTGATTATGTCTGTCTCCATAGACATGATACATTTTTTTCTGTGACTGACATTAAGTTTTTGGTCTGAGAAAGTAGGTCAGACCCCAGACATATCTCAGTGACTGACTGGTTTCCTCGGCTTGACCCATCCTTTCTTTCTTTCTTTCTTTTTTAAAAAAGATTTTATTTATTTGACAGAGACAGAAATAGAGGGAACATAAGCAAGGGGATTGGGAGAGGGAGAAGCAGATTCCCCACTGAGCAGGGAGCCAGATGTGGGGCTCAATCCCAGGACCCTGGGATCATGACCCAAGCCAAAGACAAGGACTGAGCCACCCAGGTGTCCTGACCCAACCCATCCTTTCTTTAGATGTATTAATGATTCGGTGAGTCTCCTGTTGATCTGGTAGCTGTGGACATTATGCCTTCTCTTGGAGGTGACTTTATCTACCCTTATTCTCTGGTTCACCATTCAGTCATCCAAAGATACATATGAGCACTTCTGTGTGCAAAAAGTAGTATATATTGTGGAGGGACATTTTAGTGAAATGGACACATCCTTACCATGTAAACTGATGAAAAAACGTTATTTCTGTTAGTGATAATACTCTGAAAACTTTTGATCAGAGAATCAGGATTGAGGGTTGGGATGGAGAAGGGTGTTGGGCTGGAAGCAGGGGGGACAGGGAATGTATCAGAGGAGGTAAAGTCTGAGCCCTGCATGCTAAGAAGGAGCCAGTTTGTTGATCTTAAGAGATTAGCTCTCAGAGGAAGGTCTTCAGAACTATAATTCAAGTGGAAGTTCATTGCCTGTCTCTATAGAAACCATGTGGTACAAATTAGACAAGTATGGTTGCAGAAGTGATTTGTATTGGGTGACCAAATGGAAATGCAGCCATCCTTTCCAAATCAAAATTCCAAACTCATCTTTTAACAGTAACATGTGGACGGGATTAAACATTTGAAATTGGGGCTCTCTTGGATTTTCTAAGGCGTGTGATTGCAATAACTAATAGGATGCAGTGGGTTGGCCTGGCACCTTGACTCCACACTGTTGATGGGAAAGTGTATTTCTAGTTTTTTTCTTTTTCTTTTCTTTTGAGAGAGGGAGAGAGTGTGAGCAGGGGGAAGGGCAGAGAGGGAGAAGCAGGTCCCCCAAGAGCAGGGAGCCCAATATGGGGCTCGATCCCAGGACCCTGAGATCGTGATCTGAGCCGAAGGCAGGGGCTTAACCAACTGGACCATCCAGGCGCCCCACGTGTTTCTAGTTTCTAGAAAGCCAAGTAACAGATGAACAAATGGAATAAAACACATGCCATTTGGTACCATATCTCTTTTCCCCAGCTAAGTTACGTATTCTTCCCTCAGAGCAAAGTCTGACTTTTATGCGTGTTTGAATCGCTCAAAGCACCTCGCCGAGTGCTGGGCACGTAGAAGACACACAAGTCCCGCGTTTGCCTTTAATTCTCAATTTGGGATTGACTTGGCGGGAGCAAGCTTTTCCCTGGTCGCACACTCTGGCCCGAGCGCCGAGCTGCTGTTCATCCTCCTGCCGCACGGGGGCGCCCTGGAAATGCCGCGCTGTGAGGACAGCCGCCGGAGAGGCTCTTGGCGCTGGAGGGCCGAACTCCCACAATGCACCTTGTATCAACACGGCACTGGTGGCGGCTTCGAGGAGGGGCTGCGGCGCCCACCGGTCCGGCACGCAGCGCGAGGGTTATCGGGCGGGGCCCGGGTGTTGAGGGGCGACTGGCAGCCATGGCGGAGTCGGCGCCTACTCGGGTAAGGGTGCTCCCGGCACCGGTCGCGGGCGCCTTCGGGATGGCGGAGCTCCTGGCCGGGGCGGGGCTTCGAAGCTCGCACCCCTGTTGGGGCTGGGGGTCCCGGGGCTCCCCGGGCTCCCCGGGCTGTTTCTAGCGAATACCGGCCTCCTCCCACGACCCCAGGTCACTGCTTTCCCCCTCTCCGGCTCCTTCCCCGTGGGGCCGGAGCCCCAGCGCCACACACCGTTGCGGAGAAACTTCCCCGAGGCTTGTTTTGGGTTTTGGGGGGTTGGGGGGGTTTTGCTTTTTGTTTTTTTGAGAGCGCGCGCGCGAGAGCACGCGCACGAGCTGGGGGAGGGGCAGGGGGACAGATTTTTCTTTTTTTTCTTCTGAGAGAGAGAAGAGCGAGCCGGGGGCGGGGGGAGGGGCAGAGGGAGAGGTTTTTTTTTTTTTAAAGAGAGAGCGCAATAGGGGGGAGGGGAGAGAGATACATAACATGTTATATTTATATTTTATATACGTATATTTTTTAAGAGAACAGGAGCGGTGGGGAAGAAGGGGAGGGAATTTTTTTAAGAGCTCGCGGTGGGGGAGGTGTAGGGGTAGAAGGAGAGGGAGAATCTTTTCTTTTTTGAGTGAGAGAGGGGGTGGGGAGGAGGGGGTTGGAGGGTGGGGAGGAGCGGGGTGGGGGGTGGGGAGGAACGGGGTTTTGGGGAGAGAGAAAATCTTAAGCAGGCTCTATTACCATCAGGGAGCCAGAAGCTGGGCTCCACCTCATGACCCTGAGATCATGACCAGAGCCGAAATCAAAAGTCAGTGGCTTAACAGACTGAGCCACCTAGCAGTTGGAAAATGTAAAGGATATACCAGGTAAAAGGAAAATTATCCCAAATGTAAAGTCTGAAAATGTAAGAAAGTGTGATGACCCATGGAAACGGATAAATCTGAACGTGTATCAATTGACTATAACGGGAATAATCTCTTGTGAGGTTAAAAACAAAGGCAAATTAAAATACATGGTGTAAAAGTTAGGAAGACATTAGAATTCTTTTGTTTCAAGGTTGTTAGAAGTATGCTTCCTGTAATATCTAGGATACTTGCTAAAACATTAGAAATTGGCTGTAAAACTTACAAGTTAGAAGGGGAAATAGAGTAAGGAAAAAATCACCTAAAAGAAGGCAAGAAAGACAAGGCCAAAAAAGGGCAAAAATCAATAAAAATAGATCAACAATTACAATAAATGTAAATGGACTAAATGTTGAATTAAAAGGCAAAGAGTTGTCACTATATGGTTTTTAAGAGGTACAACTAAAAGTCAAAGCTACAGAAATGGTTGAACATAAAAGAATATGAAAACATACCAGACGAATCAAAAAAATTGGTTTCTCTGTATTAATATTGCTAGAGATCAAGGCTACTACTACTTTTGTGATGGTGAGACTCATTTTATCAGCTTGATAAGACATTCTAGTATTTTGCATGTAATTATATAGCCTCAATATATAAAGCAGATTAACAGAACTACAAGGAAAACTGGCATGGTAGAAGACTGTAACAAAACCTTATTTTCTTTTAGGCAGAAAAAAAATTAAGGTGCGGTGTATCCAGTAGAACTTTCAGAGATTATGGAAATATTCTGCTTTTTACTGTTCAGAATAGTCACTAGAAATCTATAGCTATTAAGCACTTGAAATGTAGGTAGTGTGGCTGAGGAATTGAATTTTTAATTCAGTTTTAATTAATATGGGTTTAAATAGCCATGTGTTTCTAGTGGCTTTTGGACAACACAGGTAAGATTTTTTTTGGCCATGTATCTGTCAATATATAATATCAGTGTATAGGCGTATCTCAGGTTGATTGAGCTTTGCTTTATTATACTTTGCAGATACTGTGTTTTCTTTCTTTCTTTCTTTTTTTTTTTTACAAATTGAAAGTCTGTGTCAAGTCTCAACTGCCATTTTCCCAACAGCCTTGCTCATTTTGTGTTTCTGTCACAATTTAATAATTCTCACAGTATTTTAAACCTTTTCCTTATTATTATATTTGTTATGATGTTCTGTGACCAGTAATTATGCTTGCTAAAAACTCAGATGATGGTTAGCCTTTTTTTTTCTTTTTTGCAATAAAATATTTTTAAATTATGCTATGTACATTTTTTAAGATATAATGCTATTGTTCACTTAATAAACTACAATGTAGTGTAAATTTATATGCACTGGGAAACAAAAAATTAATTTTACGTGCTTTATTATGATACTTGCTTTATTGTGGTGTTCTGGAACCAAATTTGCAATATTTCTGAGGTATGCCTGTATAGAGAGATTAATGAATAAAAAGTGAAGAGAGCAAAAGAGCCCTTTTAGGGGCACCTGTGTGGCTGGGTGGGTTAAGCCTCTGCCTTTAGCTCAGGTCATGGTCTTAGGGTCCTGGGATTGAGATCCCTGCTCAGCAAGGAGCCTGCTTCCCTGCTCTCTCTGTCTACTTGGGATATCTCTCTCTGTCAAATAAATAAAATCTTTTTAAAAGGGGGGGGGGCTGCCTGGCTCATTGGGTTAAAGCCTCTGCCTTCGGCTTGGGTCATGATCCTAGGGTCCTGGGATCAAGCCCCACGTGGGTGGGTGGGTGGGGGGGGGCTCTGCTCAGCAGGGAGCCTGCTTCCTCTCCTCTCTCTCTGCCTGCCTCTCTGCCTACTTGTAATCTCTGTCAAATAAATAAATAAAATCTTTAAAAAAAAAAAAAGAGCCCTTTTAGAAATGAAAGTGTGTTCTGGCAGCTGAGTGTAGTCTGGGACCTTAGGTTGGGCTGTTGAACAGAATATCTCCATATGCTTTCTCCATGTGGTTTAGGATTTTTCAGGTGTTTTCCAGAGCCTGCCTGCCTGTGATTTGTTCCACTTGACATGGAGTGGAGCAGAGACAAACTGTTCTTCACAAACCCTTCTTGAATTGCAGATTCATGAGCAAAGTAGATGTTGTCTTAAGCCATTAAACACTGGGATTGTTTGTTGTGTGGTAATCAGTGGAATATGTTAAAATATTGAAAGATACTAAAAATACCTTAAAAGAGGAGTGGATGTGGACTCAAAAAACTGTGAGGACTAAAAAAACTGTGTATGGATACATTTATCTATGGATGTGATGTAAACAGAGTTTCTAAAGATACTTTTATGAGACTTTTTAAAAGATACTACTTTGAGAGAGACTGCACAGACTATGTGTTGAGCTGGTGAGAGGGGCAGAGGGAGAGGAAAAAGCAGGCTCCGCTCTCAGCAGGGAGCCCGATGCAGGGCTCGATCCTAGGATCATGATCTGAGCCAAAGGCAGAAGCTTAACAACTGAGCCACCCAGGTGCCCCTCAATAATGATTTTTTAAAAACCTATGGTTGTTAAAACTATAATATTGGTAAGGCAATAAAAAAAAATACTCTATAGACGTGCCAGAGACAGATTGCTATGTATGAAAGCTTGTTTCATGACAGAGATCACATTACAAATCTTTGGGTGAATTGATGGATTTTTCATCATATATTAGATCTGTTGATTTTCCATGTGAAAATTGATTCCTGCACCACAGAGAAATATCAGTTCTAGTTGAGTTACTCAAGTGTGAAAACAAAACTATGGAGTGTTTAGAAGACAATATTCTGGATTATCGATATTTTTCTCACCTGACACAGAAGTTCAAACCTTAAAGGAATTGATCAAACTCAACTACATTAATTTTTTAATTAAAAAATAAAGTGAATTTTTGTTCTTTTTATTTTTAAAAGATTTTTAAAAATTTATTCATTTGACGGAGAGAGAGATAGCCAGCCAGTGAGTGAGCGAGCAAATGCCGGTGCACACAGGCAGGGGGAGCGGTGGGGAGAGGGCTCCACTGAGCAAGGAACCCCATGCAGGGCTCAATCCCAGGACCCTGGGACCCTGACCTGAGCCGACCAAGCTGCCCAGGCGCCCCAGTGAAGTGAATTTTTAAAATGAGGCACAAATAAAGAGGAGGTGTTTGCAGCACATACAGTGTGGATAAAGAATGGTATCCAGAGTTACTAGAGAAATTCTGAGATAGAGAGGAAGAAAGGGACCCCAAAAGATGAATAGATAAAAGACTTGAGCAGGTAGTTCACTGAAAGCTATTTGAATGGCCAATAAATATTTAGAAGATCCTTATCCTTGTTAGTAAAGAACGAGTAGATGGAAATCATGATGACATTTCAGACCTCCTTGGAGGGACAAAATTTTAGTCTGACAGTTGCAAGTGTTGACATAGTTGGGAAACATCCAGAATACTTAATACTTCTGACAGGAATGAAATTTGTACAACCACTTTAGAAAATATTTGGCATTATTTACTGAAGTTCAAGTTGTATATATACCCTATTGGCCATCATTTCCTTCCTAGGACTATACCCTCAGGAGACTTGCCCATACGTACTAGCAGCTGTGCACAGTCCTGTTCGTTGTAGCACTACTTGTAATGACAAAGATGGGGGCGAATAAATAATGGACTGGAAAAGGAAGTTGTGGTATTATCACAGCGGAATGTTTTGCAGAAGTGAAAATTAATTATAGCTATCTGCAACAGCAGGATATTCTCAGGTGTTGTGGAATAAGGATGCCATTTATGTAAGATCCTAAGATTGGCAAAACTAAACATGTTTTGGGAAAAAAGCATTTGGTGAGAATATGAAAAAGGCAATTTCTAGTGAAAAACCAAATTCAGGATCATAGTTACGTAGGGAGTCATACAGAGGACTTCAGAAGCACTATTTGATAATGGAGTGGTAGCTGATGGAGATTTGTCACCATTCCCTTCCGTATCTTACGTATTATAGAAGTTGTTTTTTACTATTCAGTATTAAAAAGTCATAGTATCTCAGAGTTGGAAGTGACCTTAGATATTGTCTAGTTCACCTTCGATGCCACTTTAGAATGTTACTTATCCAGCAGATTGAAGGTGTCTTAGCAACAGGGACCGTGTCTTATACTTACTGGTGAAGGTTTCAGACTGTAGTGGCCGGCCCATTGTATTAGACTTGATCTGATAGTATGATAGGAGATCCACCAGAACTGCCCCAGAAACTCCAGAAGTGTGGGGGATGTAATGTACTTTTTGTATTTCTCACTGCAATCAGGGATACTCTTGAATGTGGAATTTATGTAAAAAGAAAAATTATTTAAAAAATACATGTTTATTGGGGAAGTCAAACAAGCAGTAGTTTCCAAGGAATGATGAAAATCTCTCCCTCTCATTTCCCTGAGGAGTAAGTCCTGTTACCAGTTCAGTTTTACGAATCTATTCACAGACTTTTCTGTGGGCTGAAACACAAACACTCATGTATTTTCTCTTCTTTCAAAAGTGGAATTGTAATAAATGTATTTCCTTAAAAGTTGAATTTTTAACCAGCATGGTATGATGAAAACTCTTCCAAACCATAATACAAGTCATTATTTTTAAAGGTAGTATAGTGTCATTTTTGGTTGTGCCATAATTTATTTAACCATTCCTTTATGAATAAACCTGGAGATTATTTCCAAGCTTTGACTTTTCCAAAGAACATTACCAGTAATCGTCTTGTTTTTTTATTTTGGATGTCAGTAAAAAATGCCTTTTGTTTTAGAAAATAGATTCCTGGAAGTGAGATTGCTAGGTGAAAAGGTTTTTAGTGACTTTTATGAGATTGCCTTCCATAAAGTTTGTAGTATTTTTCATTCCTTCCGGGAATGTTAATAAAAGTGCCAGTTTTGGGGCACCTGGGTGGCTCAGTGGGCCAAAACCTCTGCCTTAGGCTCAGGTTGTGATCCCAGGGTCCTGGAATCGAGCCCCTCTGCCTGCCTCTCTGCCTCCTTGTGATCTCTGTCTGTCAAATAAATAAAATCTTAAAAAAAAAAAAAAAGCCAGTTTTATATCCTACTCATCTCTGTAGTTCCTTATCCCTCTTTCAAGTGGGGCAGCCTGGTGGGTGAAAAGCGGTTTTCCGTGGTTGTATTTGTGCTCCCAACTGCTTCTTGGACTGCCTGCATTTCTGTTCTCATAATTGCTTACGGTTTGCAGGTTTATTTGGGGTTACTTTTTTCTTTCCATTTTATACTTTGTTTATAAATATCCTCTCCCTATTTGTTTTTTTTACACTTTGTTTATGGCATCTTTCCTGGCAGCTAACATTTTCTTCTATCTTGATACTAAACCGTGCTTACTGAGATAATTCACCTACAGCAGCATTCACTCATTCACGCGGTTGAGGTAGTTTTGATAAATGTGTGCCATGATCAGACTACCAAAATACAGAATATTTCCATCATCCCAGAAAGATTTCCTTTGCATTCAATCTTCCCCCACCCGCAGCTCCTGGCAAACACTGATCTGGTTTGGTTTTTTGTTTTTTAAGATGTTATGTATTTGAGAGACAAAGGGAGCACACAGACAGGTAGAGGCAGAGGCAGACTCCTAGTGGAGCAGGGAGCCAGACATGGGGCTCGATTCCAGGACCTTGGGATCATGACTTCAGCTGAAGGCAGACTCTTAACTATCTGAGCTACCCAGGTGCCCCCACTAATCTGTTTTCTGTCCATGTAGTTTTGCCTTTCCTGAGTGTCATGCAAATGGAATAGAGTAGGCTGCATTTTGTGTCTGGCTTCGTTCACTTAGCATGATTTGGGGATCGATGTTGTTCAGTAGTTTGTTCCCTTTTTATTGCTAATGTAACATGCTTAACACATTAATCATTACTATGTTAATAATGTAACAGTATTTTATTGTATGGTGTATTAATACCCTTAAGGCTGCTATAATAAAGTATTGCAAATTGAAGGGCTTACACACCGGAAGTGTGCTGTCCTTTAGTTCTAGAGGCTGAAAGTCTGAAGTCAGCATGTCCACAGACTTGATGCCTTCTGAGGCCCACAACGGAAAATGTCTTTGGCTTCTCTCATAGCTCCTGATGGCCCCACGCATTTTCTTGGCTTGTGGCAGCAGAATTCCGACCTCTGCCTCTGTTGTCACGTAGCTGTCTTTTCCCTGTGTGTCTTCATATAGTCTGCACTAAGTGCACATCTGTCTCTGTCCAGATCTCTCCCCTATTTTATTTTATTTTTTAAGAGATTTTATTTATTCACTTGACGAGAGAGTGCACAAGTACGAGAGGCAGCAGGCAGAGGGAGAGGGAGAAGCAGCTCCCCGCTTAGCAGGACCCTGGGATCATGACCTGAGCTGAAGACAGCAGATTAACTGACTGAGCGTGCAAGCACCAGGTGCCCCTCTCGCCTATTTTATAAGGACACCAAATCGTGTTTGATTAGAGCCCATCTGATGACCTCATTGAGCTTGATTACCTCTGTAAAGATTCTACTCCAGATAAGATCACATTCTGAGGTCCTAGGGGTTGAGACTTCAACATATCTTGGGAAAAGAAAATTCAACCTGTAACATATGGATGGACTGTGGTTTGTTTATTGAATCACCAGTCAGTGGACATTTGAATTGTTTCCATCTCAATAGGTAGTTCAAAACAGAAGCAGCATCTTGATTTCACACCTCTTTTCTGCCTTTGCTTAGTGCTCAGATCCTGACCACCTTCCTGTGCGAAGCAAACAACAAAATGCTGAGCCACAGAAAGGCAGGAGGCAGCTCCGAAGAGCTATAGATGAGCAACTGAAAGTGAAAAGCAGAACATGGGATAAAAGGAGCCTGTCCAGCAATCTGACGTTCTGTCTTGTCTCGTTTGTAGTTACTGACAGAGAGAGACACAGAGAGGGAGCACAAGCAGTGAGAGCGGGGAAGGGATGATCTTTTACATTAAACTTTTTTTTTTTTTTTAAGATTATTTATTTATTTATTTGACAGAAAGAGGTCACAAGTAGGCAGAGAGGCAGGCAGAGAGAGAGAGGAAGGGAAGCTGGCCCCCTGCTGAGCAGAGAGCCTGATGCGGGACTCGATCCCAGGACCCTGAGATCATGACCTGAGCCGAAGGCAGCGGCCCAACCCACTGAGCCACCAAGGTGCCCCTACATTAAACTTTTATTTAAATCCTTCTTAGGAGGGTCAGTTAAGCTTTAAACCCACATGTTTGGTAATGAACTGAGTTGAGTCACTGGATTAGGTCATGGTCAAGCTTACATGTTCATTTACATGCCACTTGGGTTCGTTTTGTCCCGTTTCTCCAGACACTAAGTCCCGGCCCCAGCACTTCTTTCAAAACTGGTTCCTCTTAGTGTCAGTTATTTATTTTTTTTTAAATTAACATATGATGTATTATGTGCCCCAGGGGTACAGGTCCGTGAATCGTCAGGCTTATACACTTCACGGCACTCACCATAGCCCATGCCGTCCCCAATGTCCATCACCCAACTTAGTGTCTATTCTTGTGGATAGAGAAGCAGCTTTGAAGAAAGTGTATGCCGAATAAAATCGTGAAGCTTTGGGGGTTAGGACTGAAGTGAACGTGCTGTGGTACTTCAGGGTCAGAGGAAACTGAGGAGACCCCGCCCCCCCATGTTAGCTTTAGTAATGTTAAACTTCAGCTGTAGTGATTTTCCTCCTCAGGGCTGGATCATAAAAAATGAGCCATGTAAGGAAAATGTCAGCAGGCTTCATCAAATCATATCCGTAAATATTTACGAAGGATTTAGTTGGGGATGCCTGAGTGGCTCATTGGTTAGGCATCTGGCTTTCGCTCAGGTCATGATTCTGGGGTCCTGGGATCCAGCCGCAAATTGGATTCCTTGCTCAGTGGGGAACCTGCTTCTCCCTCTGCCTGCCTTACCCCTGCTTATGGCTT
Source organism: Mustela nigripes (assembly GCF_022355385.1). NCBI lineage: Eukaryota > Metazoa > Chordata > Mammalia > Carnivora > Mustelidae > Mustela > Mustela nigripes. The sequence continues at coordinate 6,415,256 of NC_081560.1, read as the reverse complement.
GCTGTCTTGCTCATCCTCTCTGACAAAAAAAATAAAATCTGAAAAAAAAAAAATTAGTTGGTGTTCTACTAGCTGCTTGGGTGCAAAGGTAAATGAGTTGAGCTTTATTGGTCTTGCTAAGTAATTGTGTCTTGGTCGTCTTAGAGACTGTGCCGGGTGTGAAGGGCGGGTAATAAGACATGTACAGTTAAAAGATTAAAAAAAAAAGATCAAAATTCGAACAGGTTATTTCTGAATGGTTGTATTTTACATAACTTTTCTTTGTACTTTTCAGTGTTATAATGTACATGTATGTATCATCTACAGTAACAGAGTATAAAAGAGCATACTTTTGGGGCGCCTGGGTGGCTCAGTCATTGAGCTACCTTTGGCTCAGACCATGATCCCAGGGTCCTGGGATTGAGCCCCAGGTCGGGCTCTCTGCTCTGCGGGAAGCCTGCTTCTCTCTCTCCTGCTCGCCTTGCTTGTATTCCTGCTCTCGCTCTCTCTCTCTGTCAAATAAATAAAGTCTTTAAAAAAAATAAAAAGGTAGAAACTAAGTAGCTGTAATACTCTTGGACCCAGTGGACCCATTGTTTTCTTTACTTGATGTTTGGAAGTGACACTGACTGGCCCTGTGTCCTTCATTCAGCACAGGAGGAAACGCCGCTCCACACCTTTGACCTCTTCCACACCTGCCCCACAAGCGACAGAGAAAAGCTCTTACTTGCAGACCACAGAGCTCTCTCTCTGGACTGTGGTGGCTGCCATTCAGGCTGTGGAGAAGAAGGTGGAGTCCCAGGCCGCCCGGCTACAGAGCCTGGAGGGGCGGACAGGGACGGCCGAGAAGAAGCTGGCGGACTGCGAGAAGACGGCCGTGGAGTTCGGGAACCAGCTGGAGGGCAAGTGGGCCGTGCTGGGGACCCTGCTGCAAGAGTACGGGCTGCTGCAGAGGCGGCTGGAGAACATGGAGAACCTGCTGAGGAGCAGCAACTTCTGGGTCCTGAGGCTGCCCCCGGGCAGCAATGGAGAGGTTCCCAAGGTAGACCCCTTGGGAATTAAGAGTTAGCCTAGGGCGCCTGGGTGGCTCAGTTGTTAAGCGTCTGCCTTCGGCTCAGGTCATGATCCCAGGGTCCTGGGATTGAGACCCACATTTGGGCTCCCTGCTTGTGTACCCTCTCTCACTGTGTCTCTCTCTCTCTGTCAAATAAGTAAATAAAATCTTTTTTTAAAAGCCCGAATGGGGAGCCCTACCCTTTGTTATTTAAGATTCAAGTTGCTGGCTTTGCTTTCGTGGCTATGACAGGAGGCACTCATGCTACGATATTTGTAATTTCAGGTGTCCAGGTCACTTGAAAACGATGGAGTCTGTTTCTCAGAGCAGGAGTGGGAAAATCTGGAGGACTGGCAGAAGGAGCTCTACAGGAACGTGATGAAGAGCAACTACGAGACTCTGGTCTCCCTGAGTAAGTAGCACGTCCGTCCCGAGAATTCTCGTGCAGACGTCTGCACATCCCTGGCCCAGTAGCGTGTGACTCAGACTACACCCGTGACTAGTTGGCTTTAGCTCCTCTCTTGGTCTGGAGGGAGATGGGTAGGGGGATAGGTAGGTGGTGATGGGCATTAAGGAGGGCACTTGGGATGAGCCCTGGGTGTCTCGTGCAAGTGATAAATCACTAAATTCTATTCCTGAAAACAATATTACGGTATATGTTAACTAACCAGAATTTAAATTTTTTTTTTTTAAAGATTTTATTTATTTATTTGACAGATCACAAGTAGGCAGAGAGGCAGGCAGAGAGAGAGTGGAGGAAGCAGGTTCCCTGCTGAGCAGAGAGCCCAGTGCGGGGCTCGATCCCAGGACCCTGGGATCATGACCTGAGCTGAAGGCAGAGGCTTTAACCCACTGAGCCACCCAGGTGCCCCCTAACTAGAATTTAAATAAAAATTTGAAAAGTAAGAAAAAAGAAATGGGAGTCTTTAGGTCCTCAGTTCATGAAGACTTGGAAAGGTCTTAGTGTTGTGCATTTTGTATTTTTCTATAGTCACATAGTTCATTATAATATTTATTAAAAGATATCATCATTATAATGTAATGTGTACTGTAGTGATATGTGAGCAGGGTTCTTCATGTGGTTTTTAATACTTAAAACTGTTTGACAAGAAATCCTTTTGTTACCTGAGGTGAGGCAGGCAGTACAGGTTAGCCAAAACGTTTTTATTGGCCTTGGGTGGAATTACATTTAGTCCTTGTGAGCTCCGTTTTTGTTTTTTATTTTTTTATTTTATTTTTTGTGTGTGTTAATTAGAGGGCTGGTTAATAGATACACATCTTTGGGGCGCCTGGGTGGCTAGGTTGGTTAAGCAGCTGCCTTTGGCTCAGATCGTGATCCTGGAGTCCCTGGATCAAGTCCCATAGCAGGCTCCCTGCTCGGTGCGGAGTCTGCTTCTCCCTCTGCCCTTTCCCCTCTCGTGCTCTCTCTCTCTCAAATAAGTAAAATCTCTTAAAAATAGATACACATCTTTATAAAATATTAATTTTTAGTAAGTAGATTTTGGTAGAGTTTTTTTTTTTTTTTTTAAGATTTTGTTTATTTATTGGAGAGAGCGAGCGTGGGGAAGAACAGAGAGAGGGATAAGCAGACTGCGCAGAGCCTGATGTGGGGCTCGACCCCACAATCCTGAGACCATGATCTGAGCCAAAACCAAGAGTGGACACTCAGCTGACTGAGCCACCCAAGCACCTCCAACAAAATCTTTTAAAACTGAGCTCCATGGAGGAGTGTCAAAAAGGCCAGTGTGACTGCAGCAGAGAGGGAGAGAGCAGAAGGCGCGGAGGAGTGTGTGTGCCCTGGGCCGAGTTCTGTGCTCTGCTCCTGGCCGTTTCCTTGCTGTCCCAGCTGGGGATAATGGTGCTCGCCTCACCGGGCAGCGTGTCAGCATGGACGAAATTAAATACGCTGAAAGGAAGCAGCCCTTGAGACCGTGTGCACGTGAGGGCAGGGTGGTCGGGGAAGGGGAGTGGGCTGGGAAGCCTGACTGCCGGAAACGCAGTGGCTAAGGAAGGACCGTTGGAGGCAGCAGCTGACTGAATAGATTTCTCAAATCGGCTCGAATTTTCCAGTCGTCTCAAGCTGCCACTGGTGGGGAAGTGGGAAGAACAGTAGCCTTTTAATCTTTGGAACTTTTAATATCAACCCCTGACATTGGTCAGCTTGTTCATTGGCACCTGCGCAGTGCGCGGTGAGCTTGTACCGTCTGCTGGGCTCACACTGTGCCTGTTCCAAACCAGAGGTCCTTGGCCAGCCAGAAGAAGAAGCGGAATTGGGTGCAGGGATGCTGGGTGACTTGGAGGAGGAAGGCCCTGGTGATGTCCACCCAGGTGAGTGGATCCAGAATATTCTATCCCTCCACCCCCTGCGGCCTATAGTGAGCTTTCCCACTGCTAAACTACTGAACGCTGGTTATCAGCAGCCTATCTGGCATTACTTATTTTAGATTTCTTTATGAGTTTCATGAGTTCACCTAACATCTCTGTGTCTGCGTTTCTTACCACTGGGGAGTCCTTACGTGTTGTGACGGATCCTACTTCACATCTGCGCTACTGTACAGAGCAGAGCAGTAGCTCAAGCGAACACCCGCTGTAGACTGAGGATAGGGTTGGTCAGATCGTAGGAGAGAAGCTTGGGGTGAGAGGCAGGCAGAGCATTTATAAGCCAGGTATGGCGGAGGGGGACATGTGCAGGAGGACTGGGGCTGGATGCATGAATATTTAAACTTTAGGTGTAAGGGTGGTTGGGTTTGTTTTTTATTTTAATTGTTCATGTTTATTATTTTAAACTGTTAAATTAGTATAGTTATAGTATATTTTGCCATATTTTTACAGGAATTGAATACAGATTTATGGACAAGCTTAGAGAACTGTTATTTATAACATTGTCCTAAAAAAAAAATGGGTTTAGTTTTTCCAGTCTTAGAACCCAGTCTCCTTCTCCAAATTGTCCTAATGCCCTTATCGTGGGGTGCTTTGATAAGAGCTCTTGTAAAATTCACAGATGTTTGTTTAGCTCTAAAGAAACTGAAAATGCTAGAATGTGATCTTTTTTGTTGGTCTTCTTTCTCTTGGCAGCAGAAGGGGTTATGATCAAGCAGGAGATCCAGTACGCTCAGGAAGGCTCTGCGGATCTTCCTGGAGAGTTCTCGGGCATTGCCGAAGAGCAGGCTTTCCTGAGCCCAGCGCATACTGAACTCTGGGGTGGTCAGGGTGGTTCTGTCCTCTTGGATTCAGGGCCCAGGGACACTAATCTGGAGGATCCTATTGAGGGAAGGAGAGACCCTAGCGGTGGCAGAACTCTGAGCTGCCCCCCGAAGCCGAAGCCCAGTAGGCAGGTGCAGCTGGGTCAGGAATGCGGGCAGGGCCTAAAGCTGAAAAGGGACGCTTCTGGCCCCTATGAATGCTCTGAGTGCGAGGTCAGCTTCCACTATGAGCAGCAGCTCGCTACGCACCTGCAGACCCACTCAGGGTGGGGCCCTTATACAGCCTCAGAGCCCGAGGAGAGCCGTAGACCCAGGCCGCAGCTGAAGCCCCAGTCCAAGAGGGCGAGGCTGCACCAGTGCGACGTGTGCCTGAGGAGCTTCAGCTGCAGGGTGAGTCTCGTGACCCACCAACGCTGCCACCTGCAGGAGGGGCCCAGTGCTGGCCGCTGTGTCCAGGAGAGGTTCTCACCCAACAGCCTGGTGGCCCTGCCTGGTCACATCCCTTGGAGGAAAAGCCGGAGTTCCCTCATCTGTGGTTACTGTGGCAAGAGCTTCAGCCATCCGTCGGATTTGGTGCGGCACCAGCGCATCCACACGGGCGAACGGCCCTACAGCTGCTCCGAGTGCGAGAAGAGCTTTGTCCAGAAGCAGCACCTTCTGCAGCACCAGAAGATCCACCAGCGGGAGCGGGGCGGGCTGGCCCTGGAGCCCGGAAGGCCCAATGGCCTGCTTTAAGGGTGCCAGCCCCTTGTCCATCCGGGTTGGGGGGGGCAGGAGGGGCTGGCATTGGTCCCCCCCGAAGAGACACTTTGCACAGTCAGGGACTGACTGCTTCCTGAGGAGAGTCGTTTTGATTTGCCTTCCCTTGGCCAAGCACCAGGCCAAGCCCAGAGGCTGTCCTGGAACCTGTGGAAGAGGAGTCTGGGGCTGCTCCTCTCCCTGCTGTGGAGCTTGTTGTCTCTGGCACCTGCAGGTCTCTGGTTTTCCCCTCGGGGCTGCTGTCTGTGGGCCGCGGGTGGCTCTCTGACCCTGCGGGCACCGGTGGCTGGTTCCCGGTCCTGTGCCAGCATTTCAGGTCTTCCCAGAGGTCAGGTCGGCCAGTAGAGTGAGCAGGTGTGCGGAGGAGTTGTGGGACACACGCCCCTCTCTTTCTTCTTTCGTAGTCTCTTTGTTAAAAACACGTAGAAGAAATAATTTAAATGACTGCTTACCCTGTTCTGAGGCAACTTTTTTGGAATTAGATTTTAGTTGATTTAAAAAAATACAGTCTGACACTTGTTTTTTTAAATTTCCAGCATCGTAGAAGTCGTTCCTAACATGGGGACTGGCCCTGCCCTCTACGAGGGATTTGTTTATGGGGCTCTTTTAGCCCATCCACACTTAGGTCAGAGATCGGGGGCAGAGTGCTGAGCTCCTTCTTGTGGGGGTCCTTGCTCACGTGGGTGACCGAATCCAGAGGAGCGAGAGGAGGAGCGTGGGGAGACCTCACTGCCCCTGCTGAGAAGGAAGAGCCCGGGGACGCAGCTGAGAGCGTGCTGCTGCTGCTGCTGCTGCTGCTGCTGCTGCTGCTGCTGCTCGGGAGGCCAGGTTTCTCACCAGAACCTTCCTCTTCCGTCATAGTCCTCGATGGGTCCTGCCGCCGCCCAGGGCAGAAGACTGTTTGTTACTTACGGTTGTCTGACTTGTTCCCGTGGGTGTTGGAGTTTGTTCTTATTACACCGGTTGTTTCTCGGAGTTGTGTAGATCACACATTTTCCAAATTAGTTCTGGGGTTGACTGTTCCAAAGGTGGTGGAGAAAATGCACAAAAATGCTTGTTTCTCAGGAGTGTTGAATGCTTGCCCCGCTGTTGTTTGGGGAGATGGGAGTGGGCTTCTGGGTCCTATGTGAATGTCCCCTTTGATTTATAGTTGCTTAGAATAAAACTTGGCTATTAGCAAAAAAAAAAAAGCTCACGTTGGATATTTTTCTCCCTTTGTTAGGAATACCAGGGTGGAGGAGGTGACTCATGGGGACCAGTGACAGAGGCCTGAGGTCCCAGCCTGACATGCACTGTTACTTAAATGTAGAACAGATGAGCAGAGGGCATGTATGAGAGGAGTCCTGGGACCCTGTGTGGGGTGGTCGAGGGCTGCCGGCGGTCTGGCTGTTGGTTGTTGGAGATGGTGGGAAGATGGGGCGGATGAGCTACTGTGGGAGCACCGGGGACTCCTGAGTAGCCCTGAAGGATATTGGTTTAGAGAAACATAACAGTGCCGAGTAGGAAAATGGAAGCGATTGATTGAGATCTATGTCAGTACTGTATATGTACAGTCAAAAAATCATATACACAAAACATTGGGCAAGAACACGTAGAAACCCAAAGTTACACCTTGAAGGCCTTCCAGTTGCTTGTGGGAGCAAGGGAGTGGGATATGGGAATAAAAAGGAATAAATAAGTAGATAAAAATAAACTTGGGTCGCTGTAACGAATGGGATGGTCTTGGTGGAGCAACTGAACGTGGAGGGAAGTCTTGGGCGGGCGCCGCACTCAGCTGAAGGATCAGCTGCACTAGATGTGGGAAACCCTAAGGAGCTACTCTCCTGAATTCCTTCTGTAGTCTCCTACCCTCAAGCTTTCGCCTCATAGATTCCCCTATTCCCCATCCTTGATTAGTTTTACGAGTGGTGTGTGTGCGTGTGTGTGTGTGTGTGTTTAGAGAGCATGAGTGGGGCGAGGACCCAAGGAAGAGGGAGAAGGACTCTCCGGCAGACCCCGTGCCCAGCATGGAGCCCACCCCAGGGCTCATCTCATGATGAGCCAAAACCAAGCACCAGATGCCCCACCGACTGAGCCCCACAGGCGCCCCCGCCCCCACCCCCCAGTTGAGTGTTTTAGTGCACCCCGTCTGTCTTGCATTGTGGGGAGAGAAAGTTACGGGGTAGGATTCTGGTTCTCTGGCGGTGTTGTGTTCCTTGAGGCAGGAGGATGATTGTACGAGGCAGGTGGGCAGTAATAACAGCTGGTACTGAGCACTGTGCAAGGGATTCTTTTCATTTTTATTGATTGATTGATTGATTTTTAAAAGATTCTATTGGGGTGTCTGGGTGGCTCAGTGGTTAAAGCCTCTGCCTTGGGCTCAGGTCGTGATCCCAGGGTCCTGGGATCGAGTCCCACATCATGCTCTCTGCTTGGTGGGGAACCTGCTTCCCTTCCTCTCTCTCTGCCTGCTTCTCTGCCTACTTGTGATCTGTCAAATAAATAAATAAATAAAAACAACTCAGAACGTTTAGAAAAAAAAGATTTTATTTATTTTTTTGACAGAGATCACAAGTAGGCAGAGAGGCAGGGGGTCGGGGGGCGGAAAGCAGGCTCCCTGCTGAGCTGAGAGTCCGATGTGGGACTCGATCCCAGGACCCTGAGATCATGACCTGAGCCAAAGGCAGAGGCTTCAACCCACTGAACCACCCAGGCACCCCACAAGGGATTCTTTTCAAAATGAACTTAGTCCTCATACAGCCCTATGTGGTGGATATGATTATTCTGTCTCACACATGAGATGTGCGAAGCATTCTGAGAAGTGAAGTAGGAGGTGGAGGCAGCTGCGAACCCAGACTGTCTTGCTTCAGATCCCGCACACTCAGCCATGGGCGCTGTTGCTTCTGCTTGACCGAAATCAGGCACTTTGGGTCCAGCTGGATTGTGAGTCCTTGTTTCAGAGTGTGGACCCTGCGCCAGCAGCATCGGCATATCTTGGGAGCCTGGTGGAAATGCAGACTCAGACCCACTGAATCTGAAGAGTTTTTAAAAGATTTTACTTTTATTTTTAATGTTATTTTATTTTTTTAAAGATTTTATTTATTTATTTGACAGAGATCACCAGTAAGCAGAGAGGCAGGCAGAGAGAGGAAGAGAAGCAGGCTCCTTGCCAAGCAAAGAGCCCGATATGGGGCTCAATCCCAGGACCCCAGGATCCTGACCTGAGCCGAAGGCAGAGCCTTTAACCCACTGAGCCACCCAGGAGCCCCAAAGATTTTATTTGAGAGCATGTACGAGTGAGAGAGAGGAGCAGGGGAAGGGGCAGAGGAAGAAGCAGACTCCCCTCCCCACTCAAGCAAGGAGCCCAATGTGCAGCTCAATCCCAGGACCCTGGGACCATGACCTGAGCCAAAGGCAGACGCTTAACCACCTGAGCCACCCAGGTGCCCCAGAATCTGGAGATTTTAACCAGATCTCCAAGTCAATCTCTGTACACAGAAATACCGTCTTGAGAGAGAACAGAATATCAACTTCTCCTCCCTGCTTCAATTGTCTATCAAAAGTCAGCTCTGGGGGCACCTGGGTGGCTCACTGGGTTGGGCCTCTGCCTTCCACTCAGTTCATGGTCTCTCAGTCCTGGGATCGAGCCCTGCATCAGGCTCTCTGCTTGGCGGGGAGCCTGCTTCCCTCTCTTTCTCTGCCTGCCTCTCTGCCTATATGTGATTTCTCTCTCCGTCAAATAAATAAAATAAAATAAAATCTTTAAAAAAAAAACCCTCTGTTAGGTGCTGAGAAGGAAACAGGAAATGGAGCTGTCTGAAGGACAGGGATGATCAAGTTAGAAAGATTAAATCAGGGGTGCCTGGGTGGCTCAGTGGGTTCAAGCCTCCGCCTTTGGCTCGGGTCATGATCCCAGGGTCCTAGGATTGAGCCCCACATCGGGCTCTCTGCTCAGCAGAGAGCCAGCTTCCCCCTCTCTCTGCCTGCCTCTCTGCCTACTTATGATCTATCTCTCTGTGTCAAATAAATAAGTAAAATCTTTAAAATAAATGAATAAAGATGTCAATTCCTTAAAAAAAATCAAACACCTGATACCTAGGCACTGTTTTAAATACTTGGCATACATAAGTGTACAAAACAGATCTTTGCCCTAGTTAAATTTATATTCTATCAAAACCTGTTTCCTTCCTGTGCTGCACATTTGTATAAACTATTCCCAGACTAGCGCAAGATTCCATTCTGTTTGTGTGTCATGCACGAGTCTCTGAGTAGCCCCCACGTGCAAGGTCTGTGGAGGTGTATACGGTTAAATCTGAGACCTTGCTCTTGGGGTTTTTAGGCCGTTAAGGGAATCTAATTCAATTAGAAAATTACATGTCCCAAGTGAGGCTAAAAAAGGTCAAAATTCAGAGAACAATTACGTTTAGTTGTGAGGTGTTGGGGAAGACTAAGAGAGGTGACTTTTGAACTGGTTCTTTAAGGGGGGAAGAAGGACACTGTAGTTGGAGCTACAAGAGGAAGAGAAAGACGCTCTGGCCATATACATGTAATTCATTGATTTGGCTGGAGGTGAGGATGTGAGAAGGGGGATCAGGGGACGTGGTTGGAAAGATGGGCTGGGATCAGGCTAAGCAGTTTGGATGTTTTTGAGTTAGTAATGGGGAGCCGAGACTTGGAGCAAAAGGGTGACCTGATTCAAGCTGTGATTTAGGAACATTAATGAGAGTTCTATCATGTGGCTTTTTTGGTTTGCTTTTGGTTGGGGCTGGGGGATGTTAGGTTTCTGAATGAGACCCACAAGAGCCAATGAGGGCTTGACTGGGAGCAGCTGCCGTGGGAAAAGAGCCATGGACAAGGCTGGATGGACAAGACCACCAAGGCGGGATCAACAGGATGTGATGATTTTCGTACAGGGACCAGACTCCACAGCTCTGCACACTGGGGCTTTGCACGTACTCACCATATTTGTTGAATGAACATGTATCACGGGTATTCACAGAATAGGGAGCTCAATCTTGTCTGAACTCGGGAAAGCTCCTTGGAGGAAGGGGGGCTTGGTTATACTTCTGGTCTTTCTCTGCCAAGACTTCCCTTCCTAATGCTTTATAACTCTGTGGGGGTCCACTTCCGAATCTAACTTAAATGCCTGGAAATTGGAGGAGGGGTGTCCTACGCATTCTCCCTTCGAGCTGCCCTGTCTCTTGGCTGGGATGTGCTGGTAGGGACACCAGTACCTTAGCATCTTGAGCCCACTTGAGTGACCCTAGATAGTGGTTCATGGACCCTCGACTAATGACGATACCCCCTTCTGCAGGAGAGGCATGGCGATGGGCTGTTTCAGTGGCCTTTGCCTTGGTGGAGCCACCCTTGTTCCTCCAGGGTCTGCGCCTTCACTTTGGAAATGCAATGTCAGCTCCCCGGGAGGTATTCAGGCTCGGGAGGTCTCATCCAGGGACAGAGCAAACACAGGAAACATTAGTAAATAAGGATGGAGGTAATCGTAGTTTATATTCGAGCTATACCGGCTGGTCTGCTCAGCAAGCCACATTATGGGGTAAAGATTTTGCGCTTTTTGTTTAAAATATTTATAAAATGAGAGCATCGGAATGGGAGGCAGCTGTAGGAACCTGATAAACAGTGTTTTTCACAGCGCGATCACCATGCCAGAAGAATCAGCAGCACTTGGGAACTAGTCAGAAGTCCAAGTTCTGGCCACCGCCACCCCCTCCAGCCTCAGACCTGGACACTCTGATACAGGTGCCCAGCAGTCTGTGTTGTAACCAGCGCACCAGGAAGCGTGACGCACACTCAAGTCTGAGTACCACTGACTTACAGAAACTTTCTAAAAATTCAAGACAGGTGGCGAAAATTAGAGCACTCTTCCCTAAACAGAGCTTATTAAATACTAGTGTTTTTTCTCTTTCTCCCATCCATTTTCCAGACTCTTTGCAATGGGCATTGAATCTTATAAGCTCACAACTTACCAGTATTTTTTTAAGATTATTTATTTATTTGATAGAGATGACAAGTAGGCAGAGAGGCAGGCAGAGAGAGGGGGGAAGCAGGCTCCCTGCCGAGCAGAGAGTCTGATGTGGGGCTTGATCCCAGGACCCCAAGATCATGACCTGAGCCAAAGGCAGAGGCTTTAATCCACTGAGCCTCCCAGGCGCCCCAACTTACCAGTATTTTATAATCCTTAATATTTTGGTCTGATCAACTCCCCTGAGAGCCTAAGGGTGCTCTTGATGCTTTCAGCACACATTTGTAAGTTATTAGGTTGGGTTATTTCAACAGAGATCCCCACAATAAATGATCTACATATTGACTGTATTACTTAAACTTCCTAAGCTTGCCCTAAAGTCTAGGGGCACACCTTACTTGGAGAAGGTATCAGTTTCTTTCTTATATGTCAGCTGACCGTGCCTTTGCTTGGATCAAAAATATGGGCAAATAATTTTCTCCCCTTCCTCCAAAAAGAGAAAATACTAAAAAGACTTGCAGAATAATTTCCCCTGGGAAGAGTTTATAGGCTCTAGGCTCTGAGACTAAGATGAACGGGAAATGTGGGAAAGATAGAAGATAAAGCTTAAACTGCATATAGCACGTTTTACTTTATATTTAGTGGTTAACTCTGGTTTTCCAAAATAAGGCTCTTAGGTTACAGATCAGGAAGATGGGTCCTAGCTTGAGTGGTTTATTAGAGAAGTGTGAAGGTCCGAATTAAGTGTTGGATTATTGTTGCTGTATTTGGCTCCGCCTGGAGCCAAAGCTACAGAAGATCCCCGCCTGGTGGCTGACGGCCAGGTGAAGACTGGGTGTGGCTTAGAAGGCTCCAGGGGACGCTGCGAAGCATCCCTGAGCAGAGTGTCTGCTGGGGAAGTAGGTCCCCTGGGAAGGAGGAGGAGACGCAAGATTCCCAAAAGGGGATTTGGGGAAGGGAGAGAGAGATTTTTTTTTTGTTTTTAATGAAATAAATTTTTCTTGAGACCATTTGTTCTGGAAAACCAAACAAGTGGTTTTTTTTTTTTTTTTTAATTAATTAGTGATTTTATTTATTTGAGAGAGAGATGGCAAGGGAGAGCACACGCAGGCTCTCGGCTGAGCAGGGAGCCGGATGTGGGGCTCCATCCTAGGACCCTGGGACCACGGCCTGAGCCGAAGGCAGCCACGGAACCGACGGAGTCCCCCCGGCGCGCAACAAGTAGTTCTAAACTCTGCCCCACCCTACCCCCACCCCGCCCGGCGCAACGAGTATACCCACACCGAGTCACTTGGGTCCTTCAGAGGCGTTACGGCGGCAAAGCTCCGGACACTTGATGCCCCGGCAAGGCCAGCCCTTCCCCGCCCCGACACGCGAACTCCCACGTTTTCTCAGCGTCCTGCACGGCCGCTTCTTAGCTCCGTGACTCGATCCTCCCAAGTGGGACGCTGGGGCCCAAGCGTCCTGGAGGGGGGCTAGGGGCCAGGGCTGGGCCCCCCCGAGCTGCCCCTGCCCGGGACCTGCGGGAGGCCGCGCCGGCGTCCACTCCCGCGGCCCAGGCCAGGGCGGGCGGGCGGCCTCCGTACGGGACCCCCGAGGCCGCGAGGGCCGGCGGGCGCGCGCAGAAGGCCGCGGGCCGCGGACGTGCGGTCCTTCGGGCTGCAGGGGGCGCTGTGCGCGCCCTCGTGCCCGGCCGCGAGCGCAGCTCTTGTTTAAAGGGCCGACGGGGCACGTGGCTCGGACGCAGCTCGCGGCCTCCCGGCAGCGGCTCCGAGGCTGGGCGTCTCCGCTCCGCCTCCGTCGCCGCCTGCGCGCTGCGCCAGGCCCGCCAGGCCAGGCCGAGGGCAGCCGCCGAGTGAGGGACGCGAGCAGCCATGGCCGAAGCGGCGCCCGCCCGGGTAAGCGCCCCGGCCCGCGGACGCCCAGACGGCCTGGGGCCGCCGCCGCCGCCGCCGCCGCCGTGAGGGTCGGCGCCCCGCAGCCGTGGAGCGGCCCCGCCGCGCGGCCTCCTGCTCCGCCCAGGCTGGCGCCGGCCGCGTCCCGCCGGCGCGGTCCGCCCCGCCGCCCCGGGTCTGGCGTCCCGGCCGGGCTTTCGGGTCGACAGCGCGGGCGGCCCAAACGGCAGGCTGGGCTGCGGGGCGCGGCGAGGCGGCCCCGACGTGGGGGGGGGGGGGGACAGGCCCTGCTTCCTAGCGGCACTTCAGATGACAGGCCTTGCCCTGAAGCGGGCCGGCCGTGTGTCCCGCCTGCCCCCCCCACCCCCGTCCATTGTCCGGTCGGAGGCACGCAGGGACGACTGTCGCGCAGCCCCACGCGCTTCAGACAGCGCGAGTGTGAGGCTCCGGAAGGGACTGGCCCAAGGCCACGCACCGAGTCTGGCCGAGCCCGACGTCTAGGCCAGAACTTCGGGATTACACTCTCATGAAGGCCCCGGGGTTCGACATTTACCGAAGAGAAAGGTGTCGAGTGCTGTTTTCGAGGGGGACTAGAGGTAGATTTTTTCTCAGACTGGCATGTTGGATTAGGTTATTTGGATTATTTTATTTATTTTATTTTTTTTAAAGATTTTATTTATTTGACACAGAGAGAAACCACAAGTAGGCAGAGAGGCAGGCAGAGAGAGTGGAGGAAGCAGGCTCCCTGCGGAGCAGAGAGCCCGACATGGGGCTCGATCCCAGGATGCTGGGAACATGACCTGAGCCGAAGGCAGAGGCTTTAACCCACTGAGCCACCCAGGCGCCCCGGATTATTTTAGACTGTTGGCCGGTAATGCGCAGTATGCGCAATTCCGAGAAAAGAATCTTTTGGCTATTTTTGATATACCAGAAAATCTCTTGCAAGCAGAACTCAGTAAATGGTTTCTACCATTATTAATACCTCTTAATGAAGTTTTTGAAACCTTGATTTTTGTGGCTCCTTTGAAAGGAGGAACTTCCACTCCGCCTCCTTTAATTAATGAATTTGGTGTGTGCTTCCCTTTGGATTCCCTGAGCGCCAGGGAGAGAAAGGGGGTGGGAATACTGAGGTTTGTGGCCCTGTCCCCTGGGGAATACGCCCCCAGGGCATTTCTGGAACTTCGTTAGTGACATCACCAGCTCCCACCTAGCCGGGGCCAGTCCCTCAGAACTTTTTCTGACCATTTCTTTCCGTTTACTCCTTTCCTTTTGTCATCTTACAGTACCTGAGATTGCCGAGAAACTTTACAACAGGAATGATTTGCCCCCAACTCTGCTTCTATACAGAATTTTTCTCCTGGAGAAAGAAGAACCACATAATTTTTTCTGCATTCCCCCATGGTCCCTTTACAATGGCAGGTGGCCAGTAGTTGTTACTGAATAAATGTTGTTTAATTGTGGGGTCATTCATTCATTCATTCAGCAGCTAGCTTTAGGAGCTGTGAATACAGTGGCGAATCACACACACCCTCTGGAACGTCCTTTCTGGGGGAAACAAACCAGAACCCAGGCAGATGCATACCTGCCTTCTTTTCTTTTCTTTTTAATATTTTATTTATTTATTTGCGAAAGACAGAAATAGCAAGAGAGAGCACGAGCAGAAAGGAGAGGGAGAAGCAGACTCCCAGCTGAGTAGGGAGTCGGACACGGGCCTTGATCCCTGGACTCTGGGATCATGACCTGAGCCGCAGGCTGAAGCTTAACCAGCTGAGACACCCAGGCCCCCCCAAAAGGCTTTTAGCACCAGGTCCTGGGACTGGGCTGTTGCACACGCTCCGGCTCGTGCATCAGCACCGGGCTGAGTTGAGGCACTCTGGAAGCTCTTTCCAAGGTGCCGAAGGACAGTGGAATGAAAAAGGTGGAGGAAAAAAGCCCAGGGGGGTCCGTTTCTTGCCACGTCCCTGAGCCAGAACCATCCACAGCAGCATAGTCTGCATCCTTACTGTTACCGTCTTAGCGGAATCCACGTGGGGCTTGCGTGCCTTGAGTATGTACCGCGTGCTAGACACTGGGCTAAGTGCTTTCAACAAAGACTGGGTCATTCTCACGATCATCTCCTGTGAGGACCGTTTTCTAGACGTGGAAGTGAAGTTGAAAGCTGTGTGGGAAGACGGTGCCCAGAGTCAGCCAGCTTGGGAGCGGCGGGCTTGCTGCTTGGACCTGGGCTCTCTGGCAGCAGAGCTCATGTTCTCTGTGCTTCCAGGCCTGTCCCTTGGTCTGCAGAGGAGGAGGAGGAGGAGACTAAGGTCCAAGATGGAAGCCCCCCGAGAGCCGCAGATGCTTTTGTCTTTGGCCGTGTGTTTCCTCCCGTTTTCCACTTGCTAATGCCTTGGTCCAGCCAGTGTTTCCTGCCTTCACTGATGTCCCTGCCTCCCTTCGACACCTGCCTGCCTGGCCCTTAGGATCCCAGCGGGGGCCTTCCCTGGGCAGGTGTCATCGTGAGGCTTTTTGAAGTACACATGTAGATGGGGTCATTCAGAGACCATCTCCCCTTTCTCTTCTTGTGGCCAGGCTCCAGAGAGGGATAAGCAGACAGAAGACGAAAGCCCTTCGACACCTCCTCTGTCACCCCCAGCAGCCGCGGAGAACTCTTACCTGTACTCCACGGAGATCACACTGTGGACGGTGGTGGCCGCCATCCAGGCCTTGGAGAAGAAGGTGGACTCCTGCCTGGCCCGCTTGCTGACCCTGGAGGGGCGGGCGGGGACGGCTGAGAAGAAGCTGCTGGACTGCGAGAAGACGGCTGTGGAGTTCGGGAACCAGCTGGAGGGCAAGTGGGCCGTGCTGGGGACCCTGCTGCAGGAGTACGGGCTGCTGCAGAGGCGGCTGGAGAACATGGAGAACCTGCTGAGGAACCGAAATTTCTGGATCCTGCGCCTGCCCCCGGGCAGCAAGGGGGAGGCCCCCAAGGTATCCCTCAGGCCCCTGGGGTGGGACAGCCCGAGGGACCGTGCCTGGAAGTGAGTGGGTGAGCATGCGTGACCCTTGTGGTTCCAGGTGCCTGTGACCTTTGATGACGTGGCCGTGTATTTCTCTGAGCAGGAGTGGGGCAAGCTGGACGAGTGGCAGAAGGAGCTCTACAAGCACGTGATGCGGGGCAACTACGAGATGCTGGTGTCCCTGGGTAAGGCTGCGGAGGTGGCGATCTGGGTCTGTGTCCGCAGATCGGCCTCTGGCGGTCTGCGTCTTTGCATTGACGTCTGTTCTTCTCAGTGTGTCTCCAGCTCTGCGGGCAGCTGCGGGGCGCGTGTCCAGGCCTGACCCAGCTCTCCTTCCGTTCCGTGTGCAGATTATGCCATCTCCAAACCAGACATCCTGACCCGGATGGAGCGGGGAGAGGAGCCTTGTCCTGGAGGCCCGTGGGGCCAGGAGGAGGGAAGCAGGAGGGAGGTAGCCCAGCCAAGGAGGCCAAGCCCTGGTGAGTGGGGGGCTGGACGGGGGAGTGAGTGGGCCGCACTGCTCTCCTGGGCTTTCCAGGCTAGCCCTCAGCCCGGGAGGGGGCACAGGCCCTCAACCCAAAGTGGGGCCCACTCTGTCCTAGGCCAGCCTAGTTGGGGCGGGGGGCGGAGCTTAGAGCCGTCGGGTTTCGGCTTCTGAACGGGGCGGCCAGCGGTTCTGGCGTTGTGTGGTTGTCGTGAGGACTCCGGGACCCGGCAGCCCTCTGGCTAGCACTTGCCGAGTGCTGTGTAAGCGGGGACTTAGGGCCACCAGTGACCCGGCGAGCAGCAGCAGCTCTCCTGCTGCCCCTCTAGCTCGCGCTCGCCCCCTCCTCCTCTGCTCCCCCACGTGAGCCTGCGGCTGTAAATGCCCGTCACCTACGGCTTCCCTGTGTGGACACGGGCCTCCCGGGGGGCGTCCAGGGCCGACTTGGTCCCCACAGCTGGTGTGGTAAGGGACCTGCGGTTCCCAAGTTGACTCTGATATCAGAGTCTTCTGGGAGACTTTAAAAGGTTAAATTTTTTTTTTTTAAGATTTTATTTATTTATTTGACAGAGAGAGAAATCACAAGCAGGCAGAGAGGCAGGCAGAGAGAGAGGAGGAAGCAGGCTCCCCGCTGAGCAGAGAGCCCGATGCGGGACTCGATCCCAGGAGCCTGGGATCATGACCCGAGCCGAAGGCAGCAGCTTAACCCACTGAGCCACCCAGGGGCCCCTAAAAGGTTAAATTTTAAAAAATAAATGGAGGTAGGGAGGAGTGCCAGACGTCCGTGTGAGCGTCACCCGTGTGGGGCGGCGATCGGGCGTTGGCTTCCCTGTCTAATCCCGCTCTCTGAGCGGAACCGGCCTACCAGTGTCGGAAGCAGCGGGTGAACACCGGCCCCGCATCTGCGTGCTCTTTTCCCCGAGTGTCTCAAAACTGTTGGCTGTAGGTGGCGGGTCCTGATGCGGGGACACCGAAGTCCACCTGTTGCATTCGATTTATAAAAAGCCCCCCTCCCGCCCCAAATTTAACAGCCTTGTTGAGATAAAGTTAGCATCCCCGGCAGTTCCCGGATTGGAGTATACAGCTCAGTGTCACTCTTCCTCACAGCTGTGTACCCTCACCACAGCTGGAACTTTCTTTGCCAGCCAAAGAGAAGCCCGTCCCCGTGGTGTTGACTTCCTGTTTCCCTCCCGCTGCTCCTCAGCCCAAGGCAACTACTCATCTGCCCTCTTGTGTCTTAGATTCGCCTGTTCTGGACATTGCACGTGAATGGAGTCCTACTGTGTGCGACCTTTCGAGTCTTCCATCTGTCACTGGGCGCATGCTCCGGGCTTCCCCACCTTGTGGCCTGGCACTGCCTTCCTGGGCACACATGTTGCTGCCTTCTGTCGTTCCGCACCTCCGTTCATGCGCACCCTCCCCTCCCCCTCTTGAATATTATTTACTTATTGACATTCTAATCTCATTTATCTTTTTTTTTTTTAATGTTTTATTTATTTGTCAGAGACAGAGAGCGAACACAAGCAGGGGGAGCAGCAGGCAGAGGGCCAAGCAGAGTCCCCACCATGCAGAGAGCGTGATGCGGGGCTCGATCCCAGGACCCCGACATCATGACCTGAGCTGAAGGCAGAGGCTTAACCTGCTGAGCCACCCAGGCTCGCCGTAAAGTCGTTTATCTTTTCAAATGCCATCATTTCATCATTTCCCGTATTCTGGGTTTGGTGTCACTTATTGTTCTTCTCTTTCTTGCATTTCCTCTAAACTGGTAAATCAGGAGGCTTCTTTGGGTTCAGGTTCAACCTCACGGGCCACATGGCTTCAGAGGTGGTGGCGTGTACTCCCTGCCAGCAGGGCCCTCAGCTCCAGGCACCGAGGCTCCGTCCTCGTGCCTTCTGGAGATCCTGGGCTCTGTTTTCTGTTGCAGAGCTCCCCATCACCTTCTCCCCTGGTGATTTTACCGGTCATTGAACGTTGTTCCCCAGATTTGTTATTCCCTTAGGGTTGCAAAATGGGGAGAGTCTGTCATACTTGGGCACTGCATCGGTGAAATTCTTTTACAAACAGTACTTTCCCTAATCAACTCTTAGTTACCCTGAAATAGAGTCTGTACAGAAGAGGCAGGATAGAAGCTTAATTCTTTTTCTTTATCAGTTATCACAGTGAAGTTACTCCCTTAGGAGCCTTTAAAGGTGACCAGTACTTGGGCTTTTTTTTTTTTTTTTAATTTTCTGTCTTTTTAAAATGACTTCAGAGACTTTTAAATATTTTATATATGCCAATCGTTTGCAGCCATTATTTTTTGTGCTTAAATTGTCCCATCTTTAGCTCATGGGAGCCCTTTCAAGTTGTCCCTGAGGTCATTTTGATGTGACTTCAGTGGCTTTCGGATACCATAAGATGTTCTAGAATCATCTAATGTATTTCCTGCCTCAGACCTGGAATACAAATTTCTCCAAGGAGTTTTGGTTCAGTGGCAAAGGATATTTGGATACCTCAATATGAGTGCTAGTGATTGCTAATTTTTAGCATTACGTCTAGGCCTTTTCAGAAAAAAAAAAAAAAGTTTGTTTTTTTTTTTTAGAAAATATGTTTTTTTTTTAAAGATTTTATTTATTTATGGATGCCTGGGTGGCTCAGTTGGTTAAGCAGCTGCCTTCAGCAAAGGTCATGATCCCAGCGTCCTGGGATCGAGTCCCACATCGGGCTCCCTGCTTGGCAGGGAGTCGGCTTCTCCGTCTGCCTCTGCCTGCCATTCTGTCTGCCTGTGCTTGCTCTCTCTCCCTCTCTCTCTCTGACAAATAAATAAAATCTAAAAAAAAAAAAAAAGAAAAAGATATAATAAAAAAAGATATTATTTATTTATTTGACAGACAGAGATCGTAAGTAGGCAGAGAGGCAGGCAGAGAGAGGGGGATGGGAAGCAGGCTCCCCACCAAACAGAGAGCCCTAGAAAATAATGTATCTTGGGGGCACCTGGGTGGCTTATTTTAAAAAGATTTAAACAAATTTTTTTAAAGATTTTGTTTATTTGACAGAGAGAGACATAGCAAGGAGGAAGCACAAGCAGAGGGAGAGAGAGAGAGGGAGAAGCAGGCCTCCTGCTGAGCAGAGAGAAGTGTGGGGCTTATCCCAGGACCTTGGGATCATGACCCCAGCTGAAGGCAGAGGATTAACTGACTGAGCCACACAGGTGGCCCTATTTTTAGGTGTTTAGAAATGGCTCTTTTTACCTTTTCATTTAATGTTTTGAATACATACGGCATGTTATGTTTGCAAAGTCAGAATGGTTTAAAAGGATGCATTCAGGAAAGTCTTATTTCCATTCTTACTCCTTTGTCCCTATAGATAATCATTTTTTAAAAAAGATTTTATTTATTTATTTATTTGACAGAGAATGAGAGAGCACAATGCAGGGGGAGACAAGGCAGGGGGAGAGGGAGAAACAGGCTCCCTGATAAGCAAGGAGCCCTATGCGGGGCTCGATCCCAGGACTCCAGGATCATGACCTAAGCCAAAGACAGATGCCCAACTGATTGAGCCACCCAGGCACCCCTCTTCTAAGAGTTTTGTGTTTTAGCTCTTACATTTAGATCTTTGATTCCTTTGAGTTAGTTTTTATATATGGAGTTAGATAAAGATCTTTTATTCTTTTGTATGTGGATATGCAGTTTTCCCAGCACCATTTGTTGAAAAGACTGTCCATTCCCCTTTGAGTGGTCTTGAGATGCTTCTAAAATGTCACTTGACTAGCTATGTGAATGTTTATGACTTAGTTCTGTTTATTTATTCTATTGATGCTAGTACTACCACACTGTTTTGATTACAGTGTCTTTGTAAGTTTTGAAGTTAGGAAGTCATTCCACTTTGTTCTTCCTCCTTAATATTGTTTTCACTCTTTGAGGTCCCTTGAGATTCCATATGAATTTTAGGATGGGGTTTTTCTCTTTCTGTAAAAATTGCCATTGAGACTTTGATAGAGATTGCATTGAATCTGTAAGTCACTTTGGTAGTTAATATAAACAATATTAAGCCTTCCAATCCATGAACATGGTATGTTTCCATTTACTTATTATGCCTTTAGTTTCTTTCTGCAGTGTTTTGTAGTTTTCGTTGTAAAGGTCTTTCACCTCCTTGGTTAAATAGTTCCTTTTTTTTTTTTTTTTTTTAAAGATTTTATTTATTTATTTGGCAGAATGACAGAGATCACAAGTAGGCAGAGTGGCAGGCAGAGAGAGGGGGGAAGCAGGCTCCCTGCTGAACAGAGAGCCTGAAGCGGGGCTTGATTCCAGGACCCTGAGATCATGACCTGAGCCAAAGGCAGAGGCTTAACCCACTGAGGCACCCAGGTGCCCCAGTTAAATAATTCCTGAGGCTTTCATTCTTTTTGATACTATTATAAGTGGAATTGTTTCTGTAATTTTCTTTTCAAATTGCTTGTTATTAGTGTATAGAAATACTAATTTTTATATATTGACTTTTGTCCTGGTACTTTGTTGAATTAATTTGCTAGTCCCTACAGTTCTTTGTGGAATCTTTAGGCTTTTCTGCATATTTCATCTTTGAAGAGATAATTTTATTTCCTCCTTTCCAATTTGGATATTATTTATTTTTGTTTCTTGTTAACTTGCTCTGTCCAGGGCTTCCAGTCCTTTGATGAATGGGTGGTAAAAGTGGACATTTTGCCTTGTTCCTAATCTTAGGGGAAAAGCTTTCATTCTTTGACCATTGAATGTGCTGTTCACTGTTGGTTTTTCATATATGGCTTTTATTATGTTGAGATAGTTTCTGTGTCTGGTCTTTTGAATGGTTTTATCATGGAAGGGTGTTGAATTTTGTCAGATGCTTTTTCTGCATTAACTGAGATGTTTTCCCGAGGTGTTTTCCCTTCATTCTGTTAATGTGGTGTGTTCTGTTGGTTTTGTTTCGTATGCTGAACTAACATTGCATCCCAGGAATACACTCTACTTGGTCATGGTATTTAATGCTTTTTTCCCCCCCAAGATTTCATTTATTTATTTGAGAGAGAGAGAGCATGAGGGGGTGGGGTGGCAGAGGGAGAGGGAGAAGCAGACTCCCCATTGAGCAGGGCACCCAATGCAGGGTTTGATCTCAGGACCCTGGGATCATGACCTGAGCTGAAGGCAGATGTTTAAATGACTGAGACCCTCGGCACCCCGGCAACAGTTGTTTGTTTAGTTGGGTTTTTTTTAGATTTTAATTATTTGAGAGAGAGAGAGAGAGAGAGCTCAAGATGGGGGAGGGTCAGAGGGAAAAGCAGACTCCCTGCTGATTGGGGAGCCTGATGTGGGACCTGATCCCGGGGCTTCCAACTGACTGAGCCATCCAGGTGCCCCAACAGTGTTTTTTGTTTTGTTTTTTTAAGATTTTATTTACTGATTTGACAGAGAGAGAGAGTGTGCAAGCATAGCAGGGGAGGGAGAAGCAGGCTCCCTACTGAACAGGGAGCCCGATGCAGGGCTCGATCTCAGGACCCTGGGATCATGACCTGAGCCGAAGACACATGCTTAACGACTGAGCCACCCAGGCGCCCCATTAGCAGTGTATTTTTCATGATATCTCTCTTACATGAGGGGGGGTGAGTATCCTTTTATTTATGGGCCATTTAAATTTCTAACTCTGTGAACTCTGTGTTCATCTCTTTTGACCTAGGACCTTTTTTAAAATGCAGCTAATGGGCGCCCAGGTGGCTCGTTGGGTTATGCATCTGACTTTGGCTCGGGTCATCATCTCAGGGTCCTGGGATTGAGTGCCGTGTCAGCCTCTGTGCTCAGCAGGGAGCCTGCTTCTCTCTGCCCCCTCTCTCTCTCTCCCTCTCCCTCTGTCTCTCCCTCTCCCCACTCATGTTCGCACATGATATGATATCTCTCTCAGATATGTTACATCTTTAAAAAAAACAAAACTGCAGGGGCACCTGTGTAACTTAGTTGGTTAAGCGTCTGCTTTTGGCTCGGGTCATGATCCTAGGACCTCAGGATCAAGGCGCATGTCGGGCTCCCCGCTCAGTGGGGAACCTGCTTCTTCTCTCTCTGCCCCTCCCCTTGTTCGTGCGTGCACACACTCACTGTCTCAGTCTCTCAAATAAGTAAAATCTTTAAAAATAAATACAATAAAATCTTTTTCAAGAAATGCGTAATTCCTAGGCCTACCCAGAACCGCCGATGAGAATCTTGGGGTGCTTCCAGGGGGATCCCTATACATCAGGGTGGCACAGGACTTGGGCCCGGAAGCCACTGTTGCGTTGTTCTGAGCCGGGACGCCCTAACAAGCCACACGACTTGTCTGGTACGCTCAGACATTACTGTGCTGTATCTTTTCCTTCTCTTTTAGCCACGAGGGATCCGTGAAGTCCACTTAAATGTCCCAGCCAGTGTTTGACCTGATGCCCCCCAGTCCCGGTGACCGCAGGCGGCCCTGCGCCACAGGCTCCTGCCACCGGGAGGGATCTCTGTGTTGTCCTTGGCATCACTGAGTTGCATTTTCCAGGCGTCCCTCCACGTCCAGAGCACAACCTCGGCCCCGTCAGCCCTGCCCGGGAAGAACCAAAAGAAGAGCAGGTCACCAGGCGCCAGCAAGACTCCGAGACGAGAGTGACCGTCCCTGGAGCAAGCACGGGTGAGCGAGGGCCGCCGGGCCGCCGTGTGAAGAGCATCTTGACACACGACCAGACAGGTGCTGCTGAGTAATGTGCTGAAGCGTGACAGGGGGACAGATGACGGACACCAGGCTTGGCCAAGCTGGACGGGCTTCCTGGGAAGGGGACCCTGTGACAGGCCTTAGAGGAGGAAGCGTAGATTTTAGCTGGGAACGAAGGGCGTTTTTCGCAGGAGAAAATGGGCTGAGCCAAAGTGTGGGTTCCTGAGGCCTGCTAGGGGCCAGGCCCTCTGGCCGGGCTGCAGCGAGGGGAAGGGCACACAAAGGCGGGTACTGGGCCTGCTCCGGCTTCCTGTGATGGTCCCGTTAACCGGGCGGTCTGTGTCCTGGGCCTAGCACGGTGCTGGCATGTGCATTCGTTCCTCAGCAAACGTCCTCTCTCTGGAGGCTGTGGGGGACCCTCTGGCTTCTGGCCGCCTTTCCAGTGCTCTCTGTCTGCTCGTGTGTGAAGGAAGCTCCTGTCCGTCCTTTCACAGAATAGAGCACAGCTCGGAGGGCATTTGGCCTCACCCGTGGCATTTACTCCAGAGCCCTGCGGTCTGCCTGCAGCTTGGCTTTGCTAGCCCGCCTTCTCCTGCCCTCGTCTTCCTCTTCCTCCTCGCTCCCACGGGCCTGACTTTTCAGTCTCGGTTGCTTTCCCTCCAGTGACTATGAGCTCCCTGGGGCGGGGGTGGGGGGCGGGGTGACTGTCCCTCTCTCCCCGGTGCCCTCCTGCCCAGCCAGTGTGTAAGCAGAGGGGACCTTCTCTTTGTCCCTGCTCCCCTGCAGACCTGGCGCCGGGCCCCAGGGGCCTCCCCAAACCCTCTGTCCTTCGGCGGTCCGTGAGGGTGACGGAGTTGTCCGCGCTGGCCCAGATGGGAACTGGGGGCATGGCCTTCACGGCTTTCCTCTCGCCTCCGAAGCAGAGGCCATGGAGCGAGCAGTCCTCTGGACAGAGCAGGCGTTCGAGCATATGCGGGGTCTGCTTGGAGCCTGTGCGGTCCTGCACGAGCCTGGTGTCGGGAAGGGCCCTCACAGTGTCTCTCGCACAGGGCCTCCAGCCGCGGTTAAACAGGAGCAAGAATTTTCAGGTGGGGAGTCTCCAACATCCCCTCCCGGGGAGAGGCTGCCTGGCATGGGGCCAGGTGAGTGACAGAGGGGCCCTTGGCTGTGGGGTGGGAGGCGGCGCAGTGGGCCCCGGGAAGGAGCCTCTTCCTAGGGGTCCCTGCCTCTTTCCCAGGTCCTTTTGCCCTGGGACTCTTTGCGACCCCGACCGTCTAGGTCCTGGTCGTCCCCCATCGTGTCTGGCCTGGTGGGAAGGTGCTGCTCGAACACAGGCTGCGCGCACCAGGTTCGGGGTCTGGTGACAGAAAGGCCTCACGGCAACCCTGTGAATGGTCCCGGCGCACAGCCTCGGATGTCTCAGAGTTTGTATGCGGTGGTCTATGATTTAAATTCAGGTCCCCTGCCTAGAGGCCACAAAACCGGGCTTACACCGTGATGAACAGGAAAAAATGTAGCAATTATCGCCCATTCCAGCTTTGGGGTGGTTTTCTGCCCTGAGAGAAAGGGATCCAGTTCTTACCTGGTTCCATTCCGCTTTGATGGGAGGCAGAGGTGAGATGTGGGTGCCTTGGGGTTGTGGCATGGTGGGCGTCCAAGCTGGAGATGGGCTTCAGGTGAAGAGGTCTGGGAACCTTGGCCTTCACATGGAATAGGGCCGGAGACCCACACTAATCCCCAAGTTTAGGAATACCACGGTAGCCCATTAAATGCAACACTTCAGATGCAAAGTTCAGATGCTTCTTAGAGACTCTTAACTGATTCTGTAGCTGTGGGACTAAATTACAAATGGCAGGGTCATGTCCAACATAGAAACCAAAGTTTTGTCCGGAGTTACTTGTGAGGGTTGCTGGGAAGCTGGACTTGAGCAAAGAACCCCGAGGTCTTGACATCAGGTGCTGGTCTGGAAGGTTCGGCAGTTAGCAGAGTCTCTGGGGTGGGATTTAAATTCATGCTTCAGCAAGAAGTGAACTCCCTCTTGCTCTGGACCTTGGAAATCGCTCGTAAAGGGCTAAAGGTTTCGTTCTAATAGGCAGAGGGTAAGGTTCACTGTCAGTCTTCAAACAGACCGTGGGTTGCAGTGTCTGAGATGCTGGGCTCGGGGGGAGGTCAGAGAAGCCAGTCGGGGCTGATTCCAGAAAAGCCCAGAGGGGAACAGCAGTGAAGGATCTCCAAGAGTGCCGGTGTTGCAGGCAGGGCCTGTGGCCGGGATCTTCCTTCCCAGCACTGGGGCCCATGTGTTGCCTCCGAGTCCCGGCTCTCTCCTCTGTCCTGGCAGTTCCCAGCCTCAGTCCCATCTCCGAGTCAAGTGCTGACTCACACTGAGGTCCAGCCAGGAAGCCGAGGTCCTCGTGCCTCCCGCCTGTCCCCGGAGAGCAGGTGCCAGACAGGGAGCTGATGCTTAGGTGGATTTGTTACTTGGATGAGCAGCTCCGAGTGTGGCTGAAACGCCGGCTTCCTCTGGGCCTGAGGCTCCTCACCTGCCTCAGCGGCCCCAGGGCTCACTGTCATTCACCGAAGGGAACTAACATCGTCAGAACTCCTAGGGGTCTATGTAGCCAAGGTATCTCGGTGCAGGGTCTCCCCCGCATCATCTACCTGTTTGCTTTAACGCCGTCTGCCCTCTGACCCCTGGCGCCCTGGCTTCTGGTTTTGCGGCTTTGTCTCCTTTCTCCGGATGTCCATTGCTTGGCCTCCAGGAATGGGCCGTGCGACAGCAAACAGCCAGTGGGGGGCTGCTCAGGCGACAGTGCCCGCTCCGTAGGGCCAAGGGAACAGGGTCACTGGTGTGTGTGCTGTGAGCAACCTGCAGGAGAAAGGGCTCCGAGAAGACGGGAGCAGGGGGCTGCCGATCCGGCTAGGGCTGTGCTTGGAGCCCCGGGCTGGGTGGCGTGGCCTCGGTGGGCACCAGTGTGGCCCGCTTGAAGTTAATGGAGATTCCTTTCTCCAGGCGGTGGCAGCGTGCTCATCAAGACAGAGGCCCAGTCCGAGGACGAGATGATACCCGAGCAGCTCTTCCTGGGCGAGTCCCACAGCCAGCCCATGTATAGGATGGCCAAGGGGCCCAGGAGCAGGACCGAGGGCCCCTGTCGGCTGCGTGCGGCAGGGGTGCCACGGGTGCGGGTGGGGGACCCGCGGGCCCCGGGAGCTCTGGGGGAGCCGCCCCGCATCCTCCCTCGCAGGCGAGAGCGGACCTTCCCCTGCCCTGACTGTGGGCAGAGTTTCCGCTTGAAGATTAACCTGACCATTCACCAGCGGACGCACGTGGAGGAGGAGCCCAGGGAGACTCCGGGGAGCTCGCCCCCTGGCTGGGGGGAGGCCCCCTCCACTCTGGAGCCGGGCGAGGTGGTGGTGCCGGGCCCAGTCATCCGCTGGCTCCCTGAGGAGCCCGGAGGCCGCCGCTCCCTGGCGGGCCGCTCCCTCCTGGCGCGGCGTCCGGCGGCGGCGGGCAAGGTGTACCACTGCAGCGAGTGCCTGCGCTTCTTCCAGCAGCGGAAGAGTCTGCTGCTGCACCAGCGCCTGCACACGGGCACCAGCCAGGGCTGGCCGGCCTGTCCCTACTGCGGCAAGGCCTTCCGCCGGCCCTCCGACCTCTTCCGCCACCAGCGCATCCACACGGGCGAGCGGCCCTACCAGTGCCCTCAGTGCGGCCGCGCCTTCAACCGGAACCACCACCTGGCGGTCCACATGCAGACTCACACCCGAGGCCAGGCGGGCCCGCCCTGCCCCACTTCCCTGGCCCTCCCCCGGACGCCCCCGGGACCCCGGCCCAGCCACAGTGAGGAGGGCTGAGCGGCCAGGAGCCTGTAGGGGCACCCTCCGGCTCTCCGGGGCACCCCCAGCAGGACTCCTGTCCGCCTTCGGGCCTTTCCCCCGGTGCCTGGCGCTGGTTCCTCGTTCTGGACTAGTTCTGGAATAGCTTTGGAGAGAGCTTTTTTCCATTCAGATGGGAAGCAGTGGCCTTTTTGGTAACTGTGTGTGTATGACCAGATGCCTCAACTTCCTGTTTTCTGAGTTTGTCACTCTTCGCTGCCTTTTCTACATTCCTGACTTAGAAAGGATCCCTTAAAGCATACAGGATGCCGACTTTTGGTGAGAGACTGTGGCGGGTATCTGAGACCGGCACTGGAGATAGTGGCCCTTCCAGTAGCGGGCGATGGAGACACGGAGGGCCTGCCGTTCCTAATGTACACAGAGGTCACAGCAGAGTGGACAGTTTGAAGAATAGGCGCTGGAAATTTGAGTTTTCCTACTGTGTTATTTTGAAATCTTTTTTTCCCTTCCTTATGGAGTTTTTCTAGTGTTTTTTTAAGGGTTACGTGTGGTTGCAAAGGGGACCAGGAGCCCTGAGGGGCAGGAACTATTCTGCTACCTCCTTGTGTGTGGGGATGGTGGAGGGGCTGTCCAGATCAGCCCAGGTATTGGTGGGGGCTTGGCTGCTGCTCTGACACAGGCTGCGATCCTGGGTGTGCATTCTTTGGCCCAGAGTGCTTCCCAACATCCCAACATCCATGAATGATTTTGGTTATTAGTTGAGAGGGGAAACTGAGGCCTGGAGTGGTGGACCCTTCCCCCAAGGTCTCAGTATTATGGGTATGCACGGCCTGAGGACTTAGAGGGTGGGGGAGATGCAGACCCAGCCCAGGAAACTCCTCCCGGAGAGGAAGCTTCTGATGTGGGTGAGGCTGGGAAGCCCGGCTGGATTCCTGTGCTTCCGCGGCCTGAGCTGTCATGTTAAAGGAGTGGTATGTTCCAAGAACTTGGGGCTGGTAGAAGAGATAGTCCAAGAGACAGGGGTGGGTTTCTTTAACCACCTCCTGCGTCATGTTCCTCACCTGTCAGAGGGGGTAATGACCCCGGTGCATTCTACCTCACCTTAGCGTTTTCGGGGTCGCAAAAGATTAAGAGGCAGTGGGGCAGATAGGAAGCCTGGTTGTATCCTCTTTTCAAGTTCAGGGCCCCCCTTCTCTTCCATGTTCATCTCCAGCTCTTTGCCCAAGTCAGAATCCCTCAGGAAGGACCTTTATTTTCTAGAGTGAGTGGAAGGTCTCGGGTACAGAGCGAGCTGAGACTTTCCCGTTGGGCTATATCCGCAAGGAGCCCTTTGTAGGTCGGTGGAACAAATTCTTATCAAAGCAATGAGGTTCGGACTGTAGGATTTCAAGCAATAGCACTAGGCGTCCTGGAGAAGTCTTGGTGGCAGCTTGCATCTGTGCCTCTTCGATCACACCACTTTGGGTGCTACCTAGAGAGCAACCCTTGGTTTGGGCGATTTGGAACTGGAGTACTGTGTCCTCAGCTATTTTGTTGTCTTATTGGCCTTGGCACTACGTGAAGTGGCCAGCATTCAGACCTGCTTCCAGGCGTCTGGGTCCCTGGCTGTGCCACTTCTTCTTGTCCCTCTGACCCTCTCCTCTCTCCCAAAGTCCTGAACAGAGTTGGGGGCAGGTGGGAACATTGCCATCATCTCTGGGGCAAGAGTGAGTATGCAAGTCGGTGAGAGCCCAGCCAAGCTCCCCTGGGCTTGGGAGGAAGGGCTGCCACCCTCCCCAGCTATGCATTCTGCTCGTCTCCTCTGGCATCCCCAACCCTCACCAGGGCCCCCCCCAAGTCAGGGCTGGGCTGTCACCAAGTGTTCATACAGGATATGGTGCAAATGGAGCTGCTCTGAGCCTTCCTCTTCCCTGTAAGAGTTAGACTTGGGTGTTCCCTGGGGATGCCTCAAGGCTCGAAAGTCCTAGACCTTTCTAAGGCTAAATGTCCTGTGTAAACACGGGTACTCTAGCAATAGTACAAACCAGGGGTGATCGCTGGACACAGGCCCTCTCATTTCTTCCAAAGCACTCAGGGTGCTGGTTCCTGGCTGGGCCTTATGAGCTTGCCTGGCACTCGATAGGTTTTCAGAGAACATTCTTCACACCGAAAGGAGCCGCGCGTGCAGCGTGGTGCGGGAGCAGAGTGGTGCTCCAGAAGCTGGCAGCTAGAAACCCGTTGGGCCTTCGACTGGCTCCTAGCTCTGTGTCTTGGCTTCCTTGTTTGGAAACAGGCCCTTAGGAACTGTGACGGTGGCGGCCCTTTGCCTTCATCAGTGCTCAATAAATATGTTGAGTTGAGTGAGTGCGCATGGTCCGTGGCTTGCGCTCCGAGAGTCAGCCCTTCGGCCGGCCTGCTGCCCGGCACAGGCCCGGGGCGCTCAGGCAGCAACCACGCGCGGGAGCGACCCCCCGCGCCACGCCCCTTCAGCCGCTATCCCCGCCCACCCTGGGAGTCCCCTGCGGGGGCGGGACCTCTCCCTGACCAGTGGGAGGCCGACTCCCGGCCTCCGGGGCGCAGGTGCTGGGGGCGGAGCTTCCAGGACTGGCCAATGAGGAGCGGGCTCCGGGACGCGGGGCGGGTCCCACTCGGGGCAGGGCTCCGCCTGCTGGGGCTACCGCGACACCCACGCAGCGCTTGCGCGCTCCTCGATCCCGGCCCGCGCTCGGGATAGCGCGGTGGTCTCGGAGGATGTCCTAGAATTGGGGAGGCGCAGCCTGCGTGGAGGGGTGATGACCACCGCGACGCTCGAGGCCGCCGCTGTGTGAGTCAACGATAAAGGACCTTCTCCTCTCTTGGCCGCAGTTTGCCGGCGTGCGGACTTAGCCGCCAGATTTCCGAGGTTCCCGACAGCGCCGACGTCTGGGGGAGCCCGCTCTGTGCGGAGGGGGCGGCATGCACGGCGGACGTCCTCACTCCAGAGACCCGCCCGGGCTTTCCTCTCTTGGACCTGCCCATCCACCCCGCCCCCAGCACTGACCCCTTAGGGAGACCATCTCCCCAATGTCACCCCCTTTTCCGTGCCGAGACCTGTTGCTGTCATCTTGGGAGGTTACTTTCCTCCCCAGCCTAGGTCCTTGCCTTCCTCCTGTGGAGCTGTCTTCCACCCGACTGTAAGGATCCCCTAAACTCTTTAGGCCCGAACTCTGATTTCAGGATGCGTTTGAGGGCCTGCTTGCTCTTTTCCGCAATTCGCCAAGAAGTCCTTCGTGCTGCTGCTGGGAGGGGGTCTGGGTTAGAGAGGACTTTCGGTTATGTGTGCTTCAGGCTCAGATTGGACTTCGTCCGTCCCTAGCCTAAGTGACAAGAACTGTCAAGACGAGATTTTCCCTCCTCTCCGAAGGTAGAGGTGTCATCTCCTGGTAGAAAATAGCTCTGAAATGGCATTAGGTCCATTCCTGAGTGCCAGATCTGTGACAGCGCGTTCCAGGACTGGAAGTTGTTCATCCTTAATCTGTGCAGACCAGATCTTCGTCCTCCAGGCTACACTCCAGGCCAGACTCAGAGATGGAACAATGGCACAGTGAGAGACGCAAGGAAGGAACAAGTGTCTGACGACTCGTACCCAGCACGTGTTGAACATTTTGCAAAGCGCTTTCTGGAGGAGGTATCAGGGGAGCCTCAGTTGCACAGAATTGGGCTAATCAGTCTTTGGTTCACAACACAGTCTGATTGTCGGCCCTCAGCCTTTATGTTTGTTTTAGTAATAACATGTGCCAAAGCCAGTAATACACGCCGAGTGCTTTTCCACACCTTTAGTTCACTTCATCCTCACAATACCCCCCAAACATGCAGGATTCGAATAGCAGGAGAGATATCGAGTCAACTTCTAGTAAAGCTGCATTTCGAGGAAGGTTTCCAATATACCTCAGGTGTCTCCGGGGAGGCACTCCTGAATTTTCTTATTTTATTACTTCTAGTAATATGCGATACATTTTCTGTGCCCTGGGGCAGGATATTTTTTGAACTATTCCCTTGTTCTGACTACTCTTAGGTGCTGGCTTTCAACTTTCTCTGGCTCCATTTCCTGGCAGCTAGGACTGGCCTAGTGTGGAGGGCACTCTGGGGCTGGTGAACAAGGCACCTGGGTCACAGGGCGCTAATAGGCTGGTCAGGAGGTCACATGCCAGTAAATGTCGGGGTGGAGGGCCTTAGAGACACCAAAGCCAGAACAATAGAACCTTACCTCTGAGTCCTGAATAATGGGGGTGGGTTTGCTCGCTCTAGAATGCTCCACAGCGGACATAGCATTCCCAGAGTGCATTGGTCCCCTGGGAAGTTTTCTGGACCACTCACTAACTCACTTCTGGGCTGTGTTCCCAGATGAAGGAAAAAAGTTTGGCTCAGTAATTGGCTAGGCCAGTATCTCTATTATGTGGTAGGGCTGTGATTCAAATCCATTACACTCTGTCCAGTCATGGTGCGAAGGCTTTGTTATTCATCCTCCATTGCCCCTGGGTCTTGGTTCAGGATTCTTCCCTTGGGGGCTCTGTGGTGTCCAGCGTCCACTGCCAGCCAGGGTCTGTTTGGGGGTCTGACCAGAGAGATCTTCTGGCATCCAGAACAAGTTTCCCCCATTTTAAAGGACCCTGTAGTGGGAATGGCTTGGTACGTCTCTCATGGCGGCAGCAAGGGGGAGGCCCCAAGGTACAGGAACTTGGTGGGCCGGAGGGGACTAGCTTGGCTTCAGCAAGATCTTCAGACGCATAGTGGAGGGAGCGCCGTGTCTGCTAAAACTTGACCTCTTGACTCTTTTTTTTTTTTTTTTTTTTAAGATTTATTTATTTATTTTAGAGAGAAAGAGCTTGGGGGTGAGTGGGGCAGAGGGAGAGGGAGAGAATTCCGAGCCGACTCCACGCTGAATGCGGAGCCTGATTCCCAACCCCGAGATCACGACCTGAGCTGAAACCGAGAGTCAGACACTTACCTGACCTCACCACCCAGGCGCCCCCTGGGCCTCTTGGCTCTTAATGACAGTCACCAGTTGACTTCAAAGGGCTTAACGAATCTTAGACGAGAAGTGTGACCCAGTGGAGAGGGTTGCGGGGCAGAGGGCATGGGCTTGGCCAAGAGGGTTATGGTCGTGTTTGCCGCTCCAGAGTGACCTCGGAGGGGGAGGCCTGGCTCGGGTTGGGGAAATCACAGAAACTGCCTGGGAACCTGGGAGAGGGGACCAGGACCCGGGAGTGCCGATCCTGAATCCTTCTAGCCGCCGGTCCCTGCTCTCCTCTGAAGCAGGTGTGCTGGAGACGAGGTTGCGTTTGCCTGGTGGTCTGGCCGGCAATGCCCTCTGGTTTGGGGGCGGGGAGGGGAGACGAGCTGGTTTTACCATTCTCTGAAATGGCCGTGACTCATGCTGGTGGGGAACTTCCACGTCCACGTGTCCCCGACCACAGAAGATGCGGCCGTGTGACTCTGATCAGGAGTGGGGCAGCCTGGGAGACCGGCGGACAAGCTCCGCAGCATGTGAAAGGGCACCGGGAGACTCTGGTCTCCCCGGGTAGGAGGCTGGCTCCTGGGGGCTTCTGGGCCCAGAGTCTTTGGCTTTATTCCTTTATTGAACCAAATGAGCCTCTTGGATTCGAGAACAGAAAGCACTTTGAGGTCCTAGGATCAGCGGTCTTCAAGCAGGTAGAAGGTCTCCTTAATTCCCATGTTTGGGTTTAATGACTTGACGTGAAATGCAGGGAGGTGAAATGACTTGTCCAAGGCCTCATGGAGACTGGGGCTCCGCGGCCGCTCCTCGGTGTACTGCCCCTCCCGTGGTGCCAGGGCAGCTCTTACACACACATCTTTTACCTGCCAGCCTGTTTATCTCTGGGGAGCTGCGGCCTCGCCTGGTATTTGCACTTCTAGGACTCAGTGAGCTGTACTCTGCACACTGTGAGTTCTCCAGAAATGGCTGAATGAAGGCTGTATTGGAGGCGTCTTCGTAAGGGTGCCCCAGGTCCAGAAAAGGAGGTTGAGTCCGTGTGCATGTGCGTGTTTGTGTAAGACCTGATGAAACAGACTTTGTAGCTGCCACACTCCTGTCCCAGTTCAGCGTGCACACCTGAGTTCTCCCGCTGCTTCGAGCAGCCCAGCAGGTGGCTGTTTGTCTACTCGGCCCAGCTGGGAGGCTGAGGTTCAGAGCAAGGTGCCTTCCTTCCCTTCGCCAGTGTTCCCTTTCCAGAAGATGGTCCCATGTGCTGCGTGGCCACGGGATGAGGGAAGATGCTGGGCTCCAGGGAGCAGGGGAGGAGGGGGAAGGGAAGGCCGCAGTCGTCCTGCACTCCGGATGCGCAGACTGACAGCCGGCCTCCACGTGTGGCTCATTCCCTGTCCCCGGCCTCAGCCACCCCATCTGTCGCACGAGGTGGCTGGACTGGGTGACTTTGGGTTCTTCCTGCCTTTCTTGGATTCTACTCTATCCCCCATCGGGGCGGGAGGATGGGGGGCTTTCCTCCTGGCCTGGTCACTGGCCCTGCCTGCAAAGGGAGCACGGGGGGGTCTGCTGCACCCGACGCTCCTGCTGTCCTCCGCACGTCTTGAAGCGGGGGTGGATTCTACTCGAAATGTCTGGCAGGCACCCTTTCCCTTCAAGGCCTGCAGAGCCAAGCCCCATCACTGCCTTCAGGGCACCAGGCCCCTTTCCCTCCCTCACAGACCATGCTACCACGGAGCCCGAGCGCCAGACCCCAGTGGAGATGGGCAGATGGGCGGCAAGCAGGCAGCAGAGCAGGGGGACAGCTCCCAGAGCCTGTCCCCTCGAGAAAAGTGCAGGCCCCGCCTTCCCCCCTCACCTGGTGAGGGTGTTCTGGTGTCAGGAGTCCCCCCCATTTGGAGAAACAGACAGGGGGTGCAGTGAGGGGCTGTTAGGTCCAGACGCAGCATGCCGGCGCCCAGGGGATGCCTGTGCTACCCCCCCCCCCCGCACTGCCCGGCCCTTTGGGAAATTAGATGAAGGATGAACAATGGTAGCTTAGTTGTCTTTCTCTCTCAGATGGTAGCAGTGTCTTCAACATGCAGTTTTCAAAGCCTCGTCGCCCCTTTTTTTCAAGGCCAGGAACCCTTTATTTGAATGACAGCTGGAAACCTATAGCCCAGGGCAGAGCAGGACCACTCTGGAGCAGGGGACAGGTTCTCTCAGAACATAGGTTCTGCCGAGACACTTGTCCTTGCTTTCTAGACTCAGACATTTTATTTGGGGAGAAAGGGTTACTTTTGAAGCAAGCTCTGAGCGCGTGAACACAGTCGCGTTGACCTGAGCTGGAAGGAGGTGGGTGCTGACCCGGGCGCTGAGTGACGGACGCAAGACGACCAAGGGCAGGCCTGGTGTAGGAGCCCCGGGCAGCAGGCTGAGGCAGCGAGCGGGAGGGCCGGTGCTGTGAGTGCTCGAAAGGCAGGAGCCCCGGCAGCCTTTGCGGGGTGTCTGTGGTCCCCAGGCGGGGCCCCTGCGGCCGGGGTGGCCGGACTGCGGGCCCAGCTCAGCTCTGCTGCAGAGCTGGGGTTTGCTCCTGAGTCAGGCTCAGGAGAGCTGTGGGAGGCAGGGGAGTGAGGTCCTCAGGGCACGTGGGGTCTGTCCTGTGGCCTGAGACATCCCTGCTTTGTTCACGGTTACTTTCTTGCCTTCCACCCTCTCTGTAAGCTTTTCCAGACTCTGCAGAAGAGAGCGCTGGTTCCTCCCTGCCCCCCAGGACAGGCGTGACTCTCGGTGCTGTTCCTGCGCCCTCTGCTGCAAACACAGAGGCCCCAGTGACTGCTTTATTTACTGGCTGCTTCCAAAGGCAGGCCTCTCGTCCTGGGCTCCTAGGGAAAGTGTAGACGCGGGTTCTCCTTCAGGAGGCCTGGGTAGGGTCTGGGTGTCTCCCTGGTGTTCCTCAGGGGACCCTGGGCAGGTCCACGTTTGAGAAGCAAGGATGGTGATTTCTCTGAAGGTGTTTGCGTTTGGACTCTGCAAATGTATTCTTACAAGGGTACATTCCCACCATGAAATGTTCCCACCATGAAATGTAAAAGGTGCAGACGAAGCGGCAGGGCTCTCTCTGCTGGCCGCCCTCCTGACCCTAGCCCCTCCCGAGGGCCTCTGCCTTGTCACTGTGGCGTGTGACATTTCAGGCTCCTCTCATGCATTTTCATGCACATGGGAGCTGGGAAAATACAGGCTTGCAAAGACAAAATGTCATGAACGTATCACCCTGCAACTTGCTGTCTTTCCTTAGCAGTATGCCTTAAGAACCTTCAGGAAAAGGTTTGGCACATTTTGATCTACTTCCCTCTCTGGGAGCTGGACTGGCTGCAGGATAGGAACTTGGTGTCCAGGACCCGGATTCACTGTGGAGCCAGTCTGGTGTGTGGGAACTGGGCACAGGGGAGTGGCTGGCCGTCTCCCCAGCATGACTGTGTTACGGGTGCCTCCAGAGACCGCAGAAAGGGACACGCTGAGCCCTTGTCATTCTAGGGACAGAATTTGGCTCACTGCTGCGCAGTGTGGGTAGTCATTAGATACTGGTAGCCTGGAATGTTCTCTGTTTGTTTCTTGATTTAACAAGAATTGTGCCTACTCTGATGGCTGAGGCGGGAAGGAGGAGCAGTGACCATTCCCCATTTTTAACAGGGCGCTTAAAGATGGGTGCCTTTGGGGAGGTCACTTAGCCCTTGAGGGACACTGACTCACACTCTCCGTGTCATGTCGGTTATGTGATTGGCCGCCAGAACTGGGGTGGAGAAACACAAAACGAACAATGAACCAGTAGCTCCAACAAGATAGTGGTGAGTGCTTGCTCTGCCCTGTCAGGCTCTCTGTGTCACAGACCCAGGCCCCTTCCAGCTTGTTGCTCTACCGGTCCCCGGATGGGGCCGTGTTGCCATGGGGCCGTGGTTCTCCATGGCTCCCTACCATCCGGAGTCTGTCAGAGGGAGGCAGGGAGGGGCACGGTGCTCTTTCAAGGTCAGCACGTGTCTTTACTTCTTATTTAATTAACACATATTTAGTGCCTATCATGTACTTTATCAGTATTGGCCCACGGAAGCCTCATTACAACCTTTTGTTTACTCATGTTCTAGACAAGAGACCGAGGCACAGAGTGGCTGAATAAATGATCCCTTTCACATAGTGTAGAAGGCGGAGCCTCTCACACCCTGTGGAGGAGAACCAGCCACACAACTACACCTGCTTGCAGGGGAGGCCTGCAAACATGGTCCTATTTAGGTGGCCACGTGCTCAGCAAAAAACACCCCAAATGTTCTATGACTTGAAGGTGATCCGTGGTGTTGGGGACAGCCTGACAGCCTCCGTCCTAGCTCAGAGCCTGTTACCTGTGGGCCGAGCTCTCCCGGCTTTCCTGACAACCTGCCCAGGATTCTTTCCACCGAGACATCTGTCTCTGTCCTCAGAAATTCCTAATACAGGTGCACCTGGGAGGTAACCACGGGCCGGGTTCCAGACCACTGCAGTGAAGCGGATATTGCCATAAAGTGGGTCCACGAATGTTTGGGTTTCCAGGGCACGGACGTTCCGTGCACCTGCTGTTGCAGTCTGTGAGCTGTGCAACAGCACCGTGTCTAAAACAACAACGTGCATGCCTTCACCGAAAAAGACTTTATTGCTAAAGCATGCAACCCGCTGTCTGAGCTCTCAGCGGGTTGGTCCTTCTGCGGGTGGCGGGTCTCCGCGGCACTGCCAGCTGCTGACCTGTCAGGGTGCTGGTTGCTGGAGGCCTGCTCGGCCCTGTGGTTTGTCGCACCGATGGCTCTTCTGTCCTGAACGGTTGCTCGGTGGCAGGCGGTGCCGCCGATGGCGATTAGCCCACAGAACTGCCTTCAGAGCTGGAGTCCGCCCCCTCGAGCCCTGCCGCTGCTTCATCCGCGTGGCTCCGTCGTGTTCTGATCCGTCCGTCGTGGCTCCCAGCGGCAGCTCAGGAAGCCCCTCGCTCTGCTCCTCCCGAGGAAGCGCCCCCACGTGCGGTCCCGTCTGACCCTGAGCTTGCCCCAGCTGCGTCCCCTCCTCGGGCTCCGCTCCTGCTTCTGGTCTCCTGCGGTTTCTACCCCAAGTGCAGGGACTTCCTCTGTGAATGTCCTGAACTTTCAATTTGTATAAAAA
This sequence comes from Mustela nigripes, assembly GCF_022355385.1. Taxonomy (NCBI): domain Eukaryota; kingdom Metazoa; phylum Chordata; class Mammalia; order Carnivora; family Mustelidae; genus Mustela; species Mustela nigripes. Next base: position 6,378,316 of record NC_081560.1, on the reverse strand, counting down.
CAGAATCTGGGAAGCACAATAAAACAAAGTGCAATAAAATGAGATGTGCCTATACAGAAAATAAAAATTATGATGAATATAGGCTTTCGCAGAGTCTGGAGCTTCTAGTGGTCTTGGTCCCCACTGCCCTCGCCCTCTGGGACCCCGTGAGAACAGCCAAGGAAGCCAAGCACGGCGGCAGAGCATGGCGTCTGTGTCGGCAGGACGGCGAGAGGAGGCAGGAAAGAGCCGAACAGTCGAACAGTCAGTCGGGGGCAAGGGAAAGAGAAGGATGTGGTGGAGGGAGGGGTAGAGATTACCAGGAGGATGGGGAACTTCAGAGTTCAAACTTCTGGAGGGGGGCAGTTTCTAGTGATAACCAGGTCCCAGCCGTGTCCTCTGGCCAAAGAGGAGCCAAGGTCAAAGTGCTGAGGGACCAGGGTTGGGAGAAGCTCATGGACATGGATGCAGAGATCACCAGGCACAACCAGAGCGTGGAGGAAGCATCCTGGAGGCCATGGAGGAAGCATCCTGGAGGCCGCTGCTGCAGCCCGAGGCTAGGAGGCAGGTTCACAAGAGCAGAGCTCCCTGTTTAGAGAGGAGGAGCTGTGAACAGACAGCGGGATGGCAGGAAGGGAAACCCCAGGTGGGGCTCATGTCCTGTGCAGATTGACAAGGAGCTTGACAGGCCGCTTGGAGCACTCCCAAGAGGCTCCAGGAGATGGGGGGCTGGGGGCCGGGTCACAGAACCACCTCTGACTCCATGTGCTTGGAGGAATCCGTGTTGCATTCTTCAGTTTCGCCGATGGACGAGAGGACGAGTGGTCCAGGAGCAGCGAATATCCCTGCTAGATGTGAAAGCAAACGATGTCTGCTGGTGCTGCTGGGAGAGAGCGGGGGTGGGGGTGGGGCCACCCATGGGCGGCTGGGGGGCTGCAGAGCTTTGGGAAGGGAGCGGCTGGTGGGACAGGGATGAAACACACTGTGTGTCCGAGCCGGAATCGCCCACCCCTCGGCCTCTAGACCTTTAAAATCCTGCCAGAGCTCCAGGCAACCTCGGACCTGCTTTGTGTGTTCACATCCAGGTTTCATTTTGTAGAATTTTCTGTAAGTGGAATCAGAGCATATGTACTGCACCCCTCCTTTCTTTGCTTGTTCGGTTTGGGTCTGGCTTCTTTGACTAGAGATAATTATTTGAGATCTATCCCTGTGTTTCCATGTATTAACAGTCCCTTCGTTTTTATCCATGAGAATTATCCTGTCGTGGGCCTTCTCACCTGTTGGTAAGCGTTTGAGTTGTTATCAGCTTTTGGCTTTTTTTTTTTTTTAAGATTATTTATTTATTTGACAGACAGAAATCATAAGTAGGCAGAGAGGCAGGCACAGAGAGAGGAGGAAGCAGGTTCCCTGCTGAGCAGAGACCTTGATGCGGGACTCGATACCATGACCCTGAGATCATGACCTGAGCTAAAGGCAGAGGCTTAACCCACTGAGCCACCCAGGCGCCCTTAGATTTGGCTTTTGAAATAAAGTTGCTGCGGACACTTGTGCACCCATGCCTGGCTGTGCGCCTTCATTCCGCTCAGGGAAATCCTTGGGAGTGTAGTATCTGGGTCCTACGCAAGGGGTGCGCCTCACCCTTTAAGGACCTGCTGAACCGTTCTCCAGGGTGGCCACACCGTTTCACGTCAGCCTCGCAGCGAATGCATGTTCCAGCTGCCCCCCATCCTCGCCAACACTGGTCATGGGCAGTCTTTCTGATTTACATTCTAGCACAAGGTGATCTCTTATCGTGGTTTTAATGTTTATTTCCCTCATCACTACTGATGTTGAGGTTATTTTTATGGGCTTAATAATATCATATGTTTTCTTTTTTTTTTTATTAAAGATTTTATTTATTTATTTGAGGCAGAGCTCACAAGTAGGTAGAGAGGCAGGCAGAGAGAGAGGAGGTAGCAGGCTCCCCGCTGAGCAGAGAGCCTGATGCAGGACTTGATTCCAGGACCCTGGGATTGTGACCTGAGCTGAAGGCTTTAACCCACTGAGCCACCCAGGCACCCCAACACATATGTTTTCTTTTGTCAAGTATCTGCTTGGATCCTTCGTCCATTTTTTCCTTTGGCTTGTTTGTTTTTTTATGATTGAGGGTTTTTTTTTTTTTTTTTTAAGATTTTACTTCTTTATTTGACAGAGAGCGATCACAAGCAGGCAGAGAGGCAGGCAGAGGAGAGAGAGGAGGAAGCAGGCTCCCTGCTGAGCAGCCCCGATGCAGGGCTCAATCCCAGGACCCTGGGATCATGACCTGAGCTGAAGGCACAGGCTTTAACCCACTGAGCCACCCAGGCGCCCCATGATTGAGTTTTGAAGGCTCTTTCTGTCTGTGGGTGCCAGTCCTGTATCAGATACGTGGCTTGCAAATACTTCCTCTCCGTCACTTGCCTTTTCATTGTCTTAACCATGTCTTTCAAAGAGCATGAGTTTTTAATTTAATTAAAATTAACTCAAAGAGCACAGGTTCTTAATTAAAGTCCAGTTTATCAAGTGAGCTTTTGGTGTTGCATTTAAGAAATGTTTGCCTCCCTCAAGTCACGCCACCGGCTCTCCGTCTCAGAAAGGAACCGATTTTCTTTGATGGCTGACAGTATGACGTGTCAGTAAAAACTTGATGAAATTTTCTATGTAAAAGCCCCAATATTTCTGGTTTTCAGTACGACAGCGTCGAAGTTGCCTGCTCTTCCCCCACCACGACGCAGCAGGAGCGGCGCCTTTGGACATCGTGTGTAACAAGCGGGTCAGAGAGCCTCGCATCCTGTCCTCTGTGCCTGCTGCTGCTGTGACCTGTTCTGCCAGAACTCACTTTATCACGGTGACAACAGCACAGCCCTGTGCTGCCTACAGCCCATATTTCTTGCTTTCCTGAGAAATTTAACGTTTTGGCTATTTTCACTTATGGTTTCCTTCTTAGTGGCCGCAGGTCGCGAGAACGGTGTTGGAGAACTGTCCCTTCCCGGCGCCAGGGCCCAGGAGCTCTGCCTGTCCCACACACTGTCCCCCTACAGTCTTGCCTCTGGGTCTCCCCTTCGTGGCCATCTCCCAAGGGCCCAAGCCCAACGAGATGCTTCTCTCCCCTGCCGACCCCAGGGCACACACCCTTGGTGGCTTCAGCCCCTCGGGCCTGTTTGCTCAAACAGGTCTCACCAGAGCTGCCTGCCTCTGCGTGGCATCCTGGAAGCCACCGTTCTCCGTGTCCCGGGACCGCAAGCAAGCTGTCCCAGGGTCCCGCCCCTCCTCAATGGACTTCTCCCGGAGCAGGAATCTGGAACTGGCCCACCGGATTCCCGCCCGGTACTTAGCAGTTTCAGTGGCCGAGCGTAGGGTGGGCAGGGACAAAGGGGGTCCTCTGTGCCTCGGGGTGTGGTGTCAGGACCGGGTTCTTGTCCCAGAGCTGCTCCTGCATCCGTGCGGAGCAGTGCAGGGAGCGAGGAGAGGACCAAGGGTCTGCCCGGATGGGCCAGCCCGTGACTGCCCAGCACAGCAAAGACGGGGAGGGGGGCGAGGTCAGTGAGCCAGAGAGGGAGGAAGAGGAAATGGGAGGAGAAGGAAGGACGAGCCTGGCACGGAGAAGCTGGTTAGTAGGCGTTTTGTGTGGACGGATGCGTGAGTGATGGCAGGGAGAGCCGGGCTGTCACGGGGCGGGCACCTGCCTCCAGGAACTTCATAGCAGCCCAGGAACAAGGCAACTGCACAGTTGAAGAGGTGCAATTAAGGTTCAAAGGCAGGCCTGGGGGTATAGCTCAGGGGTAGAGCATTTGACTGCAGATCAAGAGGTCCCCGGTTCAAATCCGGGTGCCCCCTTGCCAAAGTCCCTTTTGGCTGTGAAGTGGTCACACGAGAAGAAGGCAAGTCCTTCTGAAGCCTCTGTGCCTGGATTCTCTTCTGTCCTCATCTCTAGGATTGGACAGCAGGGAGGGTGTTGTGAGGGCTCCTTGAGGTCACAGCTAGTCACGCCGTGTCACAGGCTTTCCCAGGAGCAATGTCTGGGAGCACCCTCGTTGCATTAGCAGGAACCCAGACTTCTGAGATGTTTCCCGGCGCGACGAGCACTCCTTCCCTTTTGATATTAGTCTCACTGATCTCGAGACACACTTTTTTAAAAAAAAGATTTTATTTATTTATTTGACAGAGATCACAAGTAGGCAGAGAGGCAGGCAGAGAGAGAAAGGAAGGGAAGCAGGCTCCCCACTCAGCAGAGAGCCCGATGCGGGGCTCGATCCCAGGACCCTGGGATCATGACCTGAGCCGAAGGCAGAAGCTTTAACCCACTGAGCCACCCAGGCGCCCCTCAAGATGCACTTTTTAAAAACATTTTTTTGTTTGTTTGTTTTTATTCCTCCCATGGTCTTAGTCCTCTTCGGCCTTCCCGGCTCCTTCAATTTAGCGGGGTCGTCCTTGTCCGTCTCCTCCAGAAAGGCCCCCGCCCCGACTTCCAAGCTGCCGAGCCTCTCACTGCCTGTTCTCACAGCTCTCTGCTTGGACTTTCGGCACTCTGTGGAAATACTTCGGTTCGTGGGTTTGTCTCCTCCTTGGACTAAGACTCTTTGAGGAAAAGGGATAATGCTTTAGTAGTCCGTGTCTTCAACATGGACGACGGAGCCTGGCACCAGTCGGCCTCCAAGAGTGTTTGCTGAGTGAATGAGGGAATGAAACCCCCTCCCGAGGCTTGGAGAATGGAGGAGGCTGTCCCCGCACTGAGCGTGAGGTTCCCTTAGGACCCAGAAAGCGATTTATTTTATTTTATTTTTTCCGATTTATATTTTTCCGATAACTATGTGCCAGCCTAGGGAGAAAGACTACTATAGGCTTGAATGATCTTCAGTGTAAGTGTAAAGGTTGATGGCATTGCTACAGCCCGAGGAAGAGAGCAGGAGAGAGGAGAACCAGTTAAGGCTGAGAGAGGAAGAGAGGAAAGTGGACAACAGTGGAGGAGACTTGCCACCTCCTGGGACATGCAGAAAAAAACCAGCCAAATATGGGCACAGAGATCCTGAGTGCAGTGCACGGGTGAAAAGGTGATACTGAGATGCCTTCAACAGGTGGGGGTATAGCTCAGGGGTAGAGCATTTGACTGCAGATCAAGAGGTCCCTGGTTCAAATCCAGGTGCCCCCTTTCTTACTTCCTAAATGAGTGAAGCAGGTGCTGGCATTTCTGCCTCTTGCCCCCAACGTATGACCATCAAATTAATGCTCTTTGTCTTGGGATAAAAATTTAGGCTCTGCACCAGGATCGGCTCCAAGAATCTTTCCTTGAGCATCATCCAGACAATAGCCTCTGGGGCTGATGAAGTTGGCTCAGTCCACTCTTACCTACCTGGAGACTCTGGCCTTTCATGGTGTGTGCGGAGACTTCCTTTCTCTTGGTGTCTCATTTTCTCAACCTTGTTATAATCTCCAGGGAGAAAGTTATCTCTTGTGAAGAGAAAGAGAGAGTGAAAGCCACTTGTGAAGTGTGGATATGTACCTTCCTACTGCCCAGAAGTGACTGTAAGAGTTAGAGAGCTTATCTGGGGCGCCTGGGGGGCTCAGTGGGTTAAGCCTCTGCCTTCGGCTCAGGTCATGATCTCAGGGTCCTGGGAATGAGCCCCGAATCGGGTTCTCTGCTTGGTGGGAGCCTGCTTCCTCCTCTCTCTCTGCCTGCCTCTCTGCCTACTTGTGATCTCTCTCTGTCAAATAAATAAATAAAACCTTAAAAAAAAAAAGAGTTAGCATATCAAAACAGAGCCCCTGTCTTCTCCCTGGGAATCTGTCAGAGGGCAGACTTAGACCACTTGATTTTCCGTTCTTCTTTTCTCTCTTACCTCTCTTTCTTCCTTCCTTTCTTTCTTTTTTAAAAAATATTTTATTTATTTATTTGACAGAGAGAGAGATCGCAAGTAGGCAGAGAGTCAGGCAGAGAGAGAGGGGGAAGCAGGCTCCCTGCTGAGCAGAGAGCCCAATTCGGGGCTTGATTCCAGGACCCTGAGCTCATGATCTGAGCCACTGAGCCACCCAGGTGCCCCCCACTTTTTTTTTTTAAACCTGCATCCATATTTCCTTGGTGAGAATGCCAAGGAGTAGGCCCTAATTTATATAATAATTATTAAAAATGTAGTCAAAATATTTAAAACACATATAATGGTATCAAGAATCCCGCAGAGGAATTTCCATGTTCCTTGATGAAGAGGTAATTTGAACCAATCTTTCCTATGACGACAAATAAAAAAGCTGGGAAAGTATTACAAACAACTCAACAAAAGCCTCAAAGAGCTAACTAGCTAAATATGAAGTACAAGATGGAGATTCAGAACAAATGGGAAACAGAAGGATAAAGCTCCGCAGGAGAGGCTGCTTTCACCCTGGCCCTGGTTTTCTGTCCAAGAGAGGCTAAGTGAATTTCTGGAAGTCTCTCAGGGCCAGGAGGATAGAAGTCAGAGTTCTGGGCCCACCAAGAGTAGGGACAAGGGTAAACCATCTCTGGCTTTGGGCTGGGACCCTAAGGAGGAAAGGCAAACTGAACCAAAACAGTCCTTGCAAGAATTTGTCGCTGGTCTTTGTGACATCGGGATGACCCAGAAACTCAAGCCTTGAAATTATATTAAGGTATCCTGACTACTAGAGCCCCACAGATCTCTGGAAAAAACAAATGAAGGATACTATCATCTCCACCTGGCTTCAAATTAGTCCTACAAATACATTTTCGAATACAGTGTTCAGTATGTAGTCAAGAATAGCTATGTACACAAGGAGGCAAAAATCATCAATGAAAATCAATAGAAACAACAGACCACAGAACTAAACACAAGGAAGGGACTTTTTAATATTAGAACAGCCAGAAACACACCGTAAAAAAAAAAAGTGCTAGCTCCTTTCAAGAAGATAAGAGACAAGTTTGAAATTTTCAGTAGGAAGCTGGAAAACATAAGAAGTAACTAAGAAGATATGAGAACAACATAAAAAATGTGTATCTAAAAATCAATAACTAAAATTAAAACTTCAATGAGCTGTCCATGTTACAGTCAGTGAATGGTTTCAGCCAAAGAGAAAACTGGTGAATTAGAACATTGGGATGAAACACATCCATTATAAAGCATGCAAGGAAAAATCTGGCAAACACAGAATAGAGAGTAACAAATTTAGAGGCTACAATGAGGAGGTCTAATGTACATTTAAATGGACTCTTGGAAGAGAAAATGAGAGAATGAAGTAGAGACAATATTTGAGGACACAAAGGCTAAGACTATTTTGCAACTTAGGAAAGACGCCAATGCTGACATTCAAGAACCCCAGTGAATCTCAAACATAGGAAACAAAATTAAATCCATACCCAGAGTTACTGTAATAAAATTGCAGGAAATCACAGACAAGAAACTCAAAAGCATAGTAAAAAGAAAACACATTATTTTCAATGAGTTCCAATGAGATTGACAACTGAGTACTCTAGAGTGATAATGGAAACCAGAAGGCAGTGGAATTACATCTACTGAAATACTGTTAACATAAAATTCTGTACTCAGGTAAAAAAGTCCTTCAGGAGTGAAGGTAAAATAAAGACAATTTCGGACTAATAAAAACGGAAATAACTCATCCATCACATGCAGGCACGCAAAGAAATTCTAAAAAGTATATTCTAAGCAGCAGGGAAATGATTTGTATGGAAGGACAGATATAGTAAGGAAGACAGAGGCAAAGGAATAGTAAATATATGAATAAATCTAAGTGAACATTGACTGTAAAAAAGTAACAATAATGAGGTTAACACAACTTATGGGATGATGTAGAAGATAAAAAGTGCATATAAGTTGGGAGGAAAGAAAGTTCAGTTAAAAGTATTCTAAGATACTGGGGCGCCTGGGTGGCTCAGTCAGTTAAGCGGCTGCCTTCAGCTCAGGTCATGATCGCAAGGTCCTGAGACCCAGCCCCAGGTCGGGCTCCTTGCCCAGTGGGGAATCTGTGTCTCCCTCTGCCTGCCCCACTCCCCCTGCTTGTGCTTGCTCTCCACCCCTCACCCACCACTGTGTCAAATAAAATCTTAAAAAAAATTGTAAACAACAACAACAAAAATTTTTTTCAGTTTTCTAAAATGCTTGTATTACCTGTGCCTAGGGTAAAGCCATTGGTTAGGCACAGACTCTGAGAAGTAACTATGCACATGGAATTTCTAGCATAATCACTAAAAAAAGAAGAAATAGCATTTATATTTTTCAAACCAGGAGGGGAAAATAATAGCGTTAGAAAAATCTCAAACAAAAAAAATGAAGAAAGAGAGAAAAACATAAAGTATAAGTACTATAAGCAGCACAAGCACTGTAAATTGAAAGCATAAAATGAGGTGGACTTGAACGCAAATACATCAGCAGTTACATCAGAAGTACATAAAGCAAGTGTCCCAGGTTGAAAGACAGAGAGTATCATACTGGGGTTAAAACAACCCGCCAACTGTATTCTATTTACAAAAGACATCTAAAATTTGGGATACAGAAAGATTGAAAAGTAAAAGGATGAAAAAATATCTGACTGACAGAACACTAACAAAAAGAAATCAGGTATATCTTACTATCAGACAAAATAGTCTTTTTTAAAAAAATTAATTAATTTATTTATTTGACAGGGAGAGACACAGCAGAGGGAACACCTGCAGAGGGAGTGAGAGAGGGAGAAGCAGGCTCCCCGCTGAGCAGAGAGCCTGATGTGGGAATCGATCCTAGGACCCTGGGATCATGCCCTGAGTTGAAGGCAGACACTTTAACGACTGAGCCACCTAGGTGCCCCCAGACAAAATATTCTTTAAATAATAAAATATTACTAGAGATAAAAGATAAATTATTAATAACCAAAGGCTGAATTTAACAGGAAGATGTAAGAATTCCCGATTTTTATGCTTCTAGTAATAAAGCTTCAAAATTTGTAAGGCAAAAACTTGACAGAATAACCAAGAGAGGGTGCCTGGGTAGCTTAGTGGGTTAAGCCTCTGTCTTCGACTCAGGTCATGCTCTCAGGGTCCTGAGATCGAGTCCCACATCTGGCTTCTACTCAGCTGGGAGCCTGCATCCCCTCCTCTCTCTGCCTACTTGTGATCTCTCTCTGTCAAATAAATAAATGAATAAAATCTTAAAAAAAAGAAAAGAATAGCCAAGAGAAATAAACATGTCTAGAATTAGAGTGGAAAAATTTTACATACCTTTCTCATTAATTAACAGAAAAGTGTCATGAATAATTTACAATATTTAGTTTCTTTCCCCTTTGCTTTACTGAGGTGTCATTGACAAATAGAATTGTCATATAAACTGTACAGTGTAATGATATGATTTACTCTACATTGTGAAATGATTACCAAAATCAAGTCAATTAACACACCCACACTTACCAGGCAGGGGAGAGACCATGATCATGAAGGTGCTTTTTCCGGGGTGAGGCTCATTCACTGCGCTCTGAATGTGCTGGCCCCATAATTTCCCCAAATGTGGAAGAAACTCAGCTGCATAATTTATGGTAGTGACGGACTGAAAAAAAAGAGTTATTGAACACACCCATCACCCCACATAATTACCTGTGTAAATGCGCGCGTGTGTGTGTGTGTGAAAGTTTAAGATCTCCCCTCTTAGCAACTTCCAAGTTTACAATACAGTATTATTAACTGTAATGTAATGCCCATTCTGTACATGAGCTCTCTAGAACTTATTCACCTTATAACTGAGTTTCTACCCCTTGCTCAACACCCCCCCCCCATTTCTTCTACCCCTCACGCCTGGGCAATCACCAATCTACTGTTTCTGGGTTTGACTTTTTAAAAAATTCCACATATAAGTGATACCATACAGTATTTACATTTTTTGCGGGGTTCTGGCTTATTTTGCTTAATACCATGCCCTCCAGTTTTATCCATGTAGTTACTGATGGCAGGATTTCTTTCTTTCTAATGGCTGAATAATATTCCACTGTGTGTGTGTGTTTATGTGTAACATTTTCTTTATCCATTCGTCCGTTGATGGACACCGAATCAGCATTTAGAGAAATACTTGTGGCTTTGAGCACTATACTGGAAAAGAATAGAAATAAACTAAGAATCCATCTCAAGAAGTTAGAAAAACTGCATAAAAGAACATATGAGAGAAGAAAGGAAAGGGAAGAGCAGAAATTAATGAAATAGAAAACAAACACAAGTGTGCCTGGGTGGCTCAGTTGGTTAAGCGACTGCGTTTCGCTCAGGTCATGATCTCAGAGTCCTGGGATCAAGTCCCACATCAGGCTTCCAGCTCCATGGGGAGTCTGCTTCTCCCTCTGACCTTCTCAGCTCTCTCTCTCTCTCTCATGCTCTCTCTCAAATAAATCAATAAAACCTTAAAAAAATAATTAGAAAGCAGACAAATAATGACTTAAAAAAAAGATCACAAAATAGACAGGATTAACAAAGCCAAAAGTTGGTTTTTGAAAAGAAAAGATAGATTAACCTCTGGTGAAATTGCTAAGAAAAATAAGCAGAAACAAATAAACCTGTATCAGAAATTAAAAAGAAAAACTGCAAATTCTTTAGACTTTAATGAATACTTGACATTATGAAAATATACAAAAAATATACAAAAATATACAAAAAATTTTAAAATCTAACATGAAGAAGGAACTTACTATGTGGCAGGCATGATTTTATGTACTTTAAACATATTAACTTACTCCATTTTCATAACATCTCCACAAATGAGGACTAACACTGTGCTCATTTCTATCATCATGCCCATTTTATATATGGCAAAACTGAGGCTAAGGGAGTTAATAAATTTCACCAAGTCCACTCAGAACCTAGAATTTGAACCCATTATTATGTCTTAGGAGTCCAAAGCCTTTGCTACTATGATATGCTGAAATTGAGCAAGAACTTAAAAAAATACAACTTAAAGCTGACACAAGAAAAAAATAGAAAAGCTGAATCGTCCTCTAAGTTTTAAGTAGTTGTTTTAGTCAAACTGTCATTTGAAACTTTTTCATAAAAGAATTCAGACAAGACGGTTTTACTGGTGAGTTTTGTCTTATACTTAAATAAGCAATAACTATTTTTACATAAAAATCTAAGAATAGAAAGATATGTACATTCTATAACTCCTTTTGTGAGACTAGCACAATCTTTTTTTTTTTTTTTAAGATTTTATTTATTTATTTGACAGAGAGAGATCACAAGTAGGCAGAGAGAGGAGGGGACGCAGGCTCCCAGCTGAGTAGAAGCCAGATGTGGGGCTCGATCTCAGGACCCTGAGAGCATGACCTGAGTCGAAGACAGAGGCTTAACCCACTGAGCCACCCAGGCGCCCCAAGACTAGTACAATCTTGATACCAAAACCCAACAAGGACAGAATAAAGAATGCATAGGCTAATCTCACTCATAAACATAGGTACAAAAATTAAATTATTATCTAACAGAATTCACAAATATATATATATATATATATATAGAGAGAGAGAGAGAGAGAGAGAGAGAGTAGGACTTCATGACTAAATTGGATTTATATCTGAAATGCAAAGTACATTTGATTTTACAGAAAACAATGAGTGTGGGGTGCCTGGGTGGCTTAGTCATTGAGCATCTGCCTTCAGCTTGGGTCATGATCCCGCAGTCCTGGGATCGAGCCCCACATTGGGTCCCTGATTGACAGGAGGCCGCCTTTAGCACCACTATTTGCTAAAATGCTCCCTCTTCCTCTCCCCTGGCGTGTGTTCCCTTTCTTGTGGTCTCTCTCTCTCTCTGTGTGTCAAATAAATAATTTTTTTTTTAAAAAGCAATGAGTGCAATTCACCATGTAAATAGACTAAAAGAGGGAAATCATATGATTATCCTTTTTAAATTTTTTTATAAAGTAAATACTTTTAAAAAAGATTTTATTTATTTATTTGACAGAGAGAGATAATTGCCCCAATTATCCTTTTTTAAAAAAAGATTTTATTTATTTGACAGACAGAGATCACAAGTAGGCTGAGAAGCAGGCAGAGGGAGAGGGAGAAGCAGCCTCCCCACTGAGCAGAGAACCTGATGTGGGGCTCAATCCCAGGACCCCGGGATTATGACCTGAGCTGAAGGCAGGGACTTAACCCACTGAGCCACCCAGGCACCCCTCATATGATTATCTTAACAGATGCAAAAGGGGGTTTTGATAAAATCTCTCATCAATCCATGACAATTATTTTTGCAAACTAGAAATTGAAGAAAAATTCTTTAATTTGATAAAGACTGCTTAGAAAAAGTATAATTCATGAGATGTACTTAATGGCAAAATGTTGAGAGCTTTCATTTGAAATCAGAATGAGTCAAGATATCTACTGTCAATACCCTTGTTCAACATTACACTGGAGGTTCTAGTCAGTACAACAAGGTAAGGAAAAAGTCTGTAAGGTCTGGAACGTCGGAAACAAAACTTGCAAACTACTTAGCTGATATGAGCATATACATTGAAGATCAAAACGAATCAATAAAGAAATTATTAGAGTTAATGAGTGTTTAGTGAGACTGTCAGCATATACCCTGCCTTCTTTGATCCCCTTTTGCCTGGCAAAATCACAACTTTTGAAATGATACACTAGAAATTTCTGCTTTCAAATCTTAAAATTCTAATGGTAATCAGTATTTTTATCTTCCTCGCAAATTACATAAAGATTTTCACTCTTATCACTCTGCTCCTTAGATGTTATTGTTAACCAGTATTTTTACTTTAGTTATATCTTTTAAAAAAACTTTATAAATTAGACATTAATATTGTGTTACATGGTAAATGATTATTTAGATTTATTTACATATCTTATAATTTCTTTGTTCAACATTCCTTTTTGTGTCTCAAACCTCCCATGCTGGGATCACTTTTCTTTTCTCTAAAGTATATATTTAGGGTTAAGCCTCTGCCTTCGGCTCAGGTCATGATATCAGGGTCCTGGGATCGAGCCCTGCATTGGACTCTCTGCTCAGCGGAGAGCCTGCTCCCCCTGCCCCAGCTCGCCTTTCTGCCTACTTGTGATCTCTGTCTGTCAAATAAATAAATAAAATTTTTAAAAATAAATAAATAAAGTATATATTTAAAATTTGCTTTAGTGAGAGTCTGTTAGCAGTAAACTCATTCAGCTTTTGTCTGTTCTTGAAGAATAGTTTGGCTGGGAATAGAATTCAGAGCCGACTGTGATTTCCTCACAACATATGGAATGTGTTATAGCACTACTTTCTGGCTTCCTTTGCAACGGCTGATAAGACATACAGCAGTTGCAATACTGTCCTTTTTTTTTTTTTTTTTTTGAAAGAATTTATTTATTTATTTGAGAGAGAGAGCATGAAAAGGGGAGAGTCAGAGTGAAAAGCAGATTCCCCGCTGAGCAGAGAGTCTGATGCAGGATTAAATCCCGGGACTCCAGGATCATGAACTGAGCCGAAGGCGGTCACCAACCAACTGAGCCACCCAGGCGCCCGAAACACAGGCCTTTTATAGATGATCTTGGATTTCCTTCTGGCTACCTTCAAGGACAGAGTCCTCACCCTCAGCCAGGGGACCAAGTACACACTGGCGTGTGCAGGACCAAGTGAGGGAGGTCAGTGAGGGGACAAACATGTCACCAGAGCAGAGCTGCCTGCTCGGGTGTGATCTCTGCTTCTTCACTCTTAGCAGGAAAGCTCAGAAACCAGATTCAGCAAGAGGAGAGGAAACTGCAACTTCTTTAGCACCACTATTTGCTAAAATACTAGGGGGCACCCAGATTTGAACTGGGGACCTCTTGATCTGCAGTCAAATGCTCTACCCCTGAGCTATACCCCCTGCTCTACCAGGAGATCCAGTTAATACCCTTTCCCTGTACAGCCACGCCCAGAACTCCAGCCCTAGATGCCCCTGCAGCTCGGTCGGCTGAGTTGCAGGACCTGCTTTACTGCCAACTCCTGTCCCTGCTTAAAAGCAGCAGCAGCAGGTTGCTTTCTCCCCCAGCTCTGCAGCTTCTCCATCTGCAGATCCTCGGCGAGCAGCAACTTGGGAAGCCTTCCCCGACGGCTGGAAGGATCTACCGTAACATCTGTATTGTGGTTCCTGTGCTGAGCACCTGAAAACAGAGACTCAGAATGCCCAGTGGTTGGCTAAGCCTGCACCACTTAAAAGGTAGAAGACACACGGGCTGGCGCTGGGTCAGAGCTCCCCGCACGATGCAGGCAGAGCCCTGTCTCATGGCCTCAGATCTCCATGTGGTCAGCCCTTACGCTGCTGGCTGAGACAAGCCACCTGAGGAAATGACTGTCCCTGGGCTCGAAGTCCCCCTTTCTGTGCTCAGCCCTGCCGTGCTGGGACTCTGTAAACCACCCTTATCCTTTACCGGGTGGCTTCCTGGGTGGTCCCCAGCAGGGCTCTCGGAGGGACGCAGGAGGGTCGGAGCCAGCCGGAGCCCCTGTTGTGCCTGCTGCGGCTCCTGCCGGCGTCACCTAGCAGCGGCAGTCCGTCCCAGGAGCAACCGTGACTGCCGCCTGCAGTCTGGTGCTCACAGGACCCACCTCGCCAAAACTCTTCGGGGACACCAGTGCCTCCTTAGGGATCCGAGGCCGGGATCCACAGAGAAACTCCCCAAGCCCGTGAGATTTCCCAAGTTCTCCTTCTCTGTTTGTTTCCTGGGCCCCAGAGCGGGAGACGTTTCTTCCAGGCACTAACTCCGTGACACTCAGTCTCTCCTTGTCATCCTTCGTTCTCTAGTGCCGGTTGTTAGGGGTTGGATCTCCAAAAAGATCTCCTGATATCTTTCCCTCGGTACCACAGGATGCGACCTTACTTGGACAGGGTCATGGGAGAGACAGTTGGCTCTGACGAGGTCACGGTGGAGAGGGGCGGGGCACAGTAGGACCGGGTCCTTGCAGGAAGAGGAGAGACACAGAGGGTGACAGCCACCATGGGCAGACGGAATGGCCACCGGACACGAGCAGCTGGAGAGACGCAGGGAGGCCCCTCTGCCCGCACCCTGATTTCCCACCCTGGGCCCCCGAGCAGTGGGCCGGGAAATTTCTGTTGTTTTAAGCAGCCAGTTTTGTTACAGCGGCTTTAGGAAACTGATACACTCGTTAACAATTATTTATATTAAATTCTCCGTCAAAATGACACAGGTAACTTTTGCCTCCAGACTAGACCCTGGATGATACTGAAATTGGGACCACAGCGGCTCTGGGGAAGCAGACTCTTGACGAGGACATTCAGGATGGATTTGGTCTTGACCTTAGTCTTCAGTGTGGTGCTGAGTCTCTGGAATGACCTTAGGGGTGCTGGGCCACACAGACTCAACCCAGCCTCATCCTGTTTGGGGAACTAGGGGACGGTGTCATTACCACTCAATTTTGTCATTTCAGGTGAAGGAGGAAAAAGTCAGACTCTCAAAGGGGGCACCTGGACTTGAACCAGGGACCTCTTGATCTGCAGTCAAATGCTCTACCACTGAGCTATACCCCCTTCTGTCAGAAGTGGTGTGTAATTAATAAACTCAGACTTCCACACACAAGCTGCTTATTCAGGCTCCGTACAGAACTGCTGGGTCTGGGCAACTCTACCCACAGCCTGTCGTGCCATAACTACACACCTTTTCCAAGGTCCCTGAACTTTCCATCTGAGACCATGAAGTCTGTACCTGGCTTGCTTTCCAAAGGTAGAAAGTGAACCCCAGGGGTAAGGCGCCACTCACTGAACAATGTCTAGAATGTTCATTGCCAGCTTTTCAATGTTTTCCTATGCACATTTACATTTTGATAGAAGAGAATTGATTGGGGGGCTGCGTCAGCCTGGTGTCAGGATGGTGCCTTGAGTGTTGGGGATAGATGTGGAGCGTGTGCTGGTTTCGGGTGGAAACAGATTGGCCCCGGGTGATGGGGGTGGGGTGGGGGGTGGGGGTGTCTCCTCAGCACGCAGGGTCTGCAGCTTGGCTCTGGCTGTTGTTCTAGAAGGCCAGTCTGGAGACGCCTTCCCCCCTCCTCTTCCCTGGTGAGACAGATATTTGCAGTACACGTCTGAGGCTCCATCTGGCTTCCGTTGCTGGACCCGAGGGCCCTGACGGCCACAGCGGGCTACACCCTGACGGGCCTTATGCTCCACGCTGCTGACAGACGCATCTCCGAGCGGGCATGAAGTCGGGCAAAGCTTTTCCAACTTTCTGCAGTGAAGGACCAGCTTTATCTTTATTTTCCTGAAACCTCTCATGGCTCCATAGCGGCGCATCAGACCTGCGGACTTTGAGACCCCCACCCTCCAGCACCCGAGCTGGCCGGCGTCAGATTGTTGTAGAATTTCTAAGCATTGCCAGAAAGCTCCTGGACGACACTTCGAATGGCCCCAGGCTCCTGCTCGCTTCGGCGAAGCGGGTGCTGAAGGGCCCCGGGCTCGAGGACATGCTGACCGTGAACTCCACTTGAGCGAGGGATGACTTCACTACTCTGTTAAGAGAGGCATGCAAGCCCTCTGTAGAACCCCCTTTTCCAGCCAGCTGTCGGATCATGCCCTACCGGGGTTCTACCCATAAAGACCTGGCGTATGGGTGCCTGCTCTGTTTCGGAGCCCATGGACTGTTTCACTCTGTTGATAAATGGGCATGTTTCTACTCCTGTTTGGTTACCAGGAAGCTCAGAGATGGGATTTATATTCAGGAAAAGTAGCTTCTCCTCACCTGGGCTCTCGGGCATAATTATTCACCTCCTCTCCTAAACGTTCAGTCCTTGCCTTATCTCCCCCCTGCAATTTTAAAAATAGTCGTCAAAGACACATGACATAAAATGCGCTGCCTTCACCATGTTTAGCGTACCGTTCGGGGGCATTAAGTGCACTCACATGGTCGTGCAAACCATCCCCACCGTCCGCCTCCTGACCTTTTCATCTTCCTGAACTGAAACCCTGTCCCCGTGCATCAGTAACTGCCCAGCCCCCAGCCCCTGACACCCCCCTTCTGCTTCCTGTCGCCACGATTTTGACAACCTCGTATAAGTCAGTCCTGTGTATACTTGTTTGATCGGTTGGACTTTTATGTATCTTTTATTGCAAGCTGCCTCAGATTCCATTTTTTTTTGAAGCAAGCTTGGTATAAACAAATAAAATCAGGATGGTAATAATTAGGCACAAGGGAAACACTGAGAAAGCCTAGGGCAGATTTTCTCTATCCCTTCTGGAAATGAGTGTGGCTGAGGAGATAAACAAGACACACTTAAGTACTTGTCAGAAAGATAGATACAGGGAGGCCTAGGGGTGGCCAGGAGCTGTGCTTCCGCTGGAGTGAAAGGCCCACCACCTAGAAATAGCCCGATTTGAACCAGGGACCTACTGGTCTCCAGTCAAATGCTCTACTCCTGGGCTACACCTCCAGCTCCCTCTGTTTTTCTACTAAGAAACGTCCCTAATTCCAGTCTCTCCCAGCTGTGCTCCCACGGTGGGTCTCCCGGGGAGCTGCAGGAGCGCCTTCTCTGGGCACCCGCCTCCCCACCTGTCAGAAGCTGCTCTCTCTCTCCCGTCTGCGCACCTGTGTCCGCGTGAACGCGCCTCTTCCCAGGTGATGATGCCGGTAGTGATGACCGGGTACCAACGGGATCCTACCCATTCCTCTACCTCTAAGATGCTTTATTTCTTTTTCTGCATGTGCCGCTGTTTTGCTTTCCTTTCCCAGGGACTAAGACCTGGGACTAATCCGAGGCTCTCAGGGCTGGGCGTACCCCCAGGGGAGGCACCGGGGTGGCCGGGGAGAAAGCTGCAGCCCCAGATTCTGCAGGGATGAGAGTGAGCGAAGACCAGCCCAGGTGTCCGCTGGCGGGGAGGACCTGGCGGCTGGGCACAGGGTACTGGATCTCAAAGAGCCCCTGCTTCATGGTGATCCATTTCCAATATTGAGCCTATGTTGCGTGTCTGTCTGCCTCTTTCTTGGTTCTGCTGTCCTGCACTACCGGACAGAATTTTCTGCTCTTGTACTGAGAGGACCCTGAAGTGAGGCCTTCCCCTGTAGAGGAGCTTGGTTCCTTGCTCGAGGGTCTCCTAGCAGCTGCTCCCTGTGCTAGAACCTTCCAACAAACTCTCGGGCCCGGCTGTGGGACGATGGAGGCTAGTCAGGGCTAGTCATACTTCCCTACTCTGGGCCTATGCAAATGAGGAGCTGTACGCGGCAGTCTGCCTTTCTTAAAAAAAAAAAAAAGGGGTCGAGAGTGTTGCAAAGTGGATGGTTTTTTCCAGGACTATGAGCAGCACTTTGTTGAACATAAGCACATGTGTGGCCCGTTTCTCATGATTTCCCAGGATCGAGTCCTCCCCAGCAGCTGCCCCCCCCCCCCCGTCACGTCCCTCCCCTGCGCCCCTCCACCCCCAATCCCCCCCACCCCCTGCCAGGTCTGCACACTGACCCTGGCCCTCAGCATGGTGCAGCAATAGGCTTTGGAGCAGCATCTGCTAATCCCGAATCAGTACAACCTCGGCGTGGTCGTCCGGGTATGAAGCTGGGCTCCCAGACCCCCCAGCAGACCCTCAACTTCGCAGGTGCCACCTGATCAGACCCGGCTGTCAACACCTCCCTAGTCGGCCTCACAGTACAGAGCCATAGGAAGCCAAGACGCCCTCCAGGTTCCCCGGGAAACCAAGTTAGCTGTCAGAAGGCTGCTCAGAGAGGCTGCCATCAGAGCAAATGGAATGGAATGTTCCTGAAGGTTTTCTCCTCAGGCCACAGAACATTTTAGTGAATTATTCCCGTCCCAAAGTACTGTCCCTTCTCTAGAGGCCGGAATACTCACACCCACCAAAGTGGGCATCTCAGTGTGTCCTCGGCCGCCCCTACTAGGTGGCCGGGTCCCATCACCCCATCTCTTGTACGCACATACCCCTTCCCCGTCTCGTGTCTCCACTCTCTGACCTGCTAAGTGTGTACTAATCTCGGTCCCCAGAGGGAGGCCTGGAGGATATGCCACCTCATTTCTCTACAAAAAAGCTTGATTCCTCCTTTGTGTCCCAAACCTGCTGAAGGACAGAAATCGAATGACTCGACTCTGGGGTCCCGCACAACATCCCCGGTGCTGTGCCTAAGTTCTGAAGGGGCTTTCAGAGTACCCCCACCTTTGGGGCAGGTGGGCGTCTGGTCTGACACCTGGTCTTGACCCCATTGTGAGCACCGGGACTTTCTGACCCCACGCTGGTCTCGTCTGCGTCTTCTGCTTGGCCCCCTGGTACTGGCCACCTCGCCCACGGGGCCCTTCCACGCTGGGACGGAGTTGGCTGCAGGCGCCCGTCTGTTGGCTCTGAACCCCCAGCGCCCGGATGGCAGGAATGGGAAAGCTGAGCACGAGCAGTTTGCATCTCCAGGCCTATCCCTTCCTTCTGGTATGAAGGACGCAAGCTCTCCCTGCCTAGCTGGGGTGTGGTGCACGGGGTAGGGGGTGGAGTAGGAGGAGCCAGAGGGGCGGGAGATGTTGGAGACCATCTCCATCATGACCGGCCGCACCTGAGCTGTAGGAAGATTCAGCCGCTGTCTCCCCTCATTGAGCCCGGGACCCTCCGTCCTTATGACACAGTTCCTGCAGGGGCCTTCCTGTGACTCAGCGTTGAGTATTTTCTGTGAATTGTCACTTTGTGTCTTCACATCCACCCTGAGCTGGGCACATTATTACCCCCAAGTTGCAGATGAAGAAACTAAGGCTTAGAGAAATTCAGGAGTTCAACCAGTCTAACTCTGGGACTAAAGCTTGGGGACCACGTTGCAGGATGTTTTTCAACGCACGAGTGATTCAGGTCCCTGTCTGCAGAGACGAAACCTCGGCCAGTTCCTTACTGGGTGATTTCTTTTTCTGAAATATTAGGGAGATAACGGCGTATCACCTGTTACTGTAGGCTGCTTAGGCTGTGATGCAGTTAATGAGGTCAGAGCTGTCACTTCTGCTGATGGCCAGTCACATCCGTTGCGTGCTGATTCTGGTTTCACATTCACAGGGAATTATCTCCACGTTTTAGGGGTATCACCAGCTCACGTATAAACCAAAGTGGGTAGGTCCTAGGAGCTGGAGGGAAACACTCCGTACCCCTCCACCCCCGCCCCCCCAAACTCTGGGCAAGGTGAGTCTTTTCACCGATGCCTGCGGCCAGAGCCCGGTTGGCTGGAGGAGCACCGAGCAGCCAGCACTCAGCACCTCTCCCATCCAGTGTGACCTTGCCCTGTGTTGCTAATGATACCCCTGATGCCGCTAATGAGCCCGAAACCATGGTGACTGGTTCTGTGAGCCTGCTTCTTTGTTTCTCCTTGCTTTTCAGAGTCGTTCCCTTTGAGAAGTCAACCTATCTCCATGGTGCTAAGAGGAATAAAGAAAGTGGTCCTCCTCACACACCGATGCGCGGCAGCTGATTCATGTAAGATACAAACCCTCATCAGAACCCGAAAACGAAAATCACCTTTTTTTTTTTTTTTTTAAATCGGGGAGCGTAATTTCCTTCTGTTATATTTAAACAGACTTATCGATGGGAAAGGGATTTTTAATTTTTTATTATGGAAAATCTCAAATATACACAAGAGTAGTGGTGTCCATCACGCGGTGTACGGATCAGGGTTCTCCACAGACCCAGAGACGCAGAAGCAGTGGGGGAGGGGGAGTGGAGGGAGAGAGAGGGAGGGGTTTAGGGTAAGGAGTTGGTTCCCGTGACTGTGGAGGCTGAGATGTCCCATGTTCGCACATCTGCCCACAGACCCAGGAAGGCTGGTGATGTGTTTCTAGCCCGAGCCTGCTGGTCTGAGAACCCGAGAGTTGCTGATCTAAGTTGTAGCCTGGGGCAGGAGAAGCCACTGTCCCAGCTCAAACAGGGAGACAACTACCTGCCCAGGCTCTGCCCTTTTCTTCCATTCAGGCCCTCAGCAGCTCGGATGATGCCTGGTGGCCCCGGGGAGGGCAACTGCCTTCACTTAGGTTTTACTGATCCTAATGCTAATCTCATCTGGAAATGCCCCACAGGCAAACCCCAAGATAATGTTTATCCAAATATCTGTGTACCCCGTGACCCAGCCAGGTTGACATGTAAAAGTAACCATCATACTCAGCTTTAACAATTTTCCACACAGTCAAGCTGGTTCCAGAAGGAGCCTTGATCAGAGTTCAGCCTTTTGGTGAGATGACATCGCTGGGAGAGCGGTGTCAGGACGCTCATGTCTGCGGCTCTTCCTGTTGGTGGGACTGGGATTAATTAAATGGTGTGTGGAGGTGTCATTAACCTGGTCAATTTCCCCAACAAACCTTTATCTCATGGCTTTAGTGGCCTTGGTGATACTTGCTTACATCGCTATGTCGTTAGGAGCTGCAAATGATTTTATTACAGTCCTCTCCCTCATTAGCTCAAATTCTTTTATAAGGAAAGATATCCTTTACCAGCAGCTGGGTTCTGCTGGTATAGAACAAATGCTTGATTCTTTCCTTTTATTTGTGAACTTCCAGAATAATGAATCGATGCCTTAGCAACCTCCAGATTTGACCAGTGAGAGCTGTAATATATATATATATATATATATATATATATATACACACACACACACACACACACTAGTGTGTATATATATACACACACTAATGAATTAATGGATTTTTAAATGCATGTTTTGTGTGTTTCTTTTTATTTAAGATTTTATTTATTTATTTGACAGACAGATCACAAGCAGGCAGAGAGGCAGGCAGAGAGAGAGGGAGAAGCAGGCTTCCTGCTGAACAGGGAAGCCTGATGCAGGACTCGATCCCAGGACCCTGAGATCATGACCTGAGCCGAAGGCAGAGGCTTTAACCCACTGAGCCACCCAGGCGCCCCTCTTTTATGTGTTTCAATCACTCACACTAATTTTTCTTTTTGATTCTCACATAATCCCACCTTTGGCCACTGGGCACTTGTTTAATTTGGCTCCTATGTCCATTTAACATGCTTCTTCCTACTAGTCTTTGAGAATTTCTGTGTGGGTGAGTGTGAGGGTGTGTGTTTTCACAAGCGAAAAGAGACTGCCAGGCTGGGTGGGCTGCCTGGAACGGGGCATGAGCCCCATCACTCAGACGGGCTTGTCCTCCGCAAGGTGGAGGAAGGTGGCCTCACTGAGGGTGTCGGCTGCAGCCCCTGGGGCAAGGTGGGAAGGACATCCGGTTGCGGAGGAGATTGACTCCCAAGAGAACACAGAGTCTTGGGAGAGAACTCCAGCAGAACTGGGGAGCGCCGGGCCTCAGGCCTTGTCCGGTGGGGGGGCACCCCGACAGAAGCTGCTTGCCCGAAAGGAAGAGGCCGGAGCAGACCTGGCTGAGGAGTGGGCCTCGGTGCAGATCATCCACACTGGTTTTTTGTGGGTTTTTTTTTTTTTCTTATTTATCTGATGAGAGATCAAAAGTAGGCAGAGAGGCAGAGAGGGGCGGGGGCGCGCAGGGAAGCAGGCTCCCCGCCGATCAGAGAGCCGATGCAGAGCTCCATCCCAGGACCCTGAGATCATGACCTGAGCCCTAGGCAGAGGCTTTAACCCACTGAGCCACCCAGGTGCCCCCTACACACTGGGCATTCTTGCAAAACTCAGTGGAAAGGGTGAGGACGTTCAAACAGACCCGGGCTGGATTCCCCACCAGTTTTGGTGGGTGAGACCTTAAATAATTTATTTTAAAATCATATATTTTATTTTGAAAAGATAAATACTAGACTCATAGAATGCATATGATATAATGCTCAAAAGGCTCCAAATGCTGTTGAAAGCAACTGTCAGGAGGTGAAGAGAGAAATAAACCGCGCCGGGTCCGGACAAGGGCACAGTGTTCCGCGCGGAAGGAAAGGAGCTTACACGAGCGGGTGGCCGTGGAGGGAGCTTCAGGGCCCGGTACTGAGGGTCGCAGCCAATCTGGAAAGGCTGCACCCTGTGTGGCTTCCCGAGAAAGGCAAAACTGTGGAGACGGTCAAAAGTCCTGTGGTCGCCAGGGGTTTTGGGGGTGAGGAGACATTAACAGGCTGAGCACCAAGGGTGTGGGGAGGGGGATGGGGCGGAACGCAGGGGCTTGTGGGAAATTCCTAGACCTTCCTCTCAATTTTGAAGTGAACCTAAAGGTTAAAAAAAATATATATATATATATATAATATAAAATATAGAAATATTATATATAATATATAAAAAATATATAATTATATATTTATATATATAATATATTAAAAAATATATATTTTAACAGATTTTATTTATTTGTTAGAGAGAGAGTGAGCACGATCGGAGTGAGGAGCAGAGGGGGAAGCAGGCCCTCTGCGGAGCCAGGAGCTGGATGCTTGGCTGGATCCCAGGACCCTGCGATCATGACCCGAGCTGAAGGCAGACGCTTAACCAAGTGAGCCACCCAGGTGCCCCTAAAAAAATAAAATGTTAAGAATAAATACATAGATTTAAAGAATAAAATGTGAAAAAGGTTATGCAGTCAAAATTCTCCCAAGCCTCCCTCTTCTTTTTTTTTTAATAGTCAAAAGAATTTTTTTTATTTCCCTGTGCATGTAAAAGTTATGTTACGCTGTAATGCAGCCTACTAAATGTGCAATAGTATTGTCTAAAAAAATATATACATACCTGAATTTAAAAACACCTATTGCTAACCATCACCTGAGTTTTCAGTGAGTTGTAATCTTTCTGCTGGTGGAGGTTCTTGCTTCAGTGTCGGTGGCCGCTGACCGAACAGAATGGTGGCTGCTAAAAGGGCGACTGTGGCAATTTCTTAAAAGAAGACAACAGTGAAATTTGCTGCATCAACTGAGTCTTCATTTCACAAACAATTTTGCTGTAGCCAGGGATGCTGTTTGATTGCATTTCACACACCGGAGAACTTCCTTCACAATTAGAATCAATCCTCTCAAACCTAACCCCCGAGTCATCAGCTGTGTTTACTCGCTCTGTTGTCATCTCAACAGCCTTCACGGTATCTTCACCAGGAGTAGATCCCATCTCAAGAAACCTTTCTTTGCTCATCCGTGAGAAATAACGCCTCATCCACTGAAAGTTTTATCGTGAGTTTGTAGCAACTCAAATCCCGTCTTTTTTTTTTTTAATTTTATTTTTTCAGCATTCCAAGATTCATTGTT
The DNA here is from genome assembly GCF_022355385.1 of Mustela nigripes. Lineage (NCBI taxonomy): Eukaryota > Metazoa > Chordata > Mammalia > Carnivora > Mustelidae > Mustela > Mustela nigripes. The sequence continues at coordinate 6,354,251 of NC_081560.1, read as the reverse complement.
TATGCACCACACCCAGTGCTCCATGCAATCCTTGCCCTCCACAATACTCACCGCCAGGCTCACCTTACCCCCCTCCCAGCCCCCTCCCCTCCAGAACCCTCAGTTTGTTTCTCAGAGTCCACAGTCTCTCATGGTTTGTCTCCCCCTCCGATTTCCCCCAACTCCCTTCTCCTCTCCATCTCCCCATGTCTTCCGTGTTATTCCTTATGCTCCACAAGTAAGTGAAACCATATGATAATTAACTCTCTCTGCTTGACTTATTTCACTCAGCATAATCTCCTCCAGTCCCGTCCATGTTGCTACAAAAGTTGGGTATTCATCCTTTCTGATGGAGGCATAATATTCCATTGCATATAGGACCACATCTTCTTTACCTATTTGTCTGTTGAAGGGCATCTTGGCTCTTTCCACAGTATAAGCCTCCGTCTTGTTGTGCTTGGAGGAAAGCCAGATTAACAGCTTCTTTTACGACCTTCCACAGTCCGTGCATGGGAGAAATTTCCACTAGGCTCTCTCGGACTTTATTAATAAACACAAATGTTAGCAGAGAGTACACACTGTACTGCACTTGCTTTTTCACATAATTTAATATAAATAATGACATTATTTGCCTGCAAACCTTTCTCTCAATAAGAGGAGAACTCAGCCCTAGTTCTTCAAGAAAGGCAGCCCCAGCATCAGAGGCTCAGAGTCCTTGCACACGAGGTTGTGAACAAGACAGCAGCAGACTGGGAGAGCTTTGCAGTAATCACAGGGGACTTCTGGACTTGAACCAGGGACTTTACAATCTGCAGATCAGTGTTCTGCCCCTGAGCTATGCTCCCTGCTTGAGCAGACAGACCTGCTTGGGACTTCTCACTTTGGTAGCTACACCCAAGACACCTGGGAGAACTAGACTTCATGTTTACTGAACACTTCTAATGGGCTAGAGAAACTGATCTTAGAGAGGCATCTATATATATGTGTGTGTGTATTTCTATATGACTTAAAAAGCATTTCGGTGGTACCACCACTATCACCATCTTTATTGAGCATGACAGCGATACTCGGGATTAAAGCAGCTCATCCCAGTTTATAGCATAAGTGACAGAATGAGACTTAGACACCACTTTCCTCACACGTCATACTCATCTGAAGAGCTTTGTCTTACAGGACTTTTGGGGGAAATATTTGTCTTATAAATATTGCGTGGAAGAAATGTCCTTTGAGTGAAAGCAAAAAGACAATGCCTATGAAAATCTTGTGGCCAAAATACTTATTATATATTGCAGTACCAAAAAGTCAGCATTAAGAGTTCTCTTTAAGTAGCAAATTTGGCTCAGAACTGGCAGTCACCTCAGCACCTGTATCAGAGCATTTTCACGAAATATCCTATGTTCTGCGGAGCAAATCGAAGGTGGCTCTCTAGGGACCTGGAAATCCATGGGTTTCCTACATCTTCCCAAGAGCCACCTTCCTCCCACGGTCTCTTTTCTGTAACTGGGGGAGCAGCCCAGCACACTGCGGGGAGCAAGGGGAGCCCCCCCGACCAGCACAGCCACACCCACCTTTCCCCTGCAAACTGCCAGGAACCTACGAGGCTCCCCCCGCTCAGGAGTGCGCACCATCTACAGGTGGCTGGTCCAGAGGGACAGGGGCTTTAGGAGGAACGTGCATATCGGATTTCAAAGAGTCCAAACATCCCACAAAACCTAAGCTATCTCATTTATAAATGTTAATATTGATTACATGTTGAAATGATAATGTCTCAGATCCATTTCATCAAAATACAGAAATCCGTTTCACCCATTTCTTTTTACTTTATATTTTTAAGAGTGTCCCACCTTTGGGGCATCAGGGTGACTCTGTCGGGTGAGCGGCTGCCTTCAGCTCAGGTCATGATCCCATGCACTCAGGTCAAGTCCCATTGCGGGCTCCTTGGTCAGCGGGGAGCCCGCTTCCGCCTCTCCCTCTGCCCCTGCTCATGTGTGTGTACTGTCTCTCTCCCCTCTGTCAAATAAATAAATAAAATCTTAAAAAAAAAAAAAAGTCCCACCTTTGCTGATATATAATTGACACTTAACATTGTATTAGTTTAACGTACTGATCTAATACCTCAGTATCTGTGTATACTGTGAAATGAGCACCACAAGAAGTCTAGTGAACATCCATCACCTCATAGAGTTAGATGTTTGTCCCCTGGTGACCAGAACTTTTAAGAGGCTCTGGTAGAGGCCGCGGGGGTGCTGAGCTGGTGGCGCACTGGGCCGTGTCTTGGGTGGTGAAGCTCCAGGGCCGAGTCCGCTGGGGATTCCCTCTCTCCCTCTCCCTCATCCCCTGCTTTCTCTCTAAATAAATAAAATCTTTATAAAAACTCTACTTTCTTAGCAACTTCCAAACATACAACCCAGTATTGTTAGAGGTCGCCAGCACGCTGTACCTTACCTCCCAGGACTTAACTGTAATTAACTGAGAATTTGTACCTTTTGACACTCTTCACTCACCCCTTTTTTTTTATTTCTTTAAACTTGATTTAAAGCGCCTCCTGGCAACTATAAACTCCGGTAAGTAGCTGGCGCACTACGTCTGAGCTGGCAAGGCTGACCTCACCTGTGACTCCTGAGCTGCCTGAGCTGCCAGAGAGGGGGATAAAACAGTGTGCCCAGGGGGCACCCGGATTTGAACCGGGGACCTCTTGATCTGCAGTCAAATGCTCTACCCCTGAGCTATACCCCCAGCTACACATGCTCTGTCTCATGCACACTCTTCTACCCCACCCAGCTGCAACTGGTCCTGCCAGCATCTGTGACTTCTGTGGCCTCCCCGGCCTCCAGTTTCTTCCCCAACTGGCCTTTCTGCTCTGAACGCCAGCTCGCTCTCTTCCCCAGGTTGGGTGGATGAATGGGTCAGGCACCCACAGCCGGAGGCAGCAGAAAATCGGGGACCTTCTCCTTATCCAAACTCAGGCCTCCAGAGACCCTCTCCATGCGCAGCACGGGGGCTGAGAGCAGGGGCCACCTGGTTTTTTCCTGTCTAACATCTTCTCGAGTCTGTCCCCGGCAGCCCTTTCTCCCCTTTGTCCTCCTTCTGTGTCTCTCCGCCCCCGTTCCCTGGTGTCACTCAGGGCCCTTTGCTCCCGCTCTGCTCCCCTCTCCAAGCCGCCGAGACCTCATGGGCCCATTCCTAAATCAGGTAACTAAACTAACTCCCAAACTAACTCCAGGCCCGCGCTGTGAATGGGAGACCAGGCCCAGTAAATAAAACAGAATAGGTGAGCCAAGTTGCCAGAACTGAAAAGAACACGAGCAAAACTGGAGGGCTTGTCTTGGCAAATAAGAGGCCGTCTGCTAGAGCAGGCGACTGCAAACAGCCGAAGGCCACACGGCACACCTGAGTCCCAGACCTGGGAATGGCCATGGCAGAGTCACAGCCTAATAAAATAATCACAAAGGTTGATCTCGCCATCATTATGTTCGCAACAATCCCGGACCACAGGGGCTGTGATTATTACCTCCATTTTACAGATGAGGAAACTGAGGTCCCCGGATCTTACATAAGTAATCCGACGTGCAATAATTAGCAAGTGGGGTTGCAAATCCAAGCTGTCTCGATCATCTACACGCCTCACCCCCAGGCTGTAGACTGAGAGCCACCGTGGTCCGAAATGCACACGGAAAGGAAAGGCCGTTTATGTAAATGACGTTGGGAGAATTCAGTTGGTCCTTTGGGAAAAATTATTAAAGTAGCCACTAGGGGTGCCTGGGTGGCTCAGTTGTTAAGCGTCTGCCTTCAGCTCAGGTCACCATCCCAGGACCTTGGGATCGAGCCCTGCATCTGGCTGCCTGCTCAGTGGGGAGCCTGCTTCTCTCTTTCCCCCTGCTTGTGTTCTCTCTCTGGTCAAATAAATAAATAAAGTCTTTAAAAAAAAAAATAAAGTAGCACGTAAGCTTCTCTTTGTGTACCCAAATGAAGTCCAAGTGAATTAAAGCATGATGTATAAATAAAAGTAAAAATGAGTCTCTAACTGATTTAGGAACAGCAAAGAAAGCATTCCAGTAGAAGAAATCCCAACAGAAAATAGCAATAGATTTGGCTAATAAGCATTACAAGTCTAGTTAGGTAGACAAAATCAAAAGGTTAATAGCAACTTGGAAAATACCCTCATCATTTATGATAGGCAAAATATTACGGACTAATACCTTTCATTACTGAAGAGCCCACATATGATGACAAAGGCCATGGAGGATGTGTTCAATCTCAGTAAATCAGAACCAGTCTTAGTGAAACCAATGAAATCCAAATTAGGAGACTGATACGCCACCTACTGCACTGAGGCACCTAAGAAATCCAAATTAAAACATTATAATATTTTATGTTTATCAAATAAGAAAAAAAAATTTCTACGATAAAATGTATTATTTTCAGAATCAGAAAAACCAATAAATATTACAAATTTAGGAATATTCCCTTCTAGGGGCGCCCAGTCGCTCAATGGGTTAAGTGTCCAACTCCTGGTTTGGGCTCAGGTCATGATCTCAGGGTCCTGGGATGGAGCCCCATGTTGGGCTCTGTGCTGGGCGAGGAGTTGGCTTAGGGTTCTCTCTCTCCCTCAGGGCCCCAACCCTGCCCCGCCTCCACTCACACGTGCTCTCTCTCTCAAAACAAACACTATTCCCTTCTACTAATTGCAAGAAATACCATTTCCTATTGACATAATTAATAAGTAATTGCTTTAAGATCAAAAGAATCCATGGAATACTAATTTGGGAAATATACATTATAATTTACATATAACTCATATAAGCTTTTGTAGGAATAGTTTCTTCCACCCTGAAGATGAGGACACAGGCTCCGAAAGTCTCCAAGAGACTCAGTTTCAAGACCTCCCAGGTCCAGGTGTGTGGCTGCTTCCACGATATCACCTCCATCTGCTGGCCGTGGGGGCGGGTCCCGGGAGGAGCAGGAGGGTGGAATCCCCGGGGGAAGTCCTACCATCCCCAGCCGCCATATTGGTCTCCTCCAGGTGAGGACGTGTGTCAACCTAAGACATTGATGGTGGCTCGGAAATGTTGAGTGTTCAGCACGTTGGAGGCCCTAGTCGTGCCTCTTCCCATTTAATCCTCCCAAGGACCTTGGAGGCAGTACAATCATTATCTCTGGGGAAGTAGCTAAGAGGACGCCCGTTTTGTAGATGAAGAAACAGAAACCAGAGGGTTTTAAATAATTTTCAGTCATGTGACAAAACCCACTCTGTCCCAGGTTCCGGCCTAGCCCTGAGCAAGGGCCCAGCAGTGAACACTGCCCTCGAGGAACTTGTGTTCTGAGGGGTGTGGGGCGACAAGACAGGAACACAAAGGAAGCAGATCATTGCAGAGAAGGAAAGCACCATAGGAACACGGAGCAGGGCAATGGGACGGTGGGTGACGGGGGCGAAATGGGGTACTCAGGGAAGTGACAATTCGAGCGCAAGTCTGGATGATGAGCCAGTGGGTCAGATGCGGACGCAGAGCCTTCCCGGCTGGGGGCACCGCTCTGCAGGGGCTCCGACAGACACAAGCCTGGCAGGACTGAGGAGTGTGACCTGCACCAGTGTGGCCACAGCAAAGGGACGGAGCAGGACAGGGGTCCATGTGGAGGGCAGCGAGGTGGGGCAGGGTCAGCCAGTGGGTTTTATCTCCTGTGCCATGGAGGGGAGCACGGAGCCCAGGCTGCATGGAGATTGTCTCGCCTGTGTCCCCGGGTCACCGCTTCGGAGACCCTCCTCATGAGCTCTCTGCAGTGGACTCAACCCAGGGCCTGACATGTCGGTCTGTAAATCCCTTTGGCCATGAACTTAGGTTTGTTATTGTTCATTCGGTCGACCTGGCGCCCGTCCACATGGAGGTGAACTTTCTAGTGGAGGAGGCACGCCTGTCCCTCAGGAGACACACTGTCACTCAGGTCCTCCTTTAGCGGGGACTGTGATAATTGCCATGACCCCGGACATGGGGCGGGGTGACCCTAGACTGTGGGGCTCCGGAGGGCTTCTCTGAGGCGATGTCATCTCCATCACACCTTGCAGGAGAAAGGGAAGTTGGGTGGAGACGAGTGGTCCAGGAGGGCCATGCAGCTCCGGTGGAAGCCTGAGCTGAAGAGCAGAGAGAAGAGCAGGATGCCGGAGTCAAGGAGGCAGCCCCTTGGGGGTTGAATTCATGTGCTTCCAGGAACCTCAGAATGTGGCATTATTTGGAAATGGGGTCATTGAAGATATAATTAGTTAAATTAAGATGGGGTCATACTGGATTAGGGTGGGTCCTTAATCTAATCCGGCTGTTGTCTTTATAAAAGGAGAGACACCCAGATAGGGACACATACATGCAAGGAAGATGCCATGTGACCACAGACGCAGGCGCTGTGCTTCAGCCTTCATAAGGCAAGGGACACCAGGATTGCTGGCAACAGCCAGGAGCTAGAAGCGAGGGACAGATTTCCCCTCAACTTCTGTGGCGGAAAGCCACCCAGTCTGTGGTCCTTTGTTATGGTAACTCTGGGAAACTGATCCACAGCCCACGACAGGGCTGCAGACCTAGGTAGGGCCTGGTGGGCCCCGTTGGGATTCTGGATTTTGCCCTCAGAGCAATGGGGAGCCCCGCTGAGGGTGACAAGCTAAAGAAGATCACGGTCAAATCCGCATTTTCACAGGATCCGTCCACGTGCTCCGTGTCTCCAAGCATTCAGATCCACGGAGAGCCGAGGGTCGGGCCCCACAAGGACCCAGTCCCGGCTCCAAAGCCTCGCCGAGCCACACGGAACCCCACACGCTGTTCCTCAAACGCCCGGCGACTGTGCACCCCGCTGCCCTCCCCCGCAGACGCCGCCCTGCCCGGCTCCCAGCCCGCGGGGACGCGACCTGCGGCCGCAGACAAGCAGCAGCTGGCGGGCGCTCTGGGGAAAGGCCTGGCGGTGTGCATCAGAAGCCTGCGGTGGGGGGCAGTCCATACCCTTTGACAGGGCAATGCCACCTCTCGGCGACAGCGAGACCAGCACTTGGGTGCAGGCGCAAGCAAGCCCAGCCCGTCGTCAGGGCGCTCGTCCCGGCCACCTCCGCGGGGGACCGAGACGTCCGCCTCCTGCTCCGGCCAGCCGAGCCCGCGGGCAGCGGCGCCCCGCGACCCCCTTCCCGCTCTCCCCTCCGGCGGCTGCGGGAGTCCGGGGCGGTCGCTGCGCCCCCCACCCCCACCGGCGCGCGGCCAACCCCGAGGCCTCGCCTTTGTGTTCGCGCCCGGATCTGCACAAAGAACGGGCCCCGCGAAGCTCGGGGGAAGCGGCCGGGCCGGCGGGGCGCGCGAGGAGCCGCGGACGCCGGAAACGGTGGCCCCAGGCGGCGCAGGCGGCGGCCCCGGGGCGCCCCGGAGGGAGAGACCCGCGGCTTCTCGGGACGGCCCCCTGGTGGGCGCGAGGCCGCCGCCCGCGCCACCACCGAGAGGCCCGCGTTCCTAGAGCGGCCGCGGGCGGCCAGGTGCGCGCGGCGGCCTCCGGGCTCCGGGCTCCGGCCGGCAGGGGGCAGCACGGCCGCGGCCGCCCCACGTGGCGGGGGCGCGGGCAGCGAGGCCGAGGGCCCGGGGCCGCCTCCTGCGGCGGGGCGGGAGGCCGCTCGCACCGAGGAATTTAAAATATTCAAGCCATTAAAGATTAAATGTGCAAAACGCATATATACGTGTATTTAAAATAGACCTATAGAACTAGCGTTCTAAAATTAAAAACTGTGGCTCTCCTGCCCCCCGCCCCCGTGATCTCGCAGCGCGGCTGGCCGCGCGGGTCCGCGTTACCCGGGGGCGCGCTCGGGGCCCCGCGGGCGGGGCGTGGAGGGCTCGGGCGGGAAGGGCCGGCGCGGCGGCCTGGGCGCGGGGACTGGGAGCGCGCGGCGCGGCGGGGCCCGGGGTCGGGGTGGGGGTGGGGGCGGCGCGGCGGGAGGTCGCGGCCGGGGCCGCCCGGGCCGTGCGGGGGCTGAGCGTGCGACGGCCGGGAGCGGGACGGCCTCGGCGGCGCCGCGGGCCGGTGCGAACGGACGGACGAGGGCGACGGCTCGCAGCTCGGGGAGGCCGCGGAGGGGAGGGAGGGCTCCCCGGCGGCCGGGGAGGTGCCACCGGCTCCTTCTGCCCGCGGCCCGGCTCTGCTGCCCGCGGGCCCTTGCGTCACCCTCCTCCCGAGGCGGGGCAGCCCGGAGGCGTCCTGTTGTCGCCCTGGGCAGCCCGCGACTGCCGTAGGAGGATCTGGCAGTGACCCGGGGGCTCTACCTAATACTGGGGCTGAAATATCGGAGGGAATGATGAAGCACGTATCTCGGAAAGGCTTTGGCTTGGCTTGAATGATGAAAATGGTCCGCATCCCCACGGGCAGAGACGGGCCGTTACCTGGGTTCCGTCCCGCGCACTCACCCGCGGCTCCTTCACCCCATCGCTTAACGTGCACGGAGCCCCTCGCTTGGGTCAGCCTGGGGCGCTCGGGGGAGCCCAGGGGAGCCCGCAGGAGCCGGGTGACCCTCCGGGCTGCCCTCAGGCATGCTGTGTGGCCAAGGGTCCCGCAGGCGCCGCTTGGACCTGAATCTCCTCTCGCCTTCCCCGTGTAGGCGACTGCTGTAAAAATAACGTTGGGGATCCTTGCAGCTTCTGACAGGGCTTTTCTGGCCATCTGTGCTATTTCCCCCGCCTTCCAGGGATTCTTGGAGAGTGTCACCTCGCTGGATTTCACGGCGACTCGCCACTGTCCGATGAGAACATCTGCCCAGTGATGGAGAGGTTGCCCAGAGTAGAAATGCACATACCCCCCCAAAGGAGAAAGAAACGTAAGACCCCCCCCAGTCCTATCAGGGAACGAAGTAAGCCTGCGATGTGGCGCTGGGTGCAAGCAACACACGGGATTGTGTGGACTGAACTGGGAGAAGCTGGAGTAAGGGACGGGGGTGGTCAGAGACCCCCCCCCCCCCCAGGGCAGCCCCGGGGTCGGAGAGGGCGGAGCAGGTAGGCGTAGTCCCTCCCCCGAGGTGGCGGTGCTCCAACGTGGCACCGACCCCGTCACTTCACTTGTTCACGTTGCGAAGACGGGGTGTTTAAACGGGATTCTAGGGCTAAAAACAAAAGCCTGAAAACACGGCCAGATGAAGCGCGGAGCCTTTGGCTGATCACTGTAAATTTAATGAAAATGTCGTGTCCTTAAGCTGAGATTCTAAAGTATTGTAGATTTCGTTCCTACCGATTTCATTTCTTCCAAGGAATCGGCTTCATTTCCCAGGTGTGGAGGTGGTTAAACGTCCTCATACTGGTGGTAAATAAAATTATTTCTTCTGTTACATTTTCGGAGGAGAATTGATACCTTCTCTTGAAGAAATAAAGGGCTCATTCAATAAAAAGATAAACTTTTATTGTTTGGGACTCAGAAATTCCTCTCAGAAAGCAAATAACAATGCTATTTTCTTTTGGGAGAGAAGGGTTTTTAAATTAAATTCTGAAATTCTATTATGCGATTATTACATACTAATGTGAGTTCGTCTTTTTGGTAAATGAACACCCCAGCACGTTTGTACGCAGTTTCTGCTCATTCCAAGACTTGAAGGAGCTGGCACAGATTCGGGCAAGAAAAATGTGTCTTTCTTCTCAGTATGTCTACTGTTTAAATTAAATATACTGGAGATTGGTGTAATTTGGTCTGGATATTGACTTGGTTTTTTGGCATGTTCTGAAATGTTTGAAGTTCCATTTTTTTCCCCAAACCTATTTCAAAATGTATTACAAACCTTCGGCTAGTAAATCATCAATGAAGTCAAGAGAACTGAAGGAATCCACCGCATTAAATGGGAAGGGATAATCGTTATTTTGGTTGGATATATGTTATTAAATTGTTCAAAGCGGTAACTATATAAACCAATGTACTGCTTTTACTTTTGGACAAAATTAATGTGACTTTTAGGGATGACCATTAATCTAAGCAGGATAATACACACAAAATCATTTCCTCCTAGATTTTAGAATTTGTATAAGTAATTTGCCTGCAGAAAATCTGACTGTGGAACCATGTGGCTCTTGGGTCATATCTTCAGTGGGAGAATGATAAAAGTCATGTTTCATAATCTGCTTAATTTTCTGCTGAATTTACCTTAAATCCAATCAATTTCAATTTTTTGAGGGCACAGCCTTGGTATTTGTGTACCCGGTAAACAAAGAACTGATTGAATATAGTTCTTTTTTTAATCACATTTCAAAAAAGGATTTTTATTTATTCATTTGTCAGAGAGAGAAAACAGGCACAGGTAGGGGGAGCGGCAGGCAGAGGGAGCAGGCTCCCCACTAAGCAAGGAGCCTGATGTAGGACTTGATCCCAGGATCCTGGGGTCATGACCTGAGCCGAAGGCAGACACTTAACCTACTGAGCCACCCAGGCACTCCTGATTAAATATGTTGTACACTTAGACGATACTGAATCTCAAAGGAAATGGCTATCCTGATATTCATTATTTAAATAAAAATTACTAACGAGCATAAACATTTTCATTGGTATATTTTGCCATTAAAATTCAACTTTCCATGACTCTAGCTGATAGTCAGTAGTGGTGCTCCTGTCTTATACTCGAGTTATTTTGAGAACCTGGGTATTATTTTACAAAGAGAAAGGGAGTTTCGTTCGAAGGGACGGTGAGAACCAAGAGGTGTGTAGGGCTGGAAGGCGAGAGTGTGATTTTATTAGCAGGTGCATTTTCTTTGTAATAATTGTCACCCAGCTCCTTCTCTGTTAAGCAAATGGCTTGTTAGGTCCCCACTTCTGAAACAAACAGAAGGGGAGCCCTGACCCTAACATGTAGCTCTCTTCCCAAATGCCTGAAGCAGGAGGGAGGCTCGTGTTTAAAAACAGGGGCCGGGGCATCAGGGTGGCTCAGTCGGTTATGCAGCAAACTCCTGATTTTGGCTCAGGTCACATCTCAGGGTCACAGGATCAGGCCCCGCATCAGTCTCTGAGGATCTCTCTCTCTCCCCCTTTCCCTCTGCCCCTCCCCTGGCTCTCCTTCTCTCAAGTTAATAAACAAATCTGTAAAGAAATAAAAAAAAACAGGGACTAGCTGGGCGGCGCCCCCATGGGAGCCCCGAGCAACCTCTCTGCATGACCCCGACCAGCCCGCAGGTGAGCTGGGCCTGCCCAGGGTGGCTGCCTGCCGAACTTCCCAAGTGTCCACGGGACAGTCAGAGCTGCGAATCAGAGAGAAATAGTACTCTTTGCCATTTTCATTGAGGATCCACGTGGATGAAAATGGGGGACAGTATATAACAGCCCCTAATAACATCACCCACTTTGGTCCTACACACTGAGGTTTCAATTCTGGCCATGTGATCTTGGGCTCGTGGCTGAACCTCTCTGAACGTCATCTGGAAAAGTGGGACCGAATACCGATTTCACAGGTCGTCACAGGATGAGATGAAATGAAAGCATTGACTTGGCATAGTGCCTGGAACATGGCAAGACCCCGTGAATCGTGGTTATTGTTACTGTCCCTAATGAACTCCAGGCTGGGGCTCATCGCTGACCGGAAGTTCTCGTGTAAGGCCACCGTTAGTGCTAGATTTAATGTTTCTCTTTCTTTCCTTTTCCTTCCTTTCTTCTCTCCCTTTCTTAAAAAAAAGAAAATCCTTTTTGCCTGGAGTGTCCTCTTGCAGGAAGTAAAATTAAAAGCATCAGATTCTATTATATTTGAACTAACAGTACTCACGTCAAGGAACCCAGCTAGAAGTGGTAAAGGCAGAATGGATTTTTTAAAAAAATTGAAACCTAGACGTTCCCACCATGCCTGGGAAGCAGCAAGAGGCTTCAGTAGCCACACGGCTTTCCAGAGCTGGAGGAGAGGCCTTGGCCTGACTCACCGTTGCCCTGGCAACAGTAGGGCCTGGAGGCCTCCGTCCCTGATCCCTTAATCCGAGGAGCCTCCATGACTGTGCCTCGGGAAAGGTCTCCCACAGACACCTGGCTGGTGTCTAAAGCTACCCTGACAGACAGGAGGGACAGAGCAGAGATGGAGGTGGGGTTCTTGCTGGAAAACAGCTGCCTCAAGGTGCCTGTGATGGTCCGAGCTTTCCAGACCTCCACAGGCTTGGTGGAGAGGACTAGGCCACAGTCTTCAGCGCTGTCAAGGGGGTAGATGGCTTCCTCTTCCCTCCCTGTTTGGCCTTGGAGCCCAGGACTCCGCTTTGCCCTTACTGGTGTCTCCTCAGCACTGGGAGCTGTAGGACAACGAGCATTCCCCGGGGCCCTGGCCGCAGCCCGTGCTCCCTCCGCTGCCCCTCTGGCCCCCTCCACCCAAAACACAGCCGAGGAAGGAGGCAGCACAGACGGTAAATTCTCCAGCTGCTAGGCCACAGACTTGACCCCGAGGCCTTTTTTGCCTCTAAAATTCTTTTTTAGTCTCTTGCTCTGGTTGCAATGTTGGCAAATATATGACTCAGAGCCTGTCCGGCTCAGTAGATCTACCGTTTCCTCAAAGTTTTTGTCCTGAGGATAGAATGAAACAATCTGAAAGAAGGGCTGGCTGTCCTTTCCCAACGACTGTTCAGATCCCAGGGAAAGAACGTGGCGGTCAGGCTCATGGGTTTTGGGGGTGGAAAGGCTGGAGTTCGAATCCTGACTGTACCTTTTGGTTGCTGTGCAACTTTGGGTCTACTTAACCTCTTGGAACCTCAAGCTCTTCACCTATAAAATGCATGTGATGTAAAGTCTTCAAAAGAAGCACTTGCTTCATGACAATTACTCTTTCTGGTGCACAACTCCGTGGGGCCAATGGCGACTGACAAGACAGGAGTTTGAAAGTCTGACTTTCTAGTTCAATGAAGGGCTCCCTAAGAAAACCCTGGGAAAGGGGCCCGATCGCCAGAAAGGTGGGGTGCTGCCCACTGCAGGCTCTGGCTTGTGGCTGAGAGATGAGTTTAACTCCCTGTCTGCTCTGGCTTCGAGACCAAGATGGAGTTGTCCGTGTGCTTTGAACGTCCTCGCTTAGAAATACCTTTCTGCTTCTGCCTGTGGGGGACATTTCCTTTTCAGAGACTCATTCTTTCAGGTTCCAGCACTAGCCCACTACCTACCTGAACTTCTGTGTTTACTAAACCAAGCTGTCTTTAACCATGAGCTAATAATGAAATTAGCAAACTTTAATCGAGAACTTACTATGCACCAAGGTCTTTGTTATCTATCTATTCTGCACATTACTGACGCCTCAGAACAATGGAAGGCTTATTATCCCCACTGAAATGACAAGGTGGACGTTCTGTTAATTAACTGGTTCAAGGTCATACAATGGTCAAGTGTAAACACACATCTGTCGGAGTCTGGAGTTGCTCTACGCTCTAGTGACCGTCCTCTGATAGCTGTTGGCCTCTGGCGCCGCAGAGATGATGGTGGATGGGAAGTGAGAATCACGGTTGGGCCAGGCAGTTGGGACAGAGGACACCTTGGAGTTCAGGGCCCCTCGGGGGCAGAGGCATGAAGAGGGGGTTAGAGCCAAGGGAGAGAAGGTAGAATCACAGAGAACCCCGTGCAGCACAGTTCTGCACAAGAAGTACCAGTCTCTGACTGTATTTAACCCTTTACAACCAGATTTCCTAGGAAAAGAAAGGCTCACCATTCCTACGTGAGCCACGATGGCCCACGGATGTCCTGGTAAACATGTATAACAAAGTCACTGTGACCTCCCCAGATCGCTGTGGTCTCCTTCTCGTCTAAACATCTCCAGTACCCTCTGGTCCTCAAATTCCTGGACTAGCAGAGGTTTGGGCAGCAGTGGCCATCCACCAAGTATCTCCAGATACCTCTGCTGACATCTCTTCCGGGCCTTCGACGCGCCGGTGTGGCCAAGGACCATTTCCTCTGTCATCCCTGCAACCTCCAGCCACCGGCTCCACGCTCTGTGGCCTGCCCATTGCACCGGCTCACCCCGACGGCAGACCACAGCCGGTTTCCGGCCCGCCGGCCTCAGTCTCCGGGCCCCAACTGCCTCACGCCTCTTCCCTACTCCACAGGGGTTTCCCGCACACGCTCAAACCAAACTCTATAGTCGTGGGAGATCCCAGATCCAAGACCCTCTGGGCACGCCGAGTCGGCCTCAAGCCAACCTCCTTGACCTTGGTTTTCTACATAAACCCTTTCTCCAGTTCTGCGGGTGTCATTAGTTACTGCTTCTTCACACAGGAGCCCACGGAGCCCACTTTCCACACGCCCCCCCCCCCCTTTAAGAATCCCTGCACGGACAAGGCCTGGCCCATCTTCTCCATCTTTGGGATCCTCCCCAGCCCACAGGATCCACTCTGACACCCCACGCCCCCCAGAAGGGGTTCTGACGTCTCCAGGCTCTTCCTCCGGTGGTGGGCAGAGCACCGGTCCCGCTCTTGGCACCTCTGGTTTACTGCACACGGTGCCACCCTGGCCCTGGGCCAGGTTCTGCAGCCCGGGACCCAGACCAGCCTTGCCAGCGCTTCGTCCCGGCCCCGGCCCGCCCCTCCTCCCGCTGCTTGCTCTGCCTACCAGCCTGGCAGACAATTTTCAGGGAACAGCGAAGTCCCATCCTTTCAAATGTGACACCTCGAGCATCACGTCACCTCTCTGTGCGTCCCTCTGAAGGAGGTGGTTGGTGACCTCTTGGTCTCTTCCGAGTCAAAAATATGGCACCTTCGCTCGTGAATTCTTTTCTGAACTCCGTAATTACGCTGTCCACTCCTCTCCGCCCTCTGACTCCTGACTTAATCTTCCTCCCTCCAGTGTCCCTGTCTCTCCAGCTCTTCTCCCTGTTTTCGGCCCAAGTCTGGCCTCCCCAGGCCGAGGAGGCTGAGCCCGGCCCTCCGTGGGCCTCCAGGATTTGTCCCTCCCGATGGCCCGAATTCTCTCTAGGTCACAGCGGAGCCCAGAAGCAGGGTGAGGGTGAGTCCCTCTGCGGCCAGTGTCACGTGCCCTCGGTTTCTCTTTCTAGGCCTCACTGGAGGGCCACTGGACACGAACCAGTCCCTAGACCCAGGGTGCATCTGCGCATTTGACAACTCCAAAGAGGGTGCTTTGGTACAACATACACATAAAAAAAGGTCCCACTGGAGCCTTTTGTGGTTTCCCCAACGACTGGCACCAGGGGCCGCCGCACCCCTCCCCCACCCCTGCTTGTGCCCCCCTGCACAACGGGCCATGCCACTGTGCCCTGAGCTGCATTCGGAGCTGTCAGGGAAGTTGGCCTGGCCCTGGGGGAGGCACGTAGCTTTTGTAGTTGAACCGTGTAACTGTCTCCCCAGCGCATTCCAAACCTCCCCTACCATCGACCATCATCAACTGCGCACCCTGCTCCCCCTTAACCCCCCGACCCCCCAGTCCTTGCGGGAGCCAGCAGGGGCAGCCCTTCCGTACACCCATTCACTACCTCAAGCTCGGCAGCCCCGTCTCCTCCTTGACTTTATAATCTGTGGGATCTGCGCCCGCACCGCCGCCCAACACGGGGAAGAGCCAAGAGGGGCCCAAGGGAACCTGGCAAGTGACACTAGGCACAGGTCCCTCGGCCACCTTCTTAAGCCCTCCCCTTCAAAACCAAACAAAAACGGCAAACAGGAAACGCTCGTCTTTTAAAAATTACTCTATTATTATCAAATAGAACCACAGTATCCAAAAGGTAATTATAAAGTTCTAGTCCCCAACTAAGTGGCCCTGCACCGCCCCTCCGAGTGGCCGGCGGCCAAATCACTCCCCCCGTGCTGATTGGTTTCATCCATTTTATTGTCAAGGAAATTAACAGCCCGAAGGGGTTCCCCAGGTCCGCGCACTCCCCCCACCCGGGTAAACACGGCAGCAAGCGACCTGGTCTCACTACCCCGGTGTCCTTGGGAGGAGGGACGAAAGGAGGGGAGGGGGGCTCACAGCAAAGGGGCTGGGGGCGCCCCGGCCCCGCCCGCCCGGCTGGGGCCTCGCGGCGGCCGGCAGGTGTCCGGGGCGGGCCGGGCAGGGGCGGCGGGGGCTGCGGGCGCGCTCACTCGCCCGTGTGGGTCCGCAGGTGGTACTTGAGCGACTGCTTGTAGCGGAAGCACTTGGCGCAGTGCGTGCAGGGGTAGGGCCGCTCGCCCGTGTGCGCCCGCTGGTGCTCCAGCAGGTGGTGCTTCTGCGTGAAGCGCTTGCCGCACTCGGCGCAGTGGTAGGGCCGCTCGCCCGTGTGGATGCGCCGGTGCTCGAGCAGGTGGTGCTTGCGGATGAAGCTCTTGCCGCACTCGGGGCAGGCGTGCGGGCGCTCCCGCGAGTGCACGCGGCAGTGGTTGGTGAGCTTGGACTTCTCGCTGAAGCTCTTCTCGCACTCGGGGCACTTGAAGGGCCGCTCGCCCGTGTGAGTCCGCTGGTGGCGCAGCAGGTGCGACGGGCGGCTGAAGCTCTTGCCGCACAGGCTGCAGATGAAGGAGACCTCGTGCTTGCCCGCGTGCACGCGCTGGTGGATCACCAGGCTGATGTGCAGGCGGAAGCTCTTCTTGCACTCGGGGCACGTGTAGGGCCGCTCGCCCGTGTGCGTGATCTGGTGCTTGGTCAGGCTCGACTTGTGGCTGAAGCTGCTGTCGCACTCGGGGCACTTGTAGGGCTTGGGGCCGCCGCCGCCGCTGCCCGAGCTGGGCGACTTGGGGCGCGGCTTGAGCGCGTGCTTGGGGGCGAAGCCGGGCGCGCGCTCGGGGGACGCGTAGCCGCCGCGGACGCGGTGGATGCGCTGGTGCAGCGTGAGCTGCTGCTTGTGGCGGAAGCTGATCTCGCACTCGGCGCACTCGTACGGCCCCTCCTTGATGTGGTTGCGCTGGTGGATGATGAGGTTGATCTTGAGGCGGAAGCTCTTGCCGCACTCCATGCACGTGAAGGGCCGCTCGCCGCGCCGGTTCCGCTGCTGCTGGCTCGACGGGCCGCGGCTGTCGCCCAGGTGCCGCTCCCCGTGCGCCGGTGGCGCCAGCCGCTTCCCCGCCGGCTTGCCCAGCTGCAGCGGCGGGGGGCTCTCCTCGCCCTCGGGGGACAGCTCCCCGGGCAGGGGCGTCTGGTACATGGCGGCCTCGTAGCGCCCGGACAGCGGCCCCAGGGCCTGCAGGTGCTGCGGCAGCTCGTCCTCCTCCTCCTCTTCCTCCTCCTCCTCCTGCTCCTCGGTTTTGATCACGATCCCCTCTGCTCCAGGGACAGGGAGAGAGAAGGACACACGTCAGCGGCGGCCCGGGGGCCTGCACCCGGGACGGAGGCAGTTGCGGTGGCCTCGCCTTGGCGCCCCCGCACATTCCCGGCCCCTTGTGGGAAAACCCTCCCCTCCGCTCCCCGCTCCCCGCTGCCTGCGGTCCCCACTTCCCCGGTGCTGGAGGTGTTACCGCGCGGGCCTTGGGCTCGGTTCAGGAAGGAACCCTCTCGGGGAACCCTGTGCAGCTCAGAAGGGGCAGGCGGCCCTGCCTGTCCTCACGTTCCGGAGCGGGTGGCGGGTGAGCAGCTGCCCACATCGCCCCCCCCCCCCCCGGGGGGGGGGGCGGGGGCCGGGGGGGCCCCCCCCCCCCCCCCCCCCCCCCCCCCGGAGGGGGGCACTCGGGCCCAGGGTGCCTACCAGTTACCACCTGACACGGACCCTCCCTTTTCCACTGGAGCTACTGGAGGGCTGACTCCTCAGGCTCTAAGGCCTCCTCTACCCCAAATCCGGCAGCTTCACGGGTCTGTGGCTTTCCAGAAGGCACCTGCGGGTTTCTCCCCAGGTGTCTGTACTCCCCCTCCTCCAGCAGTCTCCCCCTCCTCTCCCTGCCTCCAAATCACACAGGCCACATACCACCCAGCTCCAGTTCCGGCTCTGCCCTTAAATCTCCCGTGACCGTCCCAAAGTGCAGCCCTCAACCACTCCCCGGCCATCGGCACTCACTGGGGTGCCTGCCCAGGGCTTAGGGCCTTGGCCTCACCTGCAGCACGACACCCACACAGGTGGTCACCTGCTGTGACCCTACCAAGTCTGAGGCTAGGGCCAAGGTTTCTCCTGCCTTTCCCCCAGCCTCCGGTGTGTGGTCCCTCCCACCCAGGAAGGGTTCCCTGAACACAACTATAGGATGTCCTCCTCCTCCCCGGCTCTCCGTCCTCTGGGCTGGCCCTTCAGGGGCCCAAGATGTTAGCTGTTCTACATGGTGTTCTAGAGTGTTCCCCGAGAATGTTAGCCCTAGAGAAAAGAAGTGCCCTCTGACTTCTGTTTGCATTTTCTTAAATGCCTTGTACTTCTGCACTCCCTAAACAGGGCTACTTCAAGAGCTCTGTTTTTAGCTACTGTGTGACACGAGAAAGGCACTCCCTTCTCTGAGCCCCTGTCAGATGGAAGCTGCTGTTACAGTCTGCTTTTGCAGAATTCTTAACAGCAAACGAACGAGAACTTTTCCAGGTCTCGCCTGAGAGCTTGTTGTTTTATTCACAATCTCTTATGGGATAAGCCAAGCAAGGATTAGCCCCATTTCACAGACACGGGGCCTCCAAGCCCAGAGATACCTAGTGATTGTTCCAAATGAAGTAAGTAAAGCCAGACCTCTGCAGAGCTTCTAACTTAGGGACCATCTAGTCTGTCCCCTCAATTGCCAGGGAAACAAACTGGTGGTGTGCTGGCCCAGGTCTTACAAAGTAGCCGGTAGTGACCACTGGGCCTTGGGACTTTCTCTTGCTCCTCGGAACCCAAGAAACAGTAGGGTCACAGTTAGGACACAGATGTGCCAGTCCCAGCTCAGGCCTCTCGTCACGGCCAGCATTGCCTGGGCCCTGTTAGGATTCTCAGCAAGGGACGCAATCTAGGATGCAAAATCCCACCAAGTACCGTGCGAACTTTCCTGAGGTCCCACTGGAATGAAGGCCCAGAGGGCAGGCTGACATTTCTACTTGAGGCCTCGCCGCAGCTCAGCCTCACGATGTGCCCTGCACCTTCCCCTGTTTTACAGAGACAGCCTGTGGATTAAAATGCTTTTGGGGGTATCATGAGGTTATTCAGAAGCAAGGGGTTAGATCCACACCTTTGACCAAGCAAGACGTCTGTGATATCTTATGAAGTGCAGAAAGGCCACCTGCAAAGGAATTCTCTACAGGCAAAATGAAAAAATGTAAAAAGTCATCAGCACTGGGGCACCTGGGTGGCTCAGTCGCTTAAGCATCTGCCTTTGGCTCAGGTCATGATCCCAGGATCCTGGGATCGAGCCCCGTATCAGGCTCCCTGCTCAGCAGGAAGACTGCTTCTCCCTCTCCCATTTCCCCCTGCTTGTGTTCCTCTGTGTTAAATAAAGTCTCAAAAACAAACAAACAAAAAAAACCCCAACAACCAATAATCAGCACCATACTTTTAAAAACCTATTAAATAAAATGGGTGTGGATACATTTCTATGATCAATAGTATAGTATCAAAACTGCTATGATAATTAATGGCTTTTTGGCACGTAAAGAAAACATCTAAAAAAAAAAACCCAAAACCTAAGTGAAGTGTGTTCCTTAAAAATTTGGTAGAATTCACTTAATTCCTATCTTACACATTATTTTTAGAATATAGAAAAAGAGAAAAAGCTTCCCAGTTCACCTTCATATAAGTTGAGTATAATCTTATTTCCAAAACTAGATGGGGGTGATTCAGGAAAGCGTCAGGCTGATTTCACGTATGACTATACCCGAAAGCCCCTGAATGAACGGCAGCTCACTGAATTTCATGCTGTGTATGAAAAGTACGCTGTGATGACCAGATCGGGTTTTTCTCAGGACGGAAAGGACTGTTCAGCGTCAATCAGCCACAAAAGATGTCCTGAGGTTAGGCCGCTGAGAGCCTACTTCCTCACTGTTCTTGAACACACACAGGGCCGAAAGTATGCAGGAGGGTGACCCAGAGATTTTATAATTAAACATGAGTGATGGCCAGATCGTACCAGGAAGAGACCATACAGTCTGTTATTTTAAAACACATTCCTGACTAGGACTGAGCTCTCTGGGTTACTGGGACTTCTAATGTGACCTAAGAACTATCAAGAACATAGCAGAGGGGCGCCTGGGTGGCTCAGTGGGTTAAGCCTCTGCCTTCGGCTCAGGTCATGATCTCAGGGTTCGAGGATCAAGCCCCGAATCAGGCTCTCTGCTCAGCAGGGAGCCTGCTTCCCCCTGCCCCACCCCCGTGCCTGCCTCTCTGCCTACTTGTGATCTCTCTCTCTCTCAAATAAATAAATAAAAATCTTAAAAAAAAAAAAAAAGAACATAGCAAAAATGGAAGTTCTAGCCTCACCATGATGGCATGACCTTGGGCAATTTGTCTGATCTTCTCTGCCTATAGAAGGGGGGAGCTGGAGAGGTGATCTCGGAGACCCCTTTGGGTCTGCATCTGACTTCGTCTTTGGCTGTAATACCTTCTTCCAAGCCCGGAGACAGACTCTTATAAATCTGGAGGCAGGAAACCCGCCCCCAAGGCCGTGCCCGGGGCTGTCATACCTGTCTATCCGTCAAGGTCAAACGACCCTGTCTGAAGGGAAGCCCAGCTTTCCCACAAGGCAGGGCCTGTCTGCAGGCCTCATGGTAGCAGCTCCCCCCACAGCCTGCACCCCCGCCAACTGACCTGCGCAGTTTCTCTGCTGCACCAGCATCTGTTTGAGCTCGCTGAACTCACTGGAGCCTTCCGTGGACTCCTCCAGCGCGTTCTCCTGTTCCTGCATGTCCAGGTCCGGCTGCTCTCCGCACGGGTCACCCAGCTCCGAGTCCTGGAAGCCGTGCTCTTCCACCTGCCCCATCAGGGGCTCCGGCGTCTCCAGACTCTCGGAGCCCTCGTCGTTGGTCTGCACCTCGATCTTGATCACGATCCCGTCGTGTGCTGCAGAGGCGGGGGGGTGGGGAGGGGGAGAGGGCAGAAAAACCCAGAACACGTTCATTGCGCGAGGTTTCTGCAGCGTAGGCTTTACATCTCAAAAATTCTCATTTTAGAGACCAGGAGAACTGTAATGCGGGGTCGAGTGAGCAGACACAGGTTTCTTGTACATCAGTACAAACTGGAGTAAAGTGAAAATAGATGTGGAGTTTGTATTCCATGACCCCTACAACTTTAACAACAGTATTATCAGGGTTTTTTTTTTGTTTTGTTTTTTTGAACAAACGGGATCTTAATTCCGTTTTCTGGGTCAGGCCAGTCAAAGTCAGCAGTTTCCCCCCCTCACGGTCAAGGTGAATAATGAAAAGGCTAGTCACCTCCTCACCCTGCCCACCTTCCTAGCCCAGGCCCCTGGGGTCCGATTCAGACAGGCCCGACACCCCCGAACGCCTTCCCAGCTCACAGTTACAAGCACGCGCGCGCGCGCACACACACACACACACACACACACACGCACGCACGCACTTGGAGCTCTCAGCTTTGTTTTAAAACAGCCTCTGATTACACACGTTGCCCTGACTTTTTTTTTTTTTTTTTTTTTAATTTGCCCAGAGGTCTGCAGGTAACTTCTCATGTCAACACACACGGGCATCATTTGACATAAATGGGACTTCGCATGTAATCTTTGAGCGCGGCATGTTTTCTCTTTCGCTTGGCCTCCTCCTCCCCTCCCTTCCCGTTTCACAGCTGCGACCTGCCCAGGCCAGCCCTGCCAGCAACCTAGCATTTTCCTCTGCACTTTTCTAGGGATTTATGGCAAACATTTATGTCTATCTGTTTTTCTCTTCTGGCCATTATTAGTTTTTAAAAAATGGGCACCTACACAGTTCTCTCCCTCCACTTCCTCACTTAGCTGTCTTGTAGAAATCGCTGCAAAGCAATTCTGGAGGCCACCGCCTTCCTCCCCAGTGCTGTCCGCCGCCCGCGGTGAGGCCGGCAGCGCGTCCCGCCGTCCGCTCCGGAGGCACCGGCGCTGTTTTGTTCCGGCCCTTCGCATGCTGAACTATCCCGCGATCACAGTGGATTTGCATGTCTCACTATGAAACAGGGGTTTAGATTTCCATGCGAGTCCCGGGAGTGGGGCCATAGAGTCAAAGGTGTGGTTATTTTTAATCTGACAGATGTCACGAACCGCTCTTGAACAAGGCTGCGACAATCCATGGTTCCACCAGCCCGGCGGGAGCCCAGCCTCCTCCCCGCCTCCCTGATGGGGACAGACGCCACTGCTCTTTCATATTTTCCTCAGTCAGACGGGTGTACGTTGGTAATTTTCTGATACTTTAATCCCACTTTCCTGATGAGGGTCATCGGATATTGTTTCTTTTCCTTGTTGGCCTTTTCAAGACGATTCCGTATCAACTGTGTTCTGTTCTCGTCAACTGGTGAGAGTTCTTTGGTTCCTGTGCTAAAGATAACCCGTTTTCTCTTATCAGCATTTCAAACAGTCCCCAAATCTAGCATCTGTCTGTTGACTCTGAGCCATCTCTTATCAGACTACTTTCTTCAAGTCTTCCCGTGGTCACACATGTCTGTCTGTCTTTTATGGCTTCTGGGTTTTCTTCGTTAAGAGGGTCTCCTCTGCTCCTGGAAGGTTCACAGGGTCTCCTGGAGTGTGTCTCAAGCTTTTTATTGCTTTATTGTATACATTAAGGCTTTTGCTCCATCTGAAATTTATTTTTATTTTGTGTGGAGTGTGAGGTAGGGGTTAAGCTTTACTTTCTTCCCCGTGGAGAGAGCTGTGCCAGCAGAAACTCCCTCACAGCTTGAAAATCACTTTTTTGTTTTGTTTTGTTTTTAAAGATTTTATTTATTTATTTGACAGACAGAGATCACAAGTAGGCAGAGAGGCAGGCAGAGAGAGAGGAGGAAGCAGGCTCCCTGCTGAGAAGAGAGCCCGATGCAGGGGCTCGATCCCAGGACCCTGAGATCATGACCCGAGACCAAGGCAGAGGCCCAACCCACTGAGCCACCCAGGTGCCCTGAAAAATCACTTTGTTAATGAAGGAAATTATAAACGTGTAGCCCATCAGCAGACGCATTTATTCCTTCACTGAATTCACTGAAGCACCGGTTACTGAGCACCAACTATGTGCGACGGGGTATTCTAATGATGTGGAAGACACCGGTGCACATAAGAGAGCTCCCCACCCTCATACACCTTACCCAAGGCAATAAACCGAATTCATACATTGTATGGGGGTGTCCGAAGGTGGTAAGTACTGTGGAAAGAGGAAAGACACCAGAAACCTCGGAAGCTAACCCAACCGTCCGTGCCCACGGAAAGCCTGCCCGCTCTCAGCCATGCCCACTCGTGATCCCCAAGCTAGAAGCCGGGAAACCAGACCCACCCAGCAGGCGGGCAGCTGATGCCACAGGACCCGAACTGGGCTCTCTTTGGTGCCCAGCAATCCTTTCACTCTCCTCGGACCTGCCACCCAGTCTCCTGCCGGCCACGGGGAGCAGCAAAATATAAAGCAGCTGGACGGTCCCGTCGCCTCGGCCACAGCCTTAAACCCGGACCCTGCCTGCCTTCCCCTACAACCAAGTTTCCGAAACCTCTTCCTCCTATTCTCGGTCTCACAAAAAGATGAGGTCACCCTCCCTCACATCCCTGTTCACTCCTGCTCCAGCTCCAAGTCACCCCGCTGACTCCCCTTTTCTCTCCCACCTGGGGAGGCACCATGGTGGCGGGGCGGGGACGGGGACGCCTCTGCTCACTGCCTTAGCCCGCCCCGTTCCTGGGGCCATCACGCTCCCCCTGCAGTGCCCGCTTCTCGCTCTGCAATCCCTACAGCCCTACAGCCACCAGCACAACCGGGACCCCAGCATCATAAAAATGCCTTCCCTCGCTTCACAAACTCCTGAAGACATTTTGCTTGCCTCCCCCCTCTAAAGCGGTTTTCAAACACGAAGCACCCCTTCGCACTTTTTTGAATAAACATATAAAACGCTTCAGTAACTGCAAAAGATGTCATTTCTGGCGTACTATAAATATTGAGGGTTTGAAATAAACTCTTCCATCACTCTTGAATGTCACCAGTGGGATCTGAGAACAGCGGCAATTTTCGACCCTCTATTATTCACTTAAAACCTACACGAACAAGTTCTTCTTTGATAGTTGAAATTTTTCTATCATTCCTTTTCACCTTGAACTTCTATTTCCATTCCCACTTTGCCCACAGAATTTTATCCCAATAGAACATCTTTTTATGCTGAGAAGCCTTTTACTGGTCTCCTGGTCTACCACTCTGCTGCAAAAATGTGTATGTAAATTGAAAGATTAATTTTGCTTTCATTTCTAATAACCATGGGGCTCTAAGTGTTGACTGTTTTCCTGTCTTAAGTTATCCTTCGTTATTAGTAGTATATAATGATACACAGATACTCAAGATAGAAAACTAAAAACTTGTTGGAAACAGCTCTTATGAGGATGGAGAGGAATTTTTTTGTCCCCTAATTAGTTTGCTTATCTGAGAATGAATATTCTTATCACATGATTGAGACAAGAGTTCAGAATCCAATCTGTTCCTATTTTTCATTTTCATGAACACAAGCATTGGCAAAGCTCATTTACATAGACATATAGATGGGCTGGCAGGGGCTCTGTTGTGGAATCGTCACTTGATTCTCTGAATTTGCTCTGAATTATAATGCTATGAAAGCACATGGTTAACACAGCATCAAAAATTGTTTCTAATGACCTATTAGCTGACAACTTAATTAGGTTCTCTTTCAATTTTGTTAAAAGCGAAGTATTGCAAGGGATCTAACTTGCAAAAGAATTCGCCATCCAGAGGTGCCTGGGGGGCTCAGTGGGTTAAACCTCTGCCTTCGGCTCAGGTCATGGTTTCAGGGTCCTGGGATCGAGTCCCACATTGGGCTCTCTGCTCAGCGGGGAGCCTGCTTCCCACTGCCCCCTCGATGCCTACTTGTGATCTCTCTCTGTCAAATAAATAAAATCTTGAAGAAAAAAAAAAGAACTTGCCATCCACGCCCCAGGGCACTACGTTTGTGGTCACATGCCCCTACGGTCTGGACTGTCTCCATAACCCAGACGGCTTTTTATAGATCGGAGAACTACTCCCTCGTAAGATGGGGACCGGGGAGGGGTGTGGCTGATGAGGACGAGCTGCATGTGTTGTGTGCCCTCACTGATGAGTTTTATGAATGAGAACAGATCAACTAAGGACTTACTGAACCATCAAAGCCATCTATGTCATGTCCCTCTTGGGAAGTCTCCGTGCGCCTCTAGGGGCATTGGTACTCCAGCTCGAGACTGCTGCCTTCCAGGACCTGCCCCGACTTCAAGACCTTATCGGCCAAACCTCTTACGATGCTCTCAGCTGCACGGAACGGTGCCCCTCTCCATGGTGTTTACTTTTCCCTCCCCTTGCAAGGTGCTGCATTTACTCATCTGTAAGCCTCTCCTCCATTTGTTAGACAGCAGGGAAGCCAGTGGTCTCCCACCAAAAAGGTTTCCCCACCCCACACAACTTTTGAAAGAGTACTGACACCCTGACTGCACTTCTAAGCAGCGATGTGTTCTCCCATTAAGAAAAAAATTAAAGACACATATCTTGCAGGACTACAGTTTATGATCAAAGGTAGAACTTCAAGCCACTGGGGAAAAGTTGTCAATAAAGGGGGTGGGAATGAAGGAGGGAGGGGCGACAACTGGCGTCACGTCAAAGTAAATCACTGGTGAAACAAAACTTTAGACGCAAATAATAAACTCATCCTAGTGTCAGGGAAAAACCAGTTTCTCTCCTATTTCTTTACGACCATGAACTGAGGAACGGGCTATTCCCAGCCCCCGGGACTCCAGATCCTCCTTCTGGAAGCTTCTGGTTGGTCACAGCAGACGTCATAGGTGCCCAACACATACCAACTCTCATTTTCAGGTGTACATTTTTTTGGGAAGAATTTCTGTAGCTTTGCCTTGACGTTGTTTGGTGATAAGGAACTGATCTAATTTGTGCTTGGTTTGTGATCTCTGTAACTACATTTATTCCTGAGAACACTTGCAAGATGGGAAATAAAGAAAAAAATCAACCCTACGAATTATTTCCAAATGTATCATGTGTTTGTGAGCACTACATTTAATAGTTAATGAAGCTGATATAATGTTCTATTTCCAGACACTTAGTGAAAATACTTGACTATTTGCCTTTTGGAATTTTCTTTTTGTTTTCTGGAGCAAGAAATATTTTATTTCAGATTTCAAGTATTTTTAGACTTTTTAAAAAGCTCATAGGCCCAAGACCTGTAATCATGTTTACTGAATAAAAAGGGCTAAGTTAAGTATTTCTATACTTAATATGAAACCCAGACGCCATAAAGTTAGTTATGGGTAAATATGAATACATAGAAACTTAAAACTGATAAAATCTGAACATACAAAAATTCAAAATATCCATTCCACATACACACACACAAATACTAAATACAAAGGTAAACCATATATTCAAAACACAGGGGCACCTGAGTGGCTCAGTCGGTTAAGCGTCTGCCTTTTGCTCGGGTCATGACCCCAGGGTCCGAGGATGGAGCCGGCATCAGAGCAGGGAGCCCGCTTCTCCCTCTCCACCCTGTTCACGCGGTCTCTTTCTCAAATAAACTAATAAATAACTATATCTGCATGCATGGGATAACTTAAAAAAAAATTTTTTTTTTAAAGATTTTATTTATTTGACAGAGAGAAATCACAAGTAGATGGAGAGGCAGGCAGAGAGAGAGAGAGGGAAGCAGGCCCCTGCTGAGCAGAGAGCCCGATGCGGAACTCGATCCCGGGACCCTGAGATCATGACCTGAGCCGAAGGCAGCGGGTTAACCCACTAAGCCACCCAGGCGCCCTAAAAAAAAATTTTTAAGACATTTTATTTCTGCAAGAGAGCGAGCAAGTGCACACCCACTCGTGTCCCAGGACCTGAGATGAAGCCAGACGCTTAAGCAACTGAGCCACGCAGGTGCCCAATATCCTTAACTTTTAAAAAGCTTTTACAGATCGATGATAAAATGATGGATAATCCAAAAGGACCATGACCAGAAGATCATTCCTAAGATAAGACATCCTTCTTATCAATAAAGGTATGAAAATAGGCACAACATCATTACAGAAGTTGAGTGAAAGCATCAAAATACTATCTTTTCTACCCATCACCATGGCAAATAATAACAAGATAAATAAAACCCACTACGGGCCCGGGTATGGGGAGAGAGGCAGTCTCACGTCTGTGTACAAACCGGAGGTGTAGTAATTAGCACAACTGCTTTGAGGGACATTTTTTTTTAATATCTTTTTTTTAAAAGATTTTATTTATTTATTTGTCAGAGAGAGAGAGTGCACAAGCAGGCGAAGTGGTAGGGAGAGGCAGAGGGAGAAGCAGGCTCCCCGATGAGTAAGGAGCCCAATGTGGGACTCGATCCCAGGACACTGGGATCATGACCTGAGCATGAAGGCAGCGGCTTAACTCACTGAGCCACCCAGGCGCCCATGTTTTGAGGGACATTTTAAAATAAATATCAAATTTTTAAATGGGTCTATCCTTGGACCCAGAAAGTCTATTTGTTTTTTGTTTTGTTTTGTTTTAAAGATCTGATTTATTATTTGAGAGACGGAGAGAGCAGGGGGAGAGACAGATGGAGAGTCTCAAGCAAACTCCGCAGTGAGCAGGAGCCTGACTAGGGGCTCAAGTCCCAGGACTCTGGGATCATGACCTGAGCCAAAAGCAGATGCTTAACCAACAAGCCATGCAGGCGTCCCCACATACCTTTTTAAAAAACATTTTAAAAATCGGGGCACCGGGCTGGCTCAGTCCAAAGAGCGTGTGACTCTTGATCTCTGGGTCCTGAGTTCGAGCCCCAGGTTGGGTGCAGAGATTACTTAAATAAATGAACTTTAAAAAAATAAAGAAAAAAAAATTTTTTAAATGCATTAAGAAAGACTTTAAGGATATGCCAAAAACTTTAAAAATCTAACAAAGCGCAGCCATAAAGATGCTGGAAAGCCAATGTCGACCATCATTTCTATGTTTTGAGCTGGTGAAGAAGGTTAATGTGGCAACACGGTTTTTACTTTCCAGTAAGTCTCTGAAGTTTCATCAGCATAATTCAGAAGGAATCAATGCAGAGAGGGAAAGCGTCGCATTATTCTCTTCACTGAATTCCTTCCAATTATGGGCTTGAGACTTTGGCTCTGTCCCTCCCCCTGCTCGTGATCTCTCTCTCTCTCTCTCTGAAATAAACAAATAAACTCTTTAAAAAGTTACACATGCACACATGTTGAGGGTTAGTTTCTCAAAACTTGTTTTGATTTTTATTTTTAAAAATTTTTTTAAATAAACATTTATTTTGAGATATTTCTAGATTTACAGAAGAACTGTGACATTAGTACGGAGGAACTCCTTTTGTGACATCACTTTAAGCCTGCTGTGGTCTCCTTGGATTTATTTTATCATTTTCAGGTTTAGGTCACAAAGCTAATCCTCCTCTTAGGGATAAATGTGAAAGCGAACCTTGACACAGAAACTTTACTCTGTCGTTAACATCCATGATACTGTTTTTACATGAAGTTTAAAAAAAATTCTTTAAGATTTTATTTATTTGAGAGAGAGAGCGAGCTCACAGAAGGAGAAGCAGACTCCCCACAGAGCAGGGAGCCCAACAGGGGGCTCTGGGATCATGACCTGAGCTGAAGGCAGACGCTTAACCGACTGAGCCACCCAGATGCCCCACATGAAGTTTTTTTAACGTTACCAAAGCTTTAACAATTTTCAGCACTTGTTTTTAGAAAGTTCTCCTCCACGCCCAGCCGCACTTCCCCAGAGCAACACTTCCAATCCCTCCGGCTGACTCTTCTGTTATCCCCTTCATAACTCTAAGGAACACTCCTCTTGCTACTCCTTGAATTATCTTTCTTTCCTTTTTCAAAGATTTTATTTGTCAGAGTACGCGCGAGAGCAAACATGTGCTTGTGCACAGGCGGAGGAGCAGAGGGAGAAGCAGGCTCTCCGCTGAGCAGGGAGCCTGAAGTGGGGCTCGATCCCAGGACCCTGAGATCATGACCTGAGCCCAAGGCAGATGCTTAACCCACTGAACCACCCAGGTGCCCCCGGAAGCATCATACTTTTGTGTCGTGGATGTATTCGAAAAGTCCCTCGAATTTTCAGGGTAAACATCACCTGTCGGCTTCCAAGAGCTGGACAGGAGGCCCTCTCTCCCCGTCCAGGCGAATCTCTTCCAAATCCCCGAGACTTCCATTTTAGTTTGCAAGTCCGCTTGGAGGAATTTCGGGCATTTACATTATTAGATCACATAAATGTTATAAAACATTGGACCATGGAGTATACCATAGCTATTCTCTATGTCTTTTGCTTTCGCTGGAGCTCACAATTCTTTCCTTGGCTCAGCTTACGAATTTCCTTAAGTCAGCTTCAAACTCCCCCATCTCTTCTGTCTCTCCTCAAAGCATTCGGACATAATGAGTATTTCTCAGTTTCATCGACTTGGGAGAACAATTTTCTACAACCTCCTGATGTGCCCCAGTGTGGACTGGTTGCCTCCAGGTGCACAGCTGTCTTCTTACGATCCCCCTTGGGACCACCCCCCTCGCCTCGCTTCTGCTAGAACTCCCAACACATCTTTCTTTGTGTAAGCAACTTGCCTCCCCCAGTTGGAGGAAGGGTGCACAGGAGACGACCTTGAAAATGTCTGGATTTCATCTCTCACATTTAATTCGAATCATCTGGCCGATATAAAACTCTAGAATGGTTGGAAAATATTTTCCAATTTTGAAATTTTAGAGAATTTTAAAGGTATTGCTCTACTGTCCTTTCCCGATATCACTGAAAAGTCCAAAGCCATTTTAATTCTTGTTCCTTTGTATGAGCTTTTTTTTTTCCTCTCCGAAGACTTGTGGGATCATTTTGACCTCAGCTGCCCGGAAATTTCTTGCTGATGTATCGAAGGCACGAGTCTGTTTTCATCCACTGTTCTGGATATTTGCTGGGCTCTTTCAATCTAGAAAACCGTGTCTTTCAGTGCTGAGAATTTTCCTTGAATTACTGCATTGCTAATTCCTTCTTCCCTATTTTTGCTATTTTTTTCCCTTTCCTTTCCTGTTCTTTTCTTTTCTCTTCTCCCTTCTTCCTTTTGTGATTGTTGATATTCCTATTATCTGGATGTTGGACTTCCATCCTTTACTTTTTAAAATTCTGTCACTACTTTCTTTTTTGACTTGTGCTCTATTTTCTGGGACATGTGCTCAACTTTATCTTCTAACACTGCTAGCTGGGAGTTTTTAATCTGTAGTCTTTTTAAATTCCCAGAGTTCCTTTCTATTCTTTTTTTTATAAGCATCATACTTAAAAAATATTTTCTTTATTTATTTAACAGAGAGAGAGGGCAAAGCAGGGAACCAGGGGACAGAAGGAGACGCAGGCGCCCCACTGAGCAGGGAGCCCGATGCGGGACTCAACCCCAGGACCCTGGGATCATGACCTGAGCCAAAAGCAGATGCTTAACCCACTGAGCCACCAAGGTGCCCCAATAAGCATTATACTGTCGTGTCATGGATGTATTCACTTCTTTTATCTCCTTATGGAATGTGAAATACATATGTTATATATATTACATAAACAAATATATACATATGTGTTTAAACCCAGTTTTAAAAATCTCTCTGCATAGTCTCTGTTTCCTTGAAATTTATTTTTTCTTTCTTTTCCTTTGCTCTTTCTATAT
This sequence comes from Mustela nigripes, assembly GCF_022355385.1. Classification (NCBI taxonomy): domain Eukaryota; kingdom Metazoa; phylum Chordata; class Mammalia; order Carnivora; family Mustelidae; genus Mustela; species Mustela nigripes. The sequence continues at coordinate 6,323,641 of NC_081560.1, read as the reverse complement.
TAGAGGCTTTCCCCAAATGTCTGCAGTAATGGTTATCTACTTATATTTAAAAGTAGAACACTCAAAAGAGATTGAAAAGTTTGGTGCCTTTAAGTAGGGCTTACTGGTGATGGGCTTCCCACTGGGATGGCTTGGCTGAGTCATTTTCTGGGAAGATGCCATGGGCTGGTCCCTGAAGTCTCCATGCAAAACGCATCCAATATGCTGCCTGGGTGTTTCATCCTGGATGTCTGCTACGACTTGTGAGCCAGGTTGGGAGGAAGGCTGGAGATCTCAGTACCTGCATGTCACGCTTCACTGCCTACCTTGCATCCAGCGTGGTGTCCTGCCCTCCAGGGGCCCGGTGTCGCCTTCAGACATGGTCTTGTTCACCTTCTCCAGAGAAGTAGGCGCAGCTGTCCAGCAGGGCTGGGAGAGGCAGATGCTGGCTGAGGGACCGAGGGAGGCCGTAGAGGGAGGTGAAAGGCGTCTGCCCCATCTTCTGTTTTTAAGCCCACCTTTGCCTCATTTCCAGAGGTACCTCCGGTCTCCGCTCCTGCTCCTTCCTGAGTCTGCAGTAGGGAATGGGGGTGCAGTGCACACGGAGTTTCTCTTCTGCATTCCCCAATCCCAATTTTGGATGTAGCTTTCTAAATCAGTGATCACCCAGCCATCTGCGCGTAGGGCTTCCAGAATGTGCTTGCTGTTGCACACTCCTTCTAAAAGCCCTTCGCTCTTGCTTTAGAAGGATTCTGAGAGGTAGGAGTAAACACATGTTCAACCTGCCATCTTTAACTCGAAGTCTTTCTTCATGTGTGTGTGTTTTTTAATTATTTTTACTGAATAAGTAATACATACTTACTCGAGAACATTCTACAAAGCATAAAGAAATATGATTTTGTTACATTTCCATTCAATTTTTTCCCCCTATCTTTTGTTTACATCCCGGACTTCAAGTTACATTTCCATTTCTCCAGCAGTCACTTCCCCTATCGACGGATCCTGGTCATCAGCGTCACGTGAGCAAAGCCCACCTGAAGCAAACAAGGTCGGCCCCCAGCTCAGGCCCATATGTGCGCCCCCGGCTCACGGCTACCCTTGAAACAGCGAGGATGCGTGCTGGCTCCCTCCCCTCCCCGGCCGCTCAGCCCGCTCTGAGGGGCTTCTGCCCCATCACACCACCAGGTCACTGTCGCTGCCCACCTGCACGACCCGCGGATGAGTCAGTCTTTGCCTTACTAAGCCACACCGCGGAATTCAGCACGGCTGACCACAGCCCCTCCTTCTGGAAACCCTCTTCTCTTGAAAGACCCCACGACGCACTACCCTAACTTCGCGCGCTCTACCGCCTGAGCCAGCCAGGGCCCCAACTATCCTCCTGTCTTGCCACCTTTCTGACCAGTCCTTCCATTTCCTCCGGTTCCTCTGCCTCCTCCTTCCTTCTCCAAGTCCTTCAACAGCGGTTCTCCGCCTTGGCTGCGGGTGAGAATCATCCTGGAACCATTTTAAAGAACATTAACGCCTGGGCCCCTACCCAGACCAGTATATTCCAAATCTGCTCTAAAAGTCAGGGCTCCCAAGGGGATGGCCTGTGCTCTCTCCGGTCTCCCTTTCCAGACCGGGTCTATGCTACCAATGCCCAAATGTCTGTCTCTAGCTCAGATCTCGGCTTTTAACGCTTCCAGACTTTCTTCCCTCCAGTGAATTCTCCTCCAGGCACCTGGGACTCCTACTCGCCCTTTAGGTTCCCACTAGAAAGTCGTCCATGCTGTGGGTCTCAAGGGCCCGGATGCTTGCCTTCACAGCACCACTGCCCGCCTTAATGTGCGGTTGGCGGGGGATGGGGTTAGTTATTACTGTCAGTCTCCTGACGTCCTGCCTGGTCCAGAAAAACCCCTGAAGGGGTGCCTGGGTGGCTCTGTTGATAAGCATCTGCCTTCAGCTTAGGTCATGATCTCCGGGTCCTGGGATTGAGCCCCGAGTCGGGCTCCCAGCTCAGCGGAGAGTCTGCTTCTTCCTCTGCCACTCCCCCTGCTTGTGCTTGCTAATAAATAAAATCTTAAAAGCAAAAACAAGAACTAAAGAATGAACATGCAAATGAAACGGGGTATAAAAACTTCATTGATGATTTCAGTGGCTATATGAGAGTCTGCATAATGTAATATAGTATCTGTCCATCTTAATCCACAGTTTGGATTTTTTTTTTTAAGATTTTGTTTATTTATTTGATAGAAAGAGACACAGCAAGAAAGGGAACTCAAGCAGGGGGTGTGGGAAAAGGAGAATCAGGCTTCCCACTGAGCAGGCAGCCCGAAGAGGGGCTCAATCCGAGGATCCTGGGATCATGACCCGAGCCAAAGGCAGCCGCTTAACAACTGAGCCACCCAGGTGCCCCCACGGTTTGGATTATTTTCCTAGTGCTAGAGACTCTCAGAAAGCAAAGGACATTCTTAGGTCAAGTATATGAACATTTTTAATATTTAAAACATATTTTAAGACTAAAAAAATATCAAATTGCTTTTCACAAAGACTGAGAACTTGGATTCCAGCCATGCCTTCTGGTTTGATTTTACTCTCCAGTAATTTGTTAGGTAAAAATGGAAGCTGGCTTCCCCAGACCTTCGTTACCCTCCTTCGAGGGCCATGAATGGGAGCCCCTGCTTGAGTGTTTTGAGAGCAGGGTCGATATCAGAAGCATTTTTGCCCTCAGGGATCCAAACCATAAAAAAATGGGTTTATTGAATATATTCACTTAGCCAGTTCATAAAATTGTCATGTTCAGTGTACTTGGAACTCTGGAAAAATCTCAGGTTTCTAGGCTTTTCCCCACCAGTATTGCACCAGAGCCAGTTCTGCAGCCCCCCTTCTAAGGGGTGAGATGTGGGAGCTCTGGTAACAGGCTCTGCTAAGGGCAGGATCACAGAACAATCCTGCTCTCCAGCAGCCAGGGCCCTGGTCACACACGGAGGTGCGAGCCCCCAGCTGGCCCTGTGTGGCGGGGGTTCCCATGCCCTCCCCTGTGCTCCCTCCCGTCTGGGCTCCAAGCGTCTGGGGATGGTCCGTGGAACAAATGGCACATTCCAGCCACACAAGGCAGCCTCTGTGATGCTCGGGCCGCGGACGCACGTGTACCACAACAAATCGGGCCTGGGGCCCAGTGGGCTGAGGTTTTTTGCTTTCGATTCTGGCCCTGCTCTGTGGGAGGCCCGTCTGTGATGAGGGTGTGAACAAGCAGACCGGGGCAGGGGACAGAGGCTGTCGTCCCAGCGTGTGTGAGAGAATGCGCGCGGAGCAGTACCTAGACCACAGAACCCCACCGGGACATCAGATTTTAGGGGATCTACCCTGACCCACTTGCCCAGATTCTCATTCTCTGCCTCCCAGGCCTGGTTCTTACTTCTTCTGCTTTGAATTTCTCTCTTTTTCCCACGTGATCCTTGTTTTTGTCTGTGGCCACTCAAACTTGTGGACACAGACTTATTTTTTTCTAAACACACCATACTTTGTTCCCAAGTCCCCAGTCTCACCTGCTTTTATTTTTTATTTTTTTAAAAGATTATTTATTTATTTATTTATCTGACAGAGAGATCACAAGTAGGCATAGAGGCAGGCAGAGAGAGAGGAAGGGAAGCAGGTTCCCCACCAAGCAGAGAGCCTGATGCAAGGCTTGATCCCAGGACCCTGAGATCATGACCTGAGCCGAAGGCAGAGGCTTAACCCACTGAGCCACCCAGGCGCCCCTCACCTGCTTTTAAATCCTGATTTTTGTCTGCCAGAATGAACCAAGACTGGCCTCTACTCTCAACTTAAATCTCTCGCAAATCTCCAGGAAGGAGGGGTACTGGATTGCTCTGAGGGATGCCGGCACTTATTTTTCCAGAGGCTTCTGTCTCTTCTGTCACTTACAGCTCTCAGTCACCAGAGCTGACTTCACCCTAGATGTTGCTGGACCTCCTGCGAGGATCCAGCTGACAGGTCCCAGAACCAACGACATGATTTCGTAACTAGACCTGGCCTCTGGCTCTGGTGAGTTCTCCGGCTGGATTATCCTTTTAACAAAGACAGGATCACCCATGATGTCTGGCTGTGAAGGACAAGGATTGGCTTTCACTGCAGACCTTCAAGGTAGATGATTCAAGTCCAAAGGCAATTCCAAAGCAGGAGCTCCACAAACAGACCACGCTCTGCAAGAGCTGCAGCAGGGCAGGCACGTGGGCCACGGACACGGGGGCTGGCGAGGGCCGACGCCTACGCAGAATGACCGCGCCTGGGGTTTACTGGCTGCCAGTACAGCCCAGTCACCCCATCAGGCCCTAGAGACTAGGACCCGTCCTATTTTACGGATGGGGAAAATAAGCTTCCCCAAAAGGCCAAGTTATCTTAATCAGACCGCCGGTGAGCATAGAAGCCGGGATTTAAAAACGCAGGTATCTGACGCCAGGGTCCACACTTGAGACACACGCCTTTCCGCGGCCTCTGTCACACCAGCCCATCCACACACCGTTCTGCACATCGCACAACGTCTCCCGTCCAGTCTGTCTGTCCCTATCCCTCCACTGACCGGCTGCAGGATGGGGGTGAGCATCTTTCTCTGGAATGCTCCACAAGGCACCATCTCTAGCACCCTGACAAGTGACCGCTTTTCTTTCAGTTCTGGTTTTGTTTCCTGCCAAGAGTGGGGGTGACACCTGGTCATGTCAGAAACTCCCCAAGATGATGAACCCAACGGTGTCCTAATTTCCCAGCCACTTGGGCCACTGGTGGGGGGCAGGGGGTCAAGGAGGCGTCAGGCAGGTCTCGCACCTGCAGGCCTCCTTCCCGCACACATCTGCTAACACAGCCCTCCGGGGTCTGCTGCGGGTGGCGACACCCCACGCCGGGCCTCCTGAGGGCTGGAAGACCTGGAAGGCAGCGCTCTGGGCCACCCAAGAGCCACTCACCAGCACTGGGATCTGCGGGCGTCTCGCCTTCCTCGGAGTCCTCCTGCTCCTGCACGGTCGGCCTCTCCCCACGCTCCATCTGCGACATGAGGTCTGGTTTGGAAATTGCATAGTCTGGGCAGAAGGAAGGAAAGAAGGCATGCTATGTGGTGAGGTTGTAAAGGTGTCACCTGTGTGAGTGGGACACGAGGAGGAGCCCCGCGGTCAGTGGCAATGCTGGAAAAGAGATGCGCCCGGTTCCCAGCCCTCCTCCTGAAGGCCCCCGCGGTGTGTAGGCCTGTGCGTGCATGTGGGAGGGGCCTGCACGCGTGCGGGGCAGGGGGCAGCAGCCACGTGCACACCAGCAGGAAGTGACCCTGTCGCTGGTGGCCGGGGCGGCGACATGTCATGCCTTTTCATGACAAAGGCACACAAGAGAGTTGAAATTTTATAGGGTAAAAAAAATGAATCCTGACAAAAATCCAGAAGCTAAAACTCTAAGCACGGATAGTGTCCCTCACATTTAAAAAAGTTTAAAGCTCTCTGGAAATGAAGTTACCGGATGAAGACACGCGGAGGAGACGCGTGGAGGAGACGTGTGTGCGCCCACACATGGCTTCTTTGTAAATGGTTAACATCCGTTATTCTATCTAAAGAGCCACCACGATTCGTACAAGATAAAAAAGCAACTGTAAAGAGGTAATTCATAGAAGAAATGCAAATGGCCAGTAAAGACAAGAAAAGATGCACTAGCTCACTACTCATCAAAAAAAAAAAAAAAAACCCATATGAAAATAATGAGGTGTCATTCTTCACTCATCAGAAAGGACAACTATTTAAAACAAGGCCATCAGTTCGAGCCCCGGCATGCAGAGACAGCACTGCCACGCTCAGGGGCGTGAAGGTCACAGCCTTCGGGAGAAGTAGCCACAATACTGTGAGCGGGCCTCCTCTTCGCCCAGGAGACGCCCTCCTCAGAAGCTGTCCTCCTGCGGTACCCAGACAGGAGCACACGGACACATGGGGACGCAGAGTCCGGACTCGGCAGCAGGCAGGAGATGCAATCAGCCTACTCCCTGTCCACAGCGAGAAGGTCAGACGCCCAGCGGCTCCCTGGAGGGCCACACATCCTTCTGAATAGGACTACCTGTGCAACTGTGGAAAGCGGCCTAGGGCCCATCCTTCGATAGAGTAAGTCACCGGTCCCCATCCGTGCAGGCCACAGGCGGCCTGTGCCCAAGCTTGTGTTTGCACGTGCATAACTGAGGATGGGAAACAACGCAGGCCGAAGGGATTGTGCTGGTTACCTCTGGGGGGGCACGGGGGTTGCTCTTTATTCTATAAATCTAAATGGTTAAATTTTCAACAATTTCAATAAACTGAAATTTCAATTATGCATATACTTTAAAAAGAAAAGAAAAAACGAGTCAAATAGAAGAAAGTTCTCTTAATGGAGAGGTATGTGGATATTCAATGAACAATTCTAGCAAGAATCCAAGTTTCTAAGCGTAGACTTGCACATGTAAATGTTTTCCTTTTATTGCGTGCCCAAAGAGTTCCCCACACCAGACAGAAGAATATGTATAAAAATGAAGTATATTCTCCCAGGTTTTCCTCCTGAAATACTCTTATTAATGGAAACAACAAGAATGCACAGACTTCTGGGGAAGAGAGTCCTTGGTGAGACTGTGACCTGCTGGTGGAACCCAGCATGAGCATCGACCCCCCGGGTCACAGCCTCCTCTCTGCACAGAGGAGATAAGAACCCGGGGGACGCAGGCTCTCCATCAGTGACAGTGTTCAGTCACCTGAATGGGCGAAGGGGAGCGAGGGCTCATGCCTGTCCCAGTGCCCTCTCGGGAGAAGTGGGGATTAAGTAACTTGATTCTCATAAAGCCCTTCGCACTCTGCTTTGTAACAATTTCCTGGACAGACTCATTAAACATATAGGTACAGAGCCAGGAGGAAATAATGTAGAGGTGGGACCCTGACATCTGTCTCCTTCCCACCTGTCCCCGTGGCTTCTCAGTGGAGTGGTGCTCTGTCTACACGCTCTCCTCATCTCTGCTACCCTGGTGCCTGGGGCTGTTTGTGCTAACTCGTCGTGAACCAGTTAGAAAAACTGAAATTCGGTTTTTCTTGTTTCTGAGTATTGGGAGGACTGGCACTCAGAACTCCCCACGTCTCCAAATGAACCTCAGGCTCGTGTCCAGGAAGCCCCCCAGCGTGGGTGAACCTTCTCCTTACCCATAGAAACCAGAGACTCGTAGTTGCCCCGCATCACGTTCTTGTAGAGCTCCTTCTGCCACTCGGACAGGTTCCCCCACTCCTGCTCGGAGAAGTGGACGGCGACATCATCGAAGGTGACAGGAACCTGGAACCACACAAACTCAGCTTGGACCACCTGGACAGCAGTCATGGGCCCTCAGCCGCCAAATCCCAAGGTAACAAATAGCTCTCAGCCCCAGGCCCTGGCTCAATGTCCTTCTCCCCGTGGTGGGTCTTCACCGCAGGCCTCTCTAGAAATCTGGCCTGACTTCAGCCACTGTCCTGGCCCCACAGAGTAAGGGTCTTGTTTTGTCTGGTCTGTTTTTCTGTCTAATGGGATAATCCTTGCGGCTACAAAGCATGGTCTGCAGACCAGCAGCATTGACACCGGGGAATTTGCTAGAAATGCAGACCCCCAGGCCCCAATCTAGACCCACTAATCAGATTCTGCATTTAGTAAGATCGCCACACTAACATTTGAGAAGGTCTGGCATAGAGAATGCAGTCCAAGTTCCGTCCCTACATAAGGCTGTGTATAGGGACAACACACGAAGAACAGAAAGAAAACCAGTCCACATTCCAGTTCAGGATCTTCTGGGAAAATAATATTAAAACCTAACTATTCTCTAGTTTTTTAGGATTTCTCTTGAAATCACATTTTTACTGGCATTAACATAATTTCTAAGTCAACTGATAAAAACGTGGAGCAGGACAGAGCCCCAGAACCTTCCACCAAGGTCTCCGTCCACCTCTGACAGTGAACTCCCAACGTTCACACCAAGTCCCACTCACTGTGACCTGAACGCCCTTCGGAACTGACCATCCCTGATCACTAGGAGGTCCTCTGACCTGTTTACCCAGGGCTTAACCAACAGGACAAACGCGATGTTGGCGTGTCTTGTGCTTGGTGAAGTCATGCTAGCAACTAGGTGTCATTATATCTGTCTCCTTAACCACCTCTTTTTCCTTCTTTTATATGAAATTCCTAAAGCACATGCAATTCGGATCCCTCCTTGGGAGGCCCCGGTTGGGATGGCTTTACCTTGGGGACCTCTCCATTGCTGCCCGGGGGCAGGCGCAGGATCCAGAAATTTCGGTTTTTCAGCAGGTTCTCCATGTTCTCCAGCCGCCTCTGCAGCAGCCCGTACTCCTGCAGCAGGGTCCCCAGGACAACCCACTTGCTCTCTAGGTGGTTTGCAAACTCCACGGCCGTCTTCTCGCAGTCCGCCAGCTTCTTCTCGGCCGTCCCCGTCCGCCCCTCCAGGGTCAGGAGCCGCATGGCCTGGGCCTCCAGTTTCCTCTCCACCGCTTGGACGGCAGCCCACACGGCCAAGCGGGTGATCTCCGCCGTAGGGAGTGGTGTGTCCTTCTGGGCTGCAGAAGAGATCTGGAAGGGAGTATCTTTTTGGGATACAGGGCTCTGAAGCAGGGGGTCCATGTCAGTCTCCGGCACTGTGGGGGAAAGGGACAGGGGGTCTTTCTCGGGAACTTCAGGCGAGTGGAGTGGGGCTTCTTGGTGGGGGGTGGAGTGGGACAGAAGTGATATTTCCTGTTCAGCAGCAGCTGGGGGTGGATACTGGGTCTCTTCTTGGGAAGTCAGGGGACCCTGGAGATGAGTCTCTTGCTCAGAAGCGGCCGGATACAGGAGTGAGGGTCCCTTCTGGAGAACATGCGGCATTCGGCCAGAGGTCTCTAGCTTGGGAGTCTGGGGCAGGGAGCCTTGTCGGGGAATGGGGGGAGACGAAGAAGGAATCTCTTTGGGGGGAAGAACGCGGGACTGGAACAGAGTTTCTCGGGGGATTCCGGCAGGGGCCTGACGTGGGGTTTCTTCTTGCAGAACACTGGGGAATGACAGAGGTGACGAGCGTTGGGTCTCCATGTCCAGCTGCTGGACCTGTGTTCAAGGAGAGAAAGGACAGGATTGAAGGCCACAGAATCCAGATGGCAAAGTAAATGCCAAAGATCGGCACCCACCGAAAAGGGTCATGGGTTTCCTGGTAATGAGATACATTGCGTGGACACGGGTCTCTTCTTGAGAGCCTAGAGCTGATTTAGGTATCAATTATGAAACTATTATTAACAACAAAGAAAAGGTGGCCACCGTCTGTGTTGGTAGAGCTGTCTCTTTCTTCACAACACACATCTCACGGGGACCACCCAGGACTAGAAGTGGACCAGAGGACAAGATACAGGCCTCTGCTCTCGGTCCTGTTCCCGCCGACTGCTGCCGGCTCACTCGGCCTCTCTGTTCTCCCTGTCCTTGCCCATAACACAAGGACAGTATCTGACACACCTGCCACCTCACGGAGTTTGAGCACAGAGCATCAAAGAAAATAAGACTTTGTAAACCACAAGAGCAGAACTGTCAGTGCCGGGCACCGTTATGACCCCCAGACTCCCAGCAAGGTGGGAGGAGACCCCAGCGGGGCTACTAAAGGACGTCCCTTGACGAGGAACTTGACATGTGGCCCCACTGCTCCTGCTTGTGTCAGGAGGCAGTCCCTGTGCCCTCTGTCTTAAGGGCAAACTTAGGGGAAACCTTAAGTTTCCCCGACTCTGATCAAAGCTGAACTGTGGACTTATCAATACAATTTCACCAAGCATGTCTACGGAGAGAGGCCAAATGGGCTTCTGGGTATCCCAGGCAGACAGAGAGAAGAGACACCCTGCCCGAGCCAGGCCAGGGGACAGCAGTTCAGCCCCTTGTACGCGGGAGCCAAAGCGCCCAGGGCCGATGGTCCCTACTGCAGGAGGCGCGCTCTGGTGGTCTGAGTTCCTCCCTGTGGTCTGTGAGGTGGGGAAGGAGAAGCAGAGGCCTGGAGAGGCTGGAAATGGAGCGGAAGTCAGCCATTCTGTGACCCTCGTCAAGACTGGTGGGGCGACTAGAACTGACATAAAGACTGACTCCTTTGGGGATTTTCATTCTTCACTCTCTCCCTGTTCCCCACCTTAGCCACATTCGTGTTGGGAGAATTCTTGTGTCACCAGGGAGGTGAAGCCAAGATCTTCTGAGTGGCCAGCTCTGGGTTTACTGAGCCCATCAACAGCGCTATCGGAACCGAACCGAAGTTCTTCTATAACACGTTTGTCCAATTGCTCGTATCTTCCTTCAACCAATCTGCTGAAGGACCCACTGCTGGGCCACGTACAAGTGGTCTTTAATGTAACTGGAAGCCCCATTCTCTTCGTTTGAAAGGGAGCATATCCAGTCTGACCCAGAGTATATGCTCAATGAATGTCTGCTGACTGAATGAACAATATAAATGATTGGGTCACGTGAAAAAACAATGTTAGGGGACAGCATGACATTGCTTCGGTCATCTGTCAGAGCCGTCTCAACTAATTTGTGTCTCCTACCACTTTCCTTCCTTCACTTGCTCATTCATTCACTTACGAGGCCTTCACCGAGACTGCACCACACGTTAAGCCAAGAATTGGAAACCGAAGGCCTGTGCAGGCAGAATGTTCTCAAGGTAGTATGATCCAATAGTTCTGCAGCTAACCAGATGTGAGAGCTTATTAGTCAGATAACAGCTAACAGTTAGTCAGCACTTACTGTGCGCCCTGAACTGTGTTAAGCATTTCAAAGGGCTATCTCTCACGTCATCCTCAGGAAGCCCTATGAAACTGGGACTCTGAGAACTGTTACCCACACTTAGCAAAGGGAGGCGTGGAAGTTTGGAGAGGCCAACCCGCTCGCCCAAGGTCACACCGCAGGCTGGCCGCAAGACACCGTAGGTTGCCTCTGGGCCTCAGCTGTCAACCCAGGTAGCAGGTCAGGTTAAGTGTTCTGAATCCTTTCTGCCTCTAAAATTCAGAGAAGCCTGGAGAGTAAACACAGACCCGTGGGAGGGTCTATGGTTGGCAAGGCCTTACCCATAAAGACATTTCATAGACCCCTTTGAAAACTAATGAAAATTGTGGATTCTCTCCCTCAAAAAACTAACAAAACAAAACAAAACAAAAACACAGGCGGGCACACACACACACAATTCTGCAAACACTTTCAAGGGGTTCACAGACCCCAAAACCTGGAGATCATCAAGCTACGTCTCAACTTGTCACAGGTAAGGGCAGACAGGACAGCCCTCTGGGACAGGAGCCTCAGATGCCAGGGGAAAATGACCAGCATAACGGAACACAATAGGCACATTATGGCCCTGTCCTTCGAGGGGGGATTAGGGTATTTGCCTACAACTAATGGGAAGGAAAAATCCCTGGAGGCCAAGTTAGTCTCCCTGAGTAATACACGGGTTTAACTAAAACAATGAAAAAACTAATTATAACAATAAAAAACTCCAGTATAGTACCTAAAGCCAGCAGAGTAAGATACGGTTACCAACTTGTCTAATCAGAGCTCAAAGGAAAATACCATTTCTTTGCTGTTACTAGACTGGCTCTCTCCACTTCCAGATTTGGAGGACTGTAGAGGGTTGAGGGGGGCACAGGAACATACCTGTCCTCTACCCCTAAATTAAAGCCCCTTGCTATAATGTCCTCCGTGTCAGTAAACCTGTGGCTCAATTTTACCCTAAGCATAGAGGGATGGAGCTATAAATATAGTATCTAAGATTAATAAGCTTGCATTCTCAAACTGTTGTGGGCAGGGGGAGAATTCTAGACTATAGATCATAGGATTTAACCCACCCTCCCTGCCTCGTGCATCCCAAGTGGATGGGGTCCCCAGGACTCATGCATATCAGCAGAAAAAAATACATCACCATTCATACCGATTTATAAAAAAGCCATGCCATTTTCTTGAATGACCCAGTGTGGTTAACTCAGAATTATATACCATTCAAGGGCCCTGGAGACCAAAGCCCAGAGGTAGGCATTTTTAAATCTCCATTTTGCTGTATTTTTCCAATAGATGATTACTATTTTTATTGAACCAGGAGGCTCTTTAGAAAGCATGTATCCCGACCCCCTCCACACAACAGTAAACTGAGGCTCACAGGCGCTGACTCCCAGCAGCCATCCTGCTCTCCAGCACGGCCACCGCATCTCAAAAGAGCAGGTCTGCGGGGAGATTTCAGGGCTGGTTTTTCAGAATGGCCCACTAAGCAGGACCACCGGCCACGAAACCCTTAGGAGCTCGCTCCCCAGACCCCATCCGTCTGGACACCCAAAATCTGGCGGGGGGGGGGGGGCTCCAGACGCAGAAGCTGGAGGCCCAGGCGCCGAGCCCGAGGGTCACCTGCTCCCCACGACGCAACCGCTCGGCCGAGCCTCTCACCACGCTGTCACCTCCCCCCCGACGGGCCGCGTCCACCGCGCGCCGGGCCAGGCCCCTAACCCAGGCGAGGCCGCCACCAGAGCCGCCCCCTCCCCGTCCAGGCCCGCGGCCCGAGAAGGCTGGCATTTCTGGGGACGCGGGCACCGGGCCACGGAGGATTCGCTACGTGACCTTGGGGCAGGCCGGGCAGGTCGCGGCCAGGAGTCTGTGCCTCAGTGTCTCCGCTCTGCGAAATGGGGAGAGCCGCGTCAGCGCCGCGCTCCGGCCGCGGGAGGCTCGGCGGGGGCGAGCTCTGCGGAAAACGTGCGGCGGCAACCCCGACGGACGCAGCGCCGGCTCCGCAGGGAGCGAGGCGCGCCGCCCCGGGCGCCCACCTCCGGGCCCGCGAGCGTGCCAGGCCCCGGCGTCCCCGAAGCCTCGCCCGGACGGCGGCCGGATCCTCGGCCCCGCTCCCATCCCGCAGCCCGACCCCCCCCCCCGCCGCCCCCGTTAAGGGGCGCGCGAGCCCGCCGGGCCCCCCCCCAACCCCCCACGTCGC